>NW_026652281.1:38991626-39206196 GCF_009828535.3 Hylobates moloch
CCAAACAAAATAACAACAAAAACTCCCTAAAAATAAATAAGTGGGAAGCTTTTTGCACATTTTGTAAGATAATTTTCAAATCCTCTTTTTTACTTTGAATTGTCTTGCTGCTATTGCATTTCTTTTGGAAATCACATGAACAATTACGATGTACACAGGCTACACTGAGATCTCACTGATCCATGTTTCTGAGAAGCGTTCATTCTCATCAAAAAGAAATGGTACAATTGATCATCAAAATAATTAACCTTCTTAGATCTTAGCAAACTGTCACCCAGAAATGAGAGAGTAAATGTATTTTACTTGCCTTACTTAGATGATTACCTAACACTGCTAGAGAAGCAGCATATGAATTATTGTTGGGACAGAGGGTGGCAGAGGTTCAGTATTGGTGAATGTTAAGTCTTTCCTCTGGTCAGTCGATGTCCATTATTCACTAATAGGAGGGACAATTTAATTAATGTCAATCATTTTTATTAAAAGTAATCTTGCAAAAAATGCCCCTTAAACTATCTTAAATCTTCATAAATTGCTGTTATGTATATAAAAGTGTCTATTATTATGAGATATACATTAAAATATTTAGGGGGGTAAAGAGCATGATGTGTACTCTCAAACTGTTCAGGAAAAAAATATGTATATGCAGACACATATACACACTATGTGGAGATAGATGACAGATATTTTCTTACATTAAGGAGTTAGCTCAGCTCAAGAATGAACAAAATTTTAACAGGAAGGACATAAGATTGTGAATTATAGCACATTTATATATAGCTTCAACGTTTTATGTTAAATAAATGATGATATGTGAGAGTAAACAAACTACTTCACTTTCCATGGTACAGATATATCTTGAGAAGACAAAAAGCAAAAATTACAATGCTTCTTTAGAAACAATCTCTTTTTGTATTTTCCCCTGTGAGTTACCTAAGAAATTAATCCAATTCTCTACTCCATTTTAATTGTGTCTTTCCTTGTGTCTCCTTTCCTCATTGTGGGTTAACAATAATGCAAAGATTCTCTGAATGCCAGGAACTGCAAACACACCCACGTGCTCATCGACTAAGATTTATTTTATTTCAGTTTTAGGATTATTTTATTGTAATTATATTAAGCCACTAATTTGTAATTGAACTAGTCCCAAATGAAGGACTAATCTCTAAGATCGTTCAGTTAGAATTTTTGAATATTATATACTTGAATATGACCAATAGTCATATTCAAGTATAAAAAATTGATTGAAATGCCACAAACCCCATGTAGACTATAGTATCCTAAGGCAACTTTTAAAATATGTATGTTCCCACTGTATACTTTAGACTTTACTTTTAAAACTATTTTATTATGGAAGTGGTCAAACAGATACAATAGTAGAGAGCATCATATAATGAACTCTCATGAACCTATAATGCAGCTTCACCAGTTATCAACATGGTTTCAACTATAAGCTCAATTCTTTTTTTTTTTTTTTTAATTTTGTGTCTCTTGACTTTCTACCCGGTGTGCTCCTCCCCTACCCTTGGTAACCATAATTCTACTCTCAACTTGTAAGTTCAATTTTTTAGGATTTTACATGTAGGTAAGGTCATGCAGCACTTGCCTTTCTGTGCCTGGCTTGTTTCTCTTAACATGATGTCCTTCAGGTTCATCCATGTTGTTGTAAATGACAGGATTTCCTTCTTTCTTACGGCTGGATAGTATTCCATTGTGTACATACCCAGACTAAATTATCATTGAAGCAAAGCTCAGATACTATATTATTTCATTTCATTTATAAATATTACAGCATGTTTCTATTAGGAAAAAGTATAATTATTCCATCAAAAATTTTTTTTTTTTTTTTGAGACAGAGTTTTCCTCTGTCACCCAGGCTAGAGTGCAGTGGTACGATCTCGGCTCACTGCTTTCCGGGTTCACACCATTCTCCTGCCTCAGCCGCCCAAGTAGCTGGGACTACAGGCGCCCACCACCGCGCCTGGCTAATTGCTTGTATTTTTAGTAGAGACGGGGTTTCACTGTATTAGCCAGGATGGTCTCAATCCCCTGACCTCGTGATCCACTGCCTCGGCCTCCCAAAGTGCTGGGATTACAGGCGTGAGCCACCACGCCCAGCCTACATCAAATATTTTAATAATAATTTTAAAACAATTTTAAATTGAAATTTTACTTTCAAATTCTTTTGTCTTTGTCTTTATGGCAGTTCTTAATCGTTCTCTGATCTCTAACCCTGTCAGTACAATATTGAGACATATGAAGGCAGAGGCATTGCTTAAAGTTCAAGAAACCTCCTCCAGATTATAAATAGCCTACAGAGTTATGCTCAGAATCTGAAGCTATATAGCCTTAACATTTTAAAAATCACTTTATTGTAAAATAAATGCAGATAGAGCAGGCTAGATGAATGCATAGCTTAACAATTTATTATAAGACAAACGTCCTTTTAACCACCTCCTAGCTCACCTCAAAAGCCTCTCCATGCGAACTGTCTCAACCACAGCCATTCCCTTCCCAGAAAAGCACCCACACACCTGATCTTTATAATTATTCCAACTTTCTTTGCTTTATAGTTTTATTATCCAAGCTCGCAAACCTAGATTTGATGGTTTAGACTTGCACATTTTTAAAAACCTTGATGTTTCTGAAGCTCCATATCCCTTAAGACAGACTGCATGTTTATCGCATTGAATGTTCACTACCTTTCCTATCCGTGAAAAGTAATTAGGTTTTATTGCCTTAAACATTCTTTCCTTCAATGTAGCATTACTACAGCTAAAATATATTCAACCAAACCCACACAATGATTAAAAGCAAACACTTTTTCCTGATGTAAGCAGACATAATAGTCCAAAACACTTTGATCTAGATTGAGGTGGGAAGCACAAAGCACATTTTTATAATCTCAGTCAACACTAGAAAACCCCACAGTAAGTATTTCATTGTATTTTGAATAACTTCTGGTGGCAAAGTTTCCTTAGTTGTCATGACAATATTCACAATCTTTATAATATGGAAGCAATTAGAGTACCTTGGAGATTAAAAGGAAAAAAATAAAGAAATGAAAACTTCTAGAAAACAGAGTTGATTTAGGATAATTAGAGAGAAACATGGACTAATACGTTTTTATCAGTTTTAGGTATAACATTTTTTGAAAATTCTACCATCTACACTATCATTAATTAGGAAAGCAATGTGGTTCAAAATGATAGACGTGTGATTGAAGAAAAATATGAAAAAGGGCATACATTAAACTATGAAGCCCCATTTTTGTATCCTCTGTCTTTTGACTGTCTGTTATGCTTGCACATCATGAGACAAAAGTTCAGAAGCACAGCTTATGCTGCAAAAGGTATCCATTTCAGATAGGGTGTCAGCAAAAGCCTTTCTCCAGTAAGAGAGTAAAATAACAAATTGTGATATATTTTTCTTCATTTATGTTTTAGAGTCAGACTTAAATTAGAAGGAAACTGGGAAAAAATCTCTAGCATTAGTATCCATATTTGGTAAAGAGAGTAACAATAACATTCCATCAGTTGATTCTTGGTAAATGTTTTGTATCTTGGTGAGAGTGATAGGCCCTAGAATTTTATTCTTTTGTTTCCTTTCAAATTTCCTTCCTGCTACAAATCTAACCCACTAGAAGAAAAAAAAAATGTGTAATTGATTGTCCATTAGCTCTAATATACTATCAATATAAGTTATTTTCTCCCTTTTGAAATAGTTTTATGAGAGCTGAAAGAATACTCCAGATTTTAAAATTTCTGAAGGTGCTAATAAACTGTAGCATTGTTTAATTTTGGTCATACTTATTACCCAAAAGACTACTAGGTGAGGAGATAACTATGGTACTATTATCATGCATTTACATCAACTACTTTTGCATTAACCTGTATTTTTCCATCAGTATTAGATATGAAAATGTAGGCACAACTGAGTAAACATATAAAATGATGAGGCATTTGTTAAAACATGCTATAAATTTACTTCTCACTAAATCCTATCACATATTTTTCCTTAAAAACATAATGATTAGAAGTCATTGTTTATCTGTGGAATCTTGATATTACTTTAAGCTCTCGAAGAGCCTAGCAAAGATGTGACCTCTGTCCTAAGTTTTATATTTCAAATTCCTCTAAGAGGGATAAAAATGACTTCAAGATCTGGCCACTATTTCTCAGCTGTCAAAAATGTCTTTTTTTCTGGTGGTAGAGAAATATCATATTGCACTGTTTTGTTTCAAGGTCATCTGTCAAGAGTCTCAATTTACCTGCAAGTCTTGATGGATCTTAAACATCAATAAATGACCCATTTCTACCTTGCAATATAAAACTGAGTCTATTCTTCTGTCATCTAATAAGACTATGAGTGCTTTTTTAGCAGCATTGGCAGTAAATACTCAAAAACATCTCATCTAGTTCTTTTTTCTTTCTCTCTTGAGAGAGGACTAAGATGTCTCCTCCTAAAGAATATGAATTCTCTGGCAACATCTCTTTGTCAAACAGTTCACCTCATAATGAAGCAATAACCTTTCTATATACAGAATCTTTAAAAAAAAAAAAAAAAGTGTGTCCCTGTTGTGAGAGAGGCACTATCTCTGCCTGGATTGTCCATAAGGCATCCCTTTGTGTGCTTCCTCTCTATTCTCACAGAATGTAAAGCATTATTTCACACTGATATACCAAACAGCCATCTGGACCACACAGTAGTGGGGAGTTTATTAAAGGGAAGTTTTGAAAAGGAAACGACAAGAGCCCATTTTATTCTTTACATTGTAAGCGTAAGAACATCAAATGTCAATGAATTTATTTTTGTGTGATCCTGAGTACCTCTTTGCTGTTGTATGGAACATTCAACATTTCTTTTTGCCCAGGAAGCCTAAATAGGTTAGTATATGACTGGATAAGTTATTTAATGTGTTTTCCATAATTATCATTGATGCTAATCGTTACAACATTTTGTCAAGGCACTATATTTGAAGTAAACTGGCTCTCTCCATCATATCCCCCTCCATGCCATTATCTTTTATCCAACAGACAGCCAGAAAATTCATTTATTTATTTATCCAGCCATCAAAAATATTTGTGGAGTACTTTCTACATGCAAGGCACTCTTCTTAGTGTTAGAGAGTATTCAAATAAGTTATTTAAAAAAAAAAAAAAAACCCTTGCTTTCAAGGACCCTAGGCTTTTATAGAGACAGTAAGATGTGCTTTCAAAAACCCACAGTAGAAAGCAATGCTATTTGAGTGGTAAAGGGAAGGCAAATATGTATTGATCATCTAAGTGCATTCACATGTGATCTCATATAACTCTTACAGCAACCCACCCCCAGGAGTATTATTATCTTTCCCTTTTTTAAAAGATAAAAAATCAAAGAACTTCCTGAAGGTCATAGGATTTTACAGTGGATCTCTCTGAGTCCAAAGCTCATGCTCAGTCTAGCAGAAATACAGGCTTAAACTTTCAGGAAAGGAGAAGGCCTATGCTGACGTGGTCAGGGACACTGAGACTAGAAAGTGAAGTGAGGTTTCGAGAGAAGGTATTCCAGGAATAAGGCACAGGGAAAGAAGTGGGGTGGGAGAGAGAAGAACTCACTTAAGGAACAGCAAGGAATAGTGCAGACAAATAGTGGAAAATCAGGCTAGAACTAGTAGCTTTGGGCTCGAGGAGTAAGACCATTTAGTGGTGAACTGCGAAGATTACACTTTTTTCTGCAACCAGCAGTTCCACTGGAACATTCTGATCAAGGACATGGGATAAAGAATGTCATTTTTCAAAAAAATTCTGCCAGTAGAGTACAAAAGCATGACAGAGGGAAGAGATACAAACTATTCCATCATTCTTGGTGCAAGCCACATTTCTGGGTTGGCCGAGGAAGCTGCCAGTCATGCTTCCTGTGGTTTGCAGTGAACATGTTCATTCCTTCTTGTGTGAAACTGGCAGTTCCTTCTTAGGTCTAAATGTGTCATGTGGAAGTGCTCCCGTGGTGACAGGAAAAGACAAGCAAGGCAAGAAAAAGAGTCAAACTTATTTTGCTGTAATTCAAATAATAATTTTACTCCCTGAATAAGCTCAGTTTTTTCATGCATTTCTTTTTATAGTAAGGCCAATGTTTATTCTGGCCATGAAAGGAGGAGAGAGTCTGGGGTCATTGCCACTTCATAAACACTCTACACAAAAGCATACCTAATAAAATTTCTAGATGGTCTAGATGGAAAGGGTTAGAAGGGTGGCAACCAGCTTAAAAGGCAATGGCATTACTGAAGTTTCCGTACCATACTAATTGAGATTGAGGCTAGGAGTTCAGTGCTAGGAGACATAGATACGTCCAGATATTGCAGGAGTGCCCAAAACCTGAACCTAAACCACTCTCAATTTTCCTTTATCATAGGGTATTCCTGCCGATTGTGTATTAGAGTCACCTGGAGAGTTTTGAAAATATACCCATATCCAGGCCCCACCACCAAGAGGTTCTGAATTACTTGATCTTTGGGCATTCCTCCCCATCAACACCTCACCCCATTTTTAAAATGAGGTTTAATTTACACAGGATAGTACATATAGATTTTTGGTCTAAAGTTCGATGAACGGGTGCAGCTTTTTAAACTTAGATGCCATAAAATTCAGAGACGAACATTGTTTGACCTTCAATTTGCAAGCTGAATTCTATAAGGATAGAGGAAATTCAGAGATCTAGCAGAAATGGAAATAATTGTTCAAATTACTTTTAAAGGGTATTTTGGCCTGCACTTACTCAGACAGTACGGTTTGGCAAGAGTCACTATATATAATCCTTTTCATTTTAGGTTATGTATGCTGAAACACTGGATTCACACTGCACATCAGTTAACTCTGGGAAGACAATGCATCAGGAGGCCAGAAGACTCTTTCCCTTTGTGAGTCATATCACCGACAAAACCTGAAAGCTTGTTATAGAGGAACCAGATTATATTAAAAAAGTGAGTCCAGAGGACTGTTTTTGGTGGTACAATCTTGGCCCCAATGCTTTAATAAAGACCCTTGGATGATCCTGTTATTATGCTTGGAAACGATGGAAAAGGGAGCTCACAGGGGATTCTGGCAGTAACACCATGTCTAAAGGCAAAACCCTTGCCTTGTGTTGTGCTTCCAAACATAAGATCATGTGCATGGAAACATACCAGGGAGTATGAAGGAATCAAACCCAGAGGAGCACTGAGGTAGGGAAAATAGAACGAGGAACTTAGGACACTGTTTGATTGCCTTGTCACAATTAAAACTGCTTTGGAAACACTGATAAGGGAGAAGATCAAGAATTTTATTGTTATGAAAAGAGTGATTTTGGTAAACATGTAAGCAATTAAACATACAAGATATAACTTTATTGTTTGATGTTTATTTCTGGCATTCTTTCTGGTAGAATTGACGACACACTAAAACCTAATTTCTGGAACCAGTTTTTGAAAGCTCAGATTTTAAATTCTTATTGGTTATTGACAATGAGCAAACAAACTCTTAACAAAGCATAGAAACCACACATGATTTCCATTTCAACATTAGGCCTAGAAAAATATTGTCATAATTTTAACATTATAATTTCAAAAGGATGGTAAAAATGAGTGAATAAATTTTATATGTAAGTTATCTAAAAGGAAGATGTTAATATTTGGAAATGTAGGCATACCAACAAAACACATATTCATTTCCCCTTGGTGCCTATATATAGTTTACTACAGTTTACCATAGTTTTACCTAGTTTACCATACTAGGCCAGGCTCTGAGAAAATGTCCTGACATGAATTATCTCATATAACACAACGCTTTTATGATGTTGGTCGTGTTTTTACTATTCCCTGTGTTACAGATGAAAGAACTGAGAAGTTAAATAACAATTCCAAGGTCACTTACCTAGCAGAGGCAGATGCAGGACTGGACTCCAGGCAGTGCTATTTCAGACCCAGGGAGAAGCACAGAATTAACATGTCAAGTTCCCTCAATCATGTTCAATATACAGCATCAGAAACATACTTCATGGCCCCCAGTGGAGCCTGTTCAGAGGCAGGATAGGGAAGTCAGGGAGTTGAAGCTCAACCCTGGCCTCACCTCCCCTCACCCTCTAGGGCTTGGTCAATCCTCACAAGAAGTATCAGACAATCAGGTAGTTGTTTTTTGTTGTTGTTGTTCATGCCCTCTCTTCCCTTCGGGCAGCAGGTTCAAAGTGACCAGAAGGACAATCATAGCTGTAGACAAGGACAGTAGTTGCGGTGGTTCCCCTCTGTGTATGACCCTGGAAAGCAGAGGATGATTCAGAACAGTGTCAGCAGCAGGCCCCAGGGAGGTGGCTGTGCCTGGGCTTGGATGAGTGGTTCTGAGGAGGCCTCTCTATCTCTGCTGTGATTTGTCCCTGTACCCTTAAACCCACTATTCAATTTTTGGACCAAAGGACTGTTTCTGGAGAAATAATAGTGAGACGAAACACTAACTGCAGGTGTTGTTCTAAGCACTTCACATTTATAACTCCTTTCATCCTCATTAAAAAACCTGTGAGGTAGGTAATAGGGTCACAGCTCATCCCTGTTTGCTTAGGACTTTCCTGATTTCAGCACTGAAAGTCCTGTCCCAGACAAACTGGGATGGTTTGTCACTTCAGGGAGGTACTGTTCCCTATAAAAGATAACGGAGGCCAAGAGAAGCACAGTGACTTGCTCAAGAACACAGCACTAGCAAGTGCAGAGCCAGGGTTAAAGCCAGGTAGTCCTACTCCAGAGCCTGCACATAACCAATAATAATATACAAATGTTCTTTCTTGAGGACAGGGGAAACTTAAGGATGGACCAATAACAATGATGATAATATCATCCCAAAGACATTTTGAGCCAGGAAATCAGAGAAGAGAAGAGGTTACTGGGAAACTGTGCTAGTCAGGCCCTTTGTTGACACTGTTTCACTGAACTCTCACAACCCTGAGTGGTAGTGGGTATTATTCCTGTTTTGAGGATGAAGAAACAGAAACTTAGGAAAGCTGAGTTTTGCTTACAATCATAGAGGTGGATTTCAACTAACTCTCGTTGTTTTTGAAGTCAATGATACTTCATTGCATCTGTCTACTTTTAACAAGAACTAACATTTGTGGAGCACTTTATAGTCCACAAAGCCCTGTCACATGCACCAACTCCTTTGATTCTCAGGAGGCCACCTGAAGTGAGCATAGCAGTAACAACATTTTCACTTACACATGAAGGCACTGTGGATCTGAGAGGCCGTGTGTTCTCTGAGGTCACAAGGATATCATGTGGCTGAATTGAGACTAGAAACCAGGTTTTCTGAAAAGCTAAAATTCCTTTATTCTTTCTTCCTAACCTTATTAGAATATATCCTATAGGATATGAGTGAGCAAGGGGGCAATACAGTGGATGGTGAACTCTAGTTCCAGGAATAAAAGAATGATAGAAGTCGTAGGCGAGGAGGCAATTAACCATGGGAACTTCTAAATAGGCAAATAGGAGCAAGGAGGGAAGAGGCCTTGACGTTTTGACATTTTGGCAGAGATCAGAACAAATAGTACATACTGTGTAAAAAAAATCCTCTGTCTCAAACTCATTCATTCATTCAATAGATTCTTAATGAATGCTTAACATGTGTGAAGCAAGGGGAGGTCCAAGAGTGAGAAATATGGTTGCAGGCCAGCTAGACACACTGAGCGCACAGTGTGGAGAGGAGGCAGTACCACTGCTTTTCACGCCAATCTTGGCTCTTCCCACACTGGCTAGAGGTGGAGGACAGCCAGTTTGTGTAGCTAGTTTGGCAGTTTGTGGTATAAACTCTCCCACCTGTGGCTGATTGTAAGCTATCAAGGTGATGGGAATTGGCTCACAAAATTCCTGAAAATTTAACAATCAGTTCTCCCAGGCTCAGCACACTGCTGAAACCATCCCCTACTCCACTCACCCTACCCTCCTCACATAGTTAACAGTGGAAATTATTATTTCTTACAAATTCTAAAGGATTTCAGGAACGGTTTCCAGTACTAGGAAGGGAACATCAAAGCTGAGAAACTGCACACCAGTTTGAGTTTTAGCTTAGAGTGACAGAAGTCAGGGCAAAGGAATTCAGTAATACTCCAAAGCATATCTGTTGAGTCTTGCAAGAAGACAGGCTGAAGCAAATTCAGAGCCTGCTGAAGATCTAGAAGTATGCATCCCCACTCCAAGAGATGGACCACTTCAGTAAGCCTGAGTTTTATCACATGAGATTCTTACCTGGGAGACAAAACACAGTGATCCATGAATGGACCACGTTGGTCTGAATTTGGCTGAAAATACACCCTTAAAATTGTCACCCTTAAAATTTAATACCTTAAATTTAAATTAAAATTGTCACCCTTAAAATACACCCTTAAAATTTAATACACCTTAAAAAAGTAGATTGGACAGAGAGCAGGGGCTGGGTTCAGCAAGTGAGAAACTTCCAGGGAGAGAACGCAGGTGAGGGCCCAGAAGGCAGAGTGTGGAGAACACCAAAGCCTCATGAATCCTACTTCATAATTTTGCCTGAGGCTGGTGAAATATGCACATGTTGAGCTATCAACAGATATAAAGGGGTAATGATAATAAAACCTGGTCAAAAAATAAAGTAAGGTAACATGGAAGGATTTCTTGTCTCCTATCTTTTCTAACAACCTTGCAAAAGACATGTGACAACAAATAAGAGTTTACAGCTGTATGGCTTCCCATAGAGATTAAAGGCTAGGCTTGGCAATACTCTGCAGTACTTAGCAGCATGTGTGAAATTACTCATGGAAATGCTTCTCATTTTGTGCATTTTATTTATTTTTTTAACCATAGTATGAGACTGAATTCTTTCAAAACGCAGTAAAATGAACCACCAGGTTGTTTTCAGGGATAGCACAAAAGTCTCTACACACGTAACTAAAAAACATTAAAAGGGATGTTTGGTACTACATAAAAGTTCCTGAAGACCTGCTCAATTGGAAATTGTTTATGTAATGCTTGAAGGCATTTAATATTCAGAAAGTGTTGCAAATTCATAATGAGAAATTGGTCAAATGAGTTGGTGGTGATAATATATTCTTTCATTAATACAAAATATATAAATAAAACAGTACAAGATCTTTGCTTGTTAAATAAATGACACACAAAAAAACAACAACCTAGATGAGATGGCACTTAGCCTCATGGATGATCCCATATCCGCTGCTATTCACACAGATGAAAAGATGATGGTAAAGAAGAGAAAGCACAAAATTCGAATATAGTAGTTTATCATCATCTATTTGCCAGTAACACTCACATGATGTTTGACTGGTTAAATAGCATAACTAACATATGCATAAAGGCTCTTCAGAAACAATACATTACATAAATTTTGGGCAACCTGGGATGGTTTCTACAACAACGTCTCAAATAATAAATTCAGTTAGACAACAGTATATGAGGATATACTTCAATGCATAGCCCTATTTTGTAATTCTTGGCTACAGTATCCACTTATCCCCCCCCATAATTAGAAATTACAATTTGACAATGTAACAAATGAACATCAAAATTCAATAGATGCTTCTTTTAGAAGCTAGATTTTTCTCTTCTTTATATATTTATTACTACAATCATGCCCAGCTGTTATTCCAAATGACACTAAGTTCCAATACTCAGATAATCTAAGTTCCTAATTAAAATTAGAAAAAAATTACACCCCACTACATCAAAAAATCAGAGATCCTCACAACATACAGTTCAAACAAGTTACCTGGAGAGCCTAATTTGAAGACTATTTTTGTTTGTTTTCTTTAAATTATAAAACCAATATAAAATCAACATCAAGGAAAATTGTTGAAAAGTTGAAAAAAATCAACTGTCTTTCTGGATACCAATATAATTATTTTCCGTTGTATATCTGCTATTGCATTCTTGAGCCTGGTACATACATATCTTATATAGTCACAACTGTAGCACAAACTCAAATGTATATTTCTTTGATTATTTTCATGAATGCCTTTTAGTGGTTATTCACTGTTTTTATTTTCCCCTTGGTGAATATCCATTAAGTACCTAAAACAGTACCTGGCACTTTGTAAATGTCATAAATAAATAATAAAAGATGGCTGGAATGTTAAAGTGCCCAGAAGCTCCTAAAAGGATGTTCAGTTTTATGCTAAACTGAATGCCCTCAGGTTCCAGGCAGAGCAGAGCCACAGTTGCTACTTAGAGAGAAAGAGTGAGTTAATGAATCACTCCATCCTTTGCACTTTCTTCTGAGCTGTTTCAAGTCTCTCCTCTGGCAGGATGCAGCAGTCTCAGGCCTGATAAGAGCTTCCGGTTCTGCCAGTGTGGCCTTGGGCTTGTTATTGAAGAATGTGCCTGCCATTGATTGTCATGGCTTTAAGGGGACAAGGAGGACACATTCTTCCTTTGCAACTACTGTTTGCTTTCCTCTGATAATGAGATCAAGCAGTCTGGGCAATTGGTCCTAGTGGGAGCAAACAGGGACAGTTGATAAGAGTGGCAGGTGATAGTGAGGACTGGTGGGTCTGAAAGAAATCCATCCCACTTCAGTGTGGTGCAGCATGAAAAATGAACATGGGCTTCACCTGAATGGGCCATACTTTCCCAATGCCAATGTAACTCTCTGCTTCAGGTGGTTTCCTGTGGCGGCTGCCTGAATTCAGTGTACTACATTGTAAGGTGTATGAGTGTATTGAAATCACAGGCAAAGAACAGTCCTGTATACTTTCTCCCCTTGCCTGGTCCTCAATTAGGGTTGTGCATATTAAGAAAGTCAGTAAATTATTCTGATCACTTTGTATTGAACAGAATAGCTCCATAGTATCTCAAATACCATCTGAACAGACTGACTAAATTAATATAATACTTCGTGGTTATTTTGTGGAAAGAGTCTGGACTTAGGATTTAGACAAATCCAGGTTCAATTCTGTTTCTGACACATAATACAGTGTCCCATCATGGAAAATGGAAAGAAGAATGCCAATACTGTAGAAGTCTGTTAAATAAGATAACATATGTGATACTTTGAAGTAGCATTAGTAGCACACAGTGGGCACTCAATCTCAATTTTCCCCACATTTCCAGAGATCAGCTAAGGCCCTGGGAATAATATGGTTTCCTGTCCATCTTCCTATGCTCTGTTAGAGACAGTAATCTTCTAGTTTGAAAATCATCATAGAAAATAGAAATCTACAGTCATTTCAGAAATTTTGAAAGTTTGTTAGAAGACTCTAATGCCCACTGCCTCTTTGTAATTACGTGAGATCAGTTTGGAATTTCATTGTATTTATAGCATGTGTGCAGCTGATCCAAGGAAACACCAGACTCAACCAGAAGACAGATCCTAGCCCTTCACGGGGTAACTTACACAAAGAGAAGCCCGACAGCAAATCCTGCAGAGCTTAGATTTCCTCTGATAGCATTCAACTCCAGACATAAATTACATGGTGCTTACAAGGCAAATGAAACACAATCTATCAAGATGGAATCACCAAGCTTGCATCTCACAGCCAAAATGGATGTGATTGAAACAAGTTTCTTTGCAGATTCTTATTTCGGATTCTGACATTTTCTTAGAGCTTGTTTAAAAGTTTTCTGAAGTAACTGAAAAGTAATTGTATTTTTTGGCAACATAGAATCCCTAGGAAAGCACTTAAAATGCAGGAACTGCTGGCATGGAAGAGGAGACTTTGCTTGATTATAGATATTCTGCCAGAGATTTAAAAGTATACTGAAAAATCGCAACTGAATTATCTGACTTTATGCAAATAACACCTTCTTTGCCTTCAACACAAGATGTAGTTAATTTACCAGTCTACCAACAATTCTTAACCAGCCTACTCTTAGAATAAATAAGATTTTAAGAAAATGAGTGATGAAAATAAATAAGATTTTAGGGAAATGAGTGATGAAAATAAATAATATAAGATTTTAAGAAAATGAGTGAAAACTTCATAAAAATATGAAGTTTTCAGAAAATGAGTGAAAGGATAAAACTTGAAGGATCTCCTTTATGTGTACATTAGGCAAGTCCAAAAATTATGGTGATGGAAAGCTAAGCTCAACTGCTGTATTTGGTTTGTCTTCTTGTTTACTTGGTTTGTTTTGTGTTTTGTTTAATTTTTCCTAATGAGCCACTTGATTGTTTTTTACTTTGATTTATTTATTTTTTTTTATTAATTTTTTGAGACAGTCTTGTGCTGTGGCCCAGACTGGAGTGCAGTGGCATGATATCGGCTTACTGCAACCTCCACCTCCCAGGTTCAAGCAATTCTCCCGCCTCAGCCTCCCAAGTAGCTGCAACTACAGGAATGTGCCACCACACTTGGCTAAATTTTTGTATTTTTAGTAGAGACGGGATTTCACCATGTTAGCCAGGCTGATCTCGATCTCCTGACCTCGTGATCCACCCACCTCGGCCTCCCAAAGTGCTGGGATTACAGGCGTGAGCCACTGCGCCTGGCCGGTATGGGTTTTTAATTATACAAGTAATATATTTATATATTCTTTTCAAAAATAAACAGAACATTAATTTGAAAGGTAATATCTCCATTGACTACTACTATTAATTTTGGTGTCTGCTCCTGCCCCACTAACAAGATTGGCATATATTTTTCCACACACAGATAACATATATTACTTTTTTTTGGTTGGGCTTTATGTAAATGGAACTATACAATGTGCATCATACTTAAACTTGCGTTATTCGCTCAACAAAAATTTTTAGATCACTCCTTGTTCATATATATTTCATCCCTTTGAATTATTCTATGGTACTCCACTATATGAATATAGTAACTTTTAATTGGTCATTCCATTATAGATAAACATTTAGATTGTTTCCAGTTTTACTACAATTAACATCCTTACCTGCTTCCTTATACACATTTGCTAGTGTTTCCCTAAGCTAGCTATATGGAAGTGGTAGGAGCATTTAAAAATTTAAAATTTGTAGAATGCCCTCTGAAGAGATTATATTACAACTTACTAGCCATGTGTCTTTGAGATAGTTACTTCCCTTTTCTGTGCCTCAGTTTCCACATCTCTAAAATGAGGGTGATTAGTATCTACCTCATGAGTTGTTCTGAGTATTAAAAGTGTAAATGCATGTAATGTGCTTAAAACAGTGCCCAGGACAACATAAGCTGATACATTACTTCTCATTACCAAGATACACTTCTACTAACAATGCATGAGAGTGCCTATAGCCCCACATTCTCTCCAGCACAGTCAACTATCCAGTTGTTTGATGTTCTCCCATCACATGGGGAAAATATTGTATCTCCTTGTATCAACCACCGATGTGAACAGGTCCTCAGCTTTCCTCTCCAGCATCCTCATAAGTCTTCATGGGAGAAAGGGGCTAGGCCCGGCAACCAGTATCCTGGCAGCTCATGTGGGATTCCTTATCACATCTGCAGTGACTTGGTGGGACACTCATCATCCACACAGCCTGCAAACAGTGGTCCAGATGGTCTTTATACTGCCTGCGGGTTAGGGAAGGGCTGAGCCGAGGCAGCAGTGGCCGGTGTGTGGTGTGGTCCTTGTGGGTGTCAGGGCCATAAAAGGGAAGCTCAAGTGCAGAAATGTACTTTCTTCAGGCTGTTCACTCTCCTTGCACCAGCATCTATTCATTAGGAATTAATAGGACAATCATGCCTGAGAACCTGTCTCGCCTTTGTTGTGTGCTCCTGCTGAAATGAGAGATGACAAGCAAGGAGATACCCTACCTTGGGGCAGGATAGGCCTTTAGGTAATTCCTATCGCCAGTGCATAGGGAGATAGAAGATGACATTCTACACAACTCATTTGCATAGTCTCATCTACTGAATTTCTTATAATAAAATAATTTCTGTTTTACTAGAATGTAGCTCACTATGCTCTTGTTTCCTGACATAATATCAAGTTCTTTTTTAAAAATTATTGTAAATTTTTTTAAGATTTAAATTTTTTTAAGATTAATTATGCTTTCCATTAGTTGACATGTCTTAGCATCCACTATTTTGGCCTGGCCAGCAGCTATTTTCTCCCCAGTGCTGCATAAGTATCTATCAGTAGATTTGAGAAATCACCTCAGCATTCATTAATTCATTCAACAAATGTTATTAAATACCTAATCCATGACAAGCATTGTGCTAGGGTCTAGTAATAATGAGGAAAAATAAAATTTTGCCCTTGCCCTCAAGCTGCTTATAGTATAGGGCTGCATTTGCTAAAGTGCACTGCAAAGAAAACATGTTCCTACCATTGCTACACACACACATACACACTACATGATCAAACATATTTAGGAAATGCTATACACGGGCACATTAACATATTAAAAGCTCTGAGTGTCTGGAGATAAAGGATCATATGGTATTTAATTTGATTTCATCCAGATAAGTTTAGGCATACCTTTTGAGTAACACCTGTTGACAGTCCAAGAACTAGTATTTCTCAAAACACTTTTCTGGATATCTTGGCCATTCTAGTGGAAGAAGAATTTGAGGAAAACCCTAGGATCCTAGATATCCCAAATAGGTTATTGAATTCAGAGTGTTTTAAAGAGAGAATGTGTTATATATTTGAGAACACTGTATATATGTTCAAGTTATGCATTATTATCGCGTATATAATTGCATTTAAAATTTCTAAACTCCTGTTAGGAAGGTTTAAAGGATGTCATAACAGACTACCTTTCCCTGAAACTGTATGAATGTGCTTCAGTGGTTTTCTCCTAATTTTGAGGGCTCTGGGCACTGTAAAGTATCTGGGCCTTTTCCTTTCATTGTTTTCACTGCTGTAATTAACAAAATCTCAGAAAGATCATATGGTTATCTGCCTGGCATGGGTTGGAAGCAGGAGTCCTCATCCCTTTGGGGAGCGAGGCTTACTGTTTTCTAATGCCTGGAACTCATTGAGGGATTCCTGATAGCATCTGCCCCTGTCACTTTCCTGCTTGAAATACTCTTGAGCAGCTGCCCCTCACAGCAGGGTGGCTCCAAGTGACTGGCTAGGGATCCCTGTTGTAAGTGACAGCTGCAGGGTGATTTTGGTCATGGCTGCCAAGAGGCAGAAGTCAAGTGAAAACATTATAGAATTTTTATTATTCACTGAGACAGTGTGTGCATGGCCAAAGAGGGCACCAGTTGAATACAGAAAAAAAAAAAAAAAAAATTGGGTCTATTTCTTTTTTGAAAGCCTCACTGATGTCCTTTCATTGCCAGAAAGTGGAACACAACAAAAGGAAACAGAAGACACATTGGATATTTTAGTCTCAGCCTATCCTGCCTAGTTTATACATCCTTTGCCTGAGAAGCTGAATACTACTGCTGCTAATAATAACACCTACCATTTATAGAGCACTTACCAGATAATCAGGCATCACTGTTTATAACAGTTGTCTGAATTTATCTTCCTAATATGCTTGCAGAGTAGCTGCCATAGCTGCCATTTTAGAGCTGAAAAACCTGAGATTTAGGGAGGTGCATAAGTTGGCCAAGGTTGCATAGCCAGTAGCTTGTAAAACAGAACCACACTGAGCCCAACTCAAACAAGGACTTACTCAAAATTCCAAGGCCCTGACCCACAACTGAGTGAGTTTCTAAAGTCCAATAATAGTGACTGTTATTTAAATAGAGATGGCTTTTCTGGTCAGATCACAGCACTAAAAGAAGATGGTATTTCCAAACAAAAATAAACAATAGAAAATGAATTTAGTGATTGAATTTCATTTTGGGCTGCTAAATTTCAGTGTACATCGTGTCTGCTTTCCCCTTCAGTAAATAAAGCTAAAGATATTAAGCAATCATTTTGGACATGAAAATAACTACGGAACATATCCCAAACCTCATGGTTTCCTTTAAGATAAAGGTGTCTTGATTATTTTTTGTTTCCGTACCTTGAGCACCATCTTGTCCCCTGACTGCATTGACAGGAAATGAGGATTAATCAAACCCTAGTCTCCCGCTGAAGGGACAGACTTGGACAGTAGAATATGTAGAAGTTTGTGGAATGCAGTCATTATGGGAGGCAAAGCTTGGAAACGTCATGATTCCTGGGGAAATGGAAGACGCTGTGAGAGAAATGAAATTCAGGTTTCCATCCACGCTGAAAGTGTCATATTAATGCGAAGAGGTGGCAAGTGGGCGCATTTCCTGGGAGTGCTTTTCCATCTGAACACTTCTTAGGATTTTCTTTATAGCTGCTCAAAGATTTCCCTTTCTTTTCCTTTCTTTTAGAGATTAAAAAGCGATTTTCTTTTCAAATGGCTCAGTTCCAGGGTGAAAAATACAGCAATGCCCTGTTCTTTTTCACATGCCTCTCAGAGAATGGAGAAATTGGAGAATATTCTATTCATCTTCTGGCCACCATAGATGGTTTGACAGTGGTATCAGGAGGTCTTCAGAAGACCTTTTGGCTGAGAGATCACATATTGCTTCTCTGAAATTGTGAGGTGAGCAGCTCAGGTCAGAAGTAATTGTGTTTTTCTTGTGCTCATGGTTCTCACAGTTCATCCTGATTTCTTCATTGCCACGTTTTGACACTGAAGCTTCTTTTTTGATAAGGCTGAATGCTGAAGGCTGCTGCCCACCATTCTCACTGCACCCACAGATAAAGTATTGGTCAGTATTTGAGATAAACTTTTATTAGAGTGTTTCCATTAAGATGCCTCAAGGCCATTACATCAAGGAATGAGACACATCTATCTTGTTCTGGTTTAATTGCAGAAAGGAAGGTTGGTTTTATATGCTGTAAAGCTACTTTCAGGGAACATAGAGTTTGATATCTATAGTTACAGGGTTTCATTTTGTTGAAAACTTCAGTTTCTCTTAACACTGCTGAAATTATAATGCAGTTTCACTTTATGAGACTCCTGAAATGGTGGTTACAGTCACTGCCTGGTTTACCAAATTGACAATGACATGTACAATATGAAGTGTTAGAAACAAACTCAGCCAGATTCACAGCAGCAGTCCATAGGATTTGCTCCCCCTGCCTTAAGAAAATGCAAGGAGAAGAGGGTTTATGCTAAACGCTCATGCTGCTGCCTAGAGGAGTTCTCTGCCCCGCCTTGACCATGTGGCTTTTCTCCTTAGCAGCTCCCTAGAGTCCACCTACACCTCCTTAGTGCAACAGTCTTGAGTTCTTGACAAAGATGCTCTGATGAACTAATCACCTTTACTTGTTCTTCTTTAGCCTTTCCTCATTCTCTTAGCCCAGATCAGTTGAATGTAGGCTGCTTGGTAAAGGACATACCCAGGGGAAGAAAAGTCTGTGTCCTCGCCTCCTAGCCCATTTATCTGGCAGTTTTGCTTCTAATTTCACCACAGCCTCCAAGGATCCTAGATAGAGTCTGAGCCAAAGAAGCTTCAGCTACTGCTGCCATGACTACCTGTCCCTCGAGCACCATCGTGTTCCTTGACCGCACTGACTGAAATGAGGATCAATCAATCCCCAGGCCACTGGTTCACTGAAACAGAATTAACACTTTTTTTTTTTTCAAAAGGAATTTTTTCATTTGAAAACTAAGTGAACATCAAACAAGTATCAAAGCATAGAATCTGACAAGTTTAAGACCTTTGGCCTGGCCCTTTCCTCTTTGGAATCAGTGTTTTCCTGTTGGACTAGTCATAGAGTTCTATTTCTTCAGAGAATGAGGAGAGATGATTGGCATACCTCAGGGTTGTCATTTCCCATTAGGTTCTCTTAGTGCTTTCTTAAGATGTACCTAGAGAAGCCCTTTCCGAATCCATCATTAATCATAAAAGGGCAAAATTGTGCATAGTACAAGTATGTCAGAGCATTTCAATTTAGGTTTTAAAAAAAGGGATCTTTCTCTTCCATGCCCCCCAAACATGAACCTATTCATCTTATTTCATTAGAGCTAGCTTAAAGTGACAGAGTACCCAGTTGAATCGCATTTTGAAGCTAGCTCTATTCCACCCTTTGCATTAACCGAAATCCCAACTCTTATATTTTCCCTGGTATCAAGTCTGGCTCTATCTCCCCTTTATTATACTCCAATTAATTGGTCCCAGTAATGGAAGAGCCTCTAAAGATGTCTATGTCAGTTCTTACTTCACTGTTATACATAATCAGGGAGTTCCATCATACCATTTACATGTATATACATAAATTATTTGACGTCCTACTGAGATTTTCCACTCGTTAAGGCCACAGACTGTGCCTGTTTAAGAGTCTAATCTAGAGCTGTAACATATATATTTGGCCCCTAGAAACACTATTTAATGACAATTTTGTGGAAGTGAAGAATTGAGAAGCACCTTAGTAAAAATCTGGAGTTATTACTTTAGAATAATGAGTTATTTCCTTTTATGCATAATACATTGACTCTAGGAAGTTTAGACATTTAAGAATAATATCATTTTGGAAAGGAAACTTCAGAAGCTACTAAACTAGGAATTGGTGTAAGTAAAAATCAATCTCTCTTATAAAATTCCATAGTATCTGTACCTTTTATGGCAAATATTAATTTCTATGTAGTTGAAGGTATAGACTTAAGATTCCTAAGGGCAGGATCCCTGTTGCAGTCATCTTGATAAATTCCTTATATTTACATAAACACTATATTAGTCCATTTTTCATGCTGCTGATAAAGACAACTTGAGACTGGGAAACTTACAGAAGAAAGAGTTGTAATTGAACTTACAGTTCCACACGGGGAAGCCTCACAATCATGGTGAAAGGCAAGGAGGAGCAAGTCACATCTTACATGGATGCTGGCATGCAGAGAGAGTGAGAACCAAGTGAAAGGGGTTTCTCCTTATAAAACCATCAGATCTCGTGAGACTTATTCACTAGCATGAGAACATTATGAGGAAAACCACCACCACGATTCAATTATCTCCCACCAGGTCCCTCCCACAACAATGGAAATTATGAGAGATACAATTAAAGATGAGATTTGGGTGGGGACAGAGCCAAACTATATCATTCTGCCCCTAGCCCTTCCCAAATCTCATGTCTTCACATTTCAAAACCAATCATGCCTTCCCAGTAGTCCCCTAAAGTCTTAACTCATTTCAGCATTAACTTAAAAGTTCACAATCCAAAGTCTCATGTGAGACAAGGCAAGTCCCTTCTGCCTATGAGCCTGTAAAATCAAAAGCAACTTAGTTATTTCCTAGATACAATGGGGGTACAGGCATTGGGTAAATACAGCCATTCCAAATGGGAGAAATTGGCCAAAACAAGGGGACTACAGGCCCCCTGCAAGCTCAAAATCCAAGCTCAAATCTTAAAGTTGCAAAGTGATCTCCTTTGACTCCATGTCGCGCATACAGGTCACACTGATGCAAGAAGTAGGTCCCCATGGTCTTGGGCAGCTCCACCCCTGTGGCTTTGCAAGGTACAGCCTCACTCCCAGCTGCTTTCATGGGCTGGTGTTTTGTCTGCAGCTTTTTCAGGTGCGCAGTGCAAGCTGTTGGTAGATCTATCATTCTGGGGTCTGGAGTATGGCGGCCCTCTTCTCACGGCTCCACTGTGCCCCAGTAGGGACTCTGTGTGGAAGCTCTGTCCCCACATTTCCCTTCTCCACTGCCCTAGCAGAGGTTCTCCATGCGAGCCCCACCCCTGAAGCAAACTTTTGCCTGGACATCCAGGCATTTTCATACATCCTCTGAAACCTAGGCGGAGGTTCCCAAACCCCAATTCTTGGCTTCTGTGTACCAGCAGGCTCAACACCACTTGGAAGCTGCCGAGGCTCACACCCTCTGAAACCACAGCCCAAGCTCTACATTTTCCCCTTTCAGCCATGGCTGGAGCAGCTGGGACACAGGGCACCATGTCCCTAGGCTGCAGATAGCACAGGGACCCTGGGACCTGCCCATGAAACCATGTTTTCCTCCTAGGCCTCTGGGCCTATGATGGGAGGGTCTGCCACAAAGTTCTCTGGCATGCCCTGGAGACATTCTCCCCATTGTCTTGGGGATTAACATTCAGCTCCTTGTTGCTTATGCAAATTTCGGCAGCCAGCTTGAATTTCTCCTCAGAAAATGGGATTTGTTTTCTATCTCATTGTCAGGCTGCAAATTTTCTGAACTTTTGTGCTCTGCTTCCCTTATAAAACTGAATGCCTTTAATGGCACCCAAGTCACCTCCTGAATGATTTGCTACTTAGAAATGTCTTTCGCCAGATATCCTAAATCATCTCTCTCAAATTCAAAGTTCCATAAATCTGTAGGGCAGGGCAAAATGCCACCAATCTCTTTGCTAAAACATAACAACAGTCACCTTTGCTCCAGTTCCCAACAAGTTCCTTATCTCCATCTGAGACCACCTCAGACCAGATTTCATTGTCCCTATCATTATCAGCATTTTGGTCAAAGCCATTCAACAAGTCTGTAGGAAGTTTCAAACTTTCCCACTTTTTCCTGTCTTCTTCTGAGCCCTCCAAATCTTTCCAACCTTGGCCTGTTACCCAGTTCCAAAGTCGCTTCCACATTTTCTGGTATCTTTTCAGCAGCACCTCACCCTTGGTACCAATTTAGTGTATCAGTTCATTTTCACACTGCTGATAAAGACACACCCAATACTGGGAAATTTACAAAAGAGGTTTAATTGGACTTAACAGTTCCATGTGGCTGGGGAAGCCTCACTATCATGGCAAAAGGCAAGGAGGAGCAAATCACCTCTTACATGATGGTGGCAGGCAAAGAGAGAGTGAGAGCCAAGTGAAAGGGGTTTCTTCTTAGAAAACCATCAGGTCTTGTGAGACTTATTCACTAACATGAGAACAGTATGAGGGAAACCACCATCATGATTCAATTATCTCCCATCAGGTGCCTCCCACAACAATGGGAATTATGGGAGATAGAACTCAAGATGAGATTTGGGAGGGGACACAGCCAAATTATATCAAACACCATATCTTGCACAAAAGTACCCAGTGAACTTTTACTAAATTAATGGAAATGGGAAGGGGCTGTGGAGCCATAATTAAATTGGTGCTGGAGGAGCTGGCTTTAATAATATATGATCTTTGTAGTTGGTTTGGGCACTCTTTCTACAGGTCAGGGCTTCTTTACTACACTCTCCTATTCTCTTCACCCCCTCCCTGAGCTATATCTGAAGGATCGATTCCTATTTTTAAAATTTCATAAATATTATTTTCAACTTTTTAACTAATAAGGGCATATCACATAGAACTAATCCTTACTTTGGACTTTTGTTCCCTTTTATCTCTCTTCTTTTGCCTTTTCTTTCTCCCTAACCCCATCCCTCTTTCCACTCCCATCTCTTCCTCTTTTTTAAAAAAACCTTTATTTTAGGTTCAAGGGTACATGTGTAGGTTTGTTATATAGGTAAACTCATGTCACAGGGGATTTTTGTACAGATGATTTCATCACCCAGGAACTAAGCCTAGAACCCAATAGTTTTTTTTTTTTGATCCTCTCTCTCCTCCCACTTCCACCCTCAAGTAGGCCCTGGTGTCTATTGTTCCCCTCTTTGTGTCCATGTGTTCTCATCATTTAGTTTCCACTTATAAGTGAGAACATGCAGTATTTGGTTGTTTGTGCCTGCATTAATTTGCTAAGGATAGTGGCCTGTAACTCCATCCATGTTCCTGCAAAGACATGATTTTATTCGTTTTTTTATGGCTGCAGAGTATTCCATGATGTATATGTAGTATATTTTCTTTATCTAATCTGCCATTGATGGGCAATTAGGTTGATTCCATGTCTTTGTTATTGTGAATAGTGCTGCAATGAACATACGCACGCATGTGTCTTTATGGTAGAATGATTTATATTCCTTTGATATAACTTGTAATGGGATTGCTGGACAAATGCTGCTTTTAGCTTTTTAAGGAATCACCACTGCTTTCCACAATGGTTAAACTAAAATTTGCTCTCACCTGCAGCGTGCAAGTGTTCACTTTTCTCCACAACCATGCCAGCATCTGTTGTTTTTAGACTTTTTAATAATAGCCATTCTAACTGGTGTGAGATGGTATCCCATTGAAGTTTTCATTTACATTTCTCTAGTGATCAGTGATATTGAGCTTTTTTCATATGCTTGTTGGCTGCATATATGACTTCTTTTGAAAAATGTCTGTTCATATCCTTTGTCCACTTTTTAATAGTTTTCTTTTTAAAACTTTTAATAGTTTTCTTTGTAAATTTAAGTTTCTTATAAGTGTCTTTGTCAGACATATAGTTTGCAGATATTTTCTCTGTTACTATGTTGATAGTTTGTTTTGCTCTGCAGATGCTCTTAAGTTTAATTAGATCCCATTTGTCAATTTTTGCTTTTGTTGCGTCCTCATCCTGAAACCTTTGGCCATGCCTGTGTCCAGAATGGTATTCCCTAGGTTGTCTTCTAGGGTTTTTATAGTCTGGGGTTTTACATTAATTCTTTAATCCATCTTGAGTTGATTTTTGTATTTGGTTTAAGGAAGAGGTCCAGTTTTAATCTTCTGCATATGGCTAGCCACTTATCCCAGCACCATCTATTAAATAGGGAGTCTTTTCCTCATTGCTTGTTTTTTTCAGCTTTGTCAAAGATCAGATGGTTGTAGATGTGCAGCCTTATCTGGGGACTCTCTATTCTGTTCCATTGGTCTATGTGTCTGTTTTCATACCAGTACCATGCTGTTTTGGTTACTGTAGCCCTATGGTATAGTTTGAGGTCGGTAATGTGATGCCTACAGCTTTATTCTTTTTGATTAGATTTGCCTTGGCTATTCGGGCTCTTTTTAGATCCATATGAATTTTAAAATAGCTTTTTTCTAGTTCTGTGAAGAAGTCATTGGTAGTTTGATAGGAATAGTGTAGAATCTGTAAATTGCTCTGGGCAGTGTGGCCATTTTAATGATATTGATTCTCCCCATCCATGAGCATGGAATATTTTTCCATTTGCTTCTGTCATCTCTGATTTCCTTGAGCAATTCTTTATAGCTCTCCTTGTAGAAATCTTTCACCTCCCCGGTTATCTATGTTCCTAGGTGTTTTATTCTTTCTGAGGCAATTGGAAATGAGATTGTATTCCTGATTTAGCTCTCAGCTTGGCTGTTATTGGTGTACAGGAATACGAGTGATTTTTTATATGTTGATTTTGTTTCCTGAATCTTTGCTGAAATTGTTTATCAGCTGAAGGAGCTTTTAGTTTCTAGATATAGAATCATGTTGTCTGCAAACAGCAATAGTTTTACTTCCTCTCTTTTTATATGGATGCCCTTTATTGCTTCCTCTTGACTGATTGATCTGGCCAGGAGTTCCAAAACTATGTTAAATATGTGTGGTGAGGGAGGGCATCCTTGTCTTGTGTCAGTTTTCATGGGGAATGCTTCCAGCTTTTGCCCATTCAGTATGGTGTTGGCTGTGGGTTTGTCATATGTGGATCTTATTATTTTCAGGTATGTTCTTTCAATACCTAGTTTATTGAGAGTTTTTAACATGAAGAGATGTTGAATTTTATCAAAAGCCTTTTCTGTATCTATTGAGATAATCATGTAGTTTTTGTCTTTATTTCTGTTTATTTGATGAATCATATTTATTGAATTGTGTATGTTGAACTAAACTTGCATCTCAAGGATAAAGCCTATTTGATTGTGGTAGATTAGCTTTATGATGTACTGCTGAGTCCGGTTTGCAAGTATTTTGTTGAGGATCATTGCATCAATGTTCATCAAGAATATTGGCCTGAAGTTTTCTTTTTTGTTGTACTCTGCCAGGTTTTGGTATCAGGATGATGCTGGCCTCACAGAATGAGTCAGGGAGGGGTCCTTCCTCCTCAATTTTTTGGAAAAGTTACAGTAGGAATGGTACCAGCTCTTCTTTGTACATCTGGTAGAATTTGGCTGTGAATCCAGCTGGTCCTGGGATTTTTTTGTTGGTAGGCTATTTATTACTAATTCAATTTCAGAGCTTGTTATTGGTCCGTTCAGGAAATCAATTGCTTCCTAGTTCAGTGTTGGGAGGGTGTTTTTATCCAGAAATTTATCCATTCCTTCTAGGTGTTCTAGTTCATGTGCATAGAGGTGTTCATAGTAGTCTCTGATGGTTGCTTGTGCTTCTGTGGGGTCAGTGGTAACATCCCTTTATCATTTCAAATCATATTTATTTGGATCTTCTCTCTTTTCTTTATTAGTCTAGCTATTCGTCCATCTATCTTATTAATGTTTTCAAAAAACAAATTCCTGGATTTGTTGATATTTTGAGTGGTTTTTGTGTCAGAATCTCCTTCAGTTCAGCTCTGATTTTGTTTATTTCTTGTCCTTTGCTAGCTGTGGGGCTGTTTTGCTCTTGCCTCTGTAATTCCTCTAGTTGTGATGTTAGATTATTAATTTGAGATCTTTCTAACTTTTTAATGTGGGCATTTAGTGCTATAAATTTCCCTCTGAACACTGCCTTAGCTGTGTCCCAGAGATTCTGATATGTTATATCTTGGTTCTCATTAGTTTCAAAGAACTTCTTGATTTTTTCTTTAATTTCATCATTTACCCAAAAGTCATTCAGGAGCAGGTATTTAAATTTCAATATAATTGCGTGGTTTGAAGCTTATGCTTTCTATTTTTCTTGCACTGTGGTCCAAGAGTGTGTTTGACATGATTTCAGTTCTTTTGCATTTGCTGAGGATTGTTTTATGTCTAATCGTATGGTTGATTTTAGAGTATGTGCTATGTGGTGATGAGAAAAAGGTATATTCTGTTGCTTTGGGGTGGAGAGTTCTATAGAAGTCTATCAGATGCATTTTGCCCAATATTGAGGTCCTGAATATCTTTGTTAATTTTCCGCCTGATGATCTTTTTAATACTGTCAGTGGTGTGTTGAATTCTCCTACTATTATTGTGTGGGAGTCTAAGTCTCTTTGTAGATCTCTAAGAACTTGCTTTATGAATCTGGGTGCTCCTGTATTGAGTGCATATATATTTAAGAGAGTTAGGTCTTATGTAATGCCCTTGTCTTTTTTTTATCTTTGTTGGCTTAAAGTCTGTTTTGTCTGAAGTTAGAATTGAAAGTCTTGCTTTTTCTGATTTCTATTTGTTTGGTAGATTTTCCTCCATCCCTTTATCTTGGGCCTATGGGTGTCATTGCATGTGAGATGGGTTTTTTGAAGACAGCATACCATTGGGTCTTGCTTTTTTATCCAGCTTGCCACTCTGTGCCTTTTAATTGGGGCATTTAGCTCGTTTACTTTCATGGTTAGTATTGATATGTGTGGATATGATCCTGTTATTGTGCTGTTAGCTGGTTATTATGTTGGCTTGTGTGTGTGGTTGCTTTATAGTGTCAGTGGTCTGTGTATTTAAGTGTGTTTTTATATTGGCTGGCAATGGTCTTTCCTTTCCATATTTAGTGCTCCTTTCAAGATCTCTTATAAGGTGGGTCTGGTGGTAATGAACTCCCTCAGAATTTGCCTATCTGAAAAGAATCTTATTTCTCCTTTGCTGAGGAAGTATAGTTTGTCTGGATATGAAATTCTTGGTTGAAGAGTTTTTTTCTTTAAGAATATTGAATATAGCCTCCCAATCTCTTCTTGCTTGTAGGAATTCTGCTGAAAGGTCTACTATTAACCTTAAGGGGTTCACTTTGTAGATGACCTGCCCTTTCTGTTTAGCTGCCTTTAACATTCTTTCTTTCATTTCAACCTTGGAAAATCTGACAATTATGTGTCTTGGGCATGATCTTCTTCTGTAGAATCTTGCAGGGGTTCTCTGTATTTCCTGAATTTGACTGTTGGCTCTCTAGCAAGGTTGGTGATGTTTTCATGGACAATATCCTGAAATATGGTTTCCAAGTTGTTTGCTTTCTTCCTGTCCCTTTCATGGATGCCAATGTAATTTGGCATTTGTCGATTTGGCCTCTTTACATAACCCCATATTTCTGAGAGATTTTGTTCATTCCTTTTCATTCTTTTTTTCTTTACTTTTGTCTGACTATCTTATTTCAGAGGGCCAGTCTTCAAGTTCCAAGATTCTTCTTCGGCTTGGTCTATTCTGCTGTTAATACTTGTGATGGCATTGTGAAATTCTTATAGTGTGTTTTTTAGCTCTATCAGATCAGTTAGGATCTTTTTTATACTGGCTATTTGTCTGTCATCTCCTATAACTTTTATTTTCTTTTCTTATGTTTTTTTGGGTTTTGTTTTTTTTTTTTTTTTTTTTTTTTGAGACAGAGTATTTGTTCCATCTCCCAGGCTGGAGTGCAGTGGCATGATCTTGGTGTGCTGCAACGTCTGCCTCCAGGGTTCATGCAATTCTCCTGCCTCAGTCTCCCAAGTAGCTGGGATTATAGGTGTGTGCCACCACACTTGGCTACTTTTTGTATTTTTAGTAGAGATGGGGTTTCTCCATGTTGGCCAGGCTGATCTTGAACTCCTGACCTCAGGTGATCCATTCATCTTGGCCTCCCAAAGTGCTGGGATTACAGGCATGAACTACCACACCCAGCCTCCTGTAACATTTTATTGTGATTCTTAATTTCCTTAGATTGAGTTTTGCCATTCTCCTGACTCTCAATGATCTTTGTTCCTATCCATACTCTGAATTCTATTTCTGTCGTTTCAGCCAATTCAGCCTGGTTAAGAACTCTGGTTGGAGAACTACTGTAGTTATTTAGAGGACATAAAACATTCTGGCCATTTGAGTTGTCAGAGTTCTTACATTGGTTCTTTCCTATCTCTCCATGTGGATGTTCCTTTAACTGCTGAGCTGTCTCTGATTGAAGTGGTCACAGAGGGGTAGGGTGGTTGTGCTCTAGTCCCAGGTGAGACAGCTCTACCCAGTGAGGAGAACTGAGGACTGGGACCATTTTTCTAGGCAAGGTAGGCTCCCCTGGCTTCGTGTTGCTCTTGAGTAGGCAGGCGTTGCTTTCCTCCATTCTCTGTGGGTTAAGTTGTTTTACTGATGAATCCCAATGAGCATACCTGGATGATCCAGTTTAAGGCACTGAATTTACTTGTCCCTTCTATTTCTCTCCATGAGAGTAGAGCACATTGGTTACTTCTAGTCAACCATCTTGTCCAGCCTCCTCTCTCTTTCTATTTCTAAAAGCATTCCTACCACACTGATTTGATTTCTTTCTATAGAGATGAATCACAAAGAGAAGAAAAAGAGATAAAATAGGTAGATACGTATATGGAGTGGAATGGAATATACAACACAGTTACGGGTCCAGTTTGTGTAGACTTTAATGTCCTTTTCATGGGATATTTATTTAGTAATTTTTAAAGAGAAGTTTGTTTTCATAACAGGCTTTCCAGTTCTGTGATTAAATGTAGTATAATATGAGAAAAACAGTTATAGGATGTTCATGATATTCCTGGGTAACTGAAAAAATCTTAAACTTAATTTCTCCTTTACTTTCACAAACATTTATTAAATACCAACTATATGCCCAGCAACATGTAGAACAATGAGGATACAAAGCTTTGAAGATATGTTTTTCCTCAATAAGCTCCACAAAGTGGGAAGGTGAAGAAATAACAAAATCTCACCTCAAAAAGCCCAGGACAACACTAGCTCTTCAGTCAAATTTTCTAGGAACTGGAATGCTTTTACACTGTTGGTGGGAGTGTAAATTAGTTCAACCATTGTGGAAGACAGTATGGCAATTCCTCAAGGATCTAGAACTAGAAATACCATTTGACCCAGCAATCCCATTACTGGGTGTATACCCAAAGAATTATAAATCATTCTACTGTAAAGACACATGCACAGGTATGTTTACTGCAGCACTGTTCACAATAGCAAAGACTTGGAACCAAACCAAATGCCCATCAATGATAGACTGGATAAAGAAAATGTGGCACATATACACCATGGAATACTATGCAGCCATAAAAATGGATGAGTTCATGTCCTTTGCAGGGACATGGATGATGCTGGAAACCATCATTCTCAGCAAACTAACACAGGAACAGAAAACCAAACACCATACGTTCTCACTCATAAGTGGGAGTTGAACAGTGAGAACACATGTACACAGGGAGGGGAACATTACACACTGGGGCCCGTCGGGGGGTGGGGGGCTAGGGGAGGGATAGCATTAGAAGAAATACCTAATGTAGATGACAGGTTGATGGGTGCAGCAAACCACCATGACACGTGTATACCTATGTAACAAACCTGCATGTTCTGCACATGTATCCCAGAACTTAAAGTATAATAATAATAAAAAAAAATTATAGGAACCAACCTTGTTTTGTAGGAAAGTAATGCACAAACTTTTTATTCCAGCACTCCAGGGTGTGTGTGTGGTTGACGGGCGGGGTGGGTGAGAGAGAGAAAGAGAACGCCTCATTCACCTGGAAGACAATGCCTTCAAACAGCTCTCTGTGGAAGAATGGTTTTTTGTGCACAGAGAGTCTACTCCCTGAAGAGGGCATGGAAATGAAATGATGTTGTCGCCGCTAATTCACCGGCTTTGGAAACCATGTAGGTAAGTAAGGGGTAAGAACATAAGGAAAATAAGGCATATTCTCCTTAACATGGTAGGGCAGGGGTATTGAAATCCAAGTAAGATATTTCTCAGGAAGCAGTTCTGAATTCTACACACCAGTTGAACCAGTACTTAAGACCTCATTTCCACACTAGAGAGTAAGCTAAGCTAAGTTTAGGCCTCAAAAATATTTAGGCCCACACTAAGCCGAGTGTAGGAAAACTATTTGCCATATATATAATATCTCCTTCTACAGAGAGCTCCTTCAAACTAAAAAGAGTCAAAACAGCACAAACTGAGTCAAAATTTCTGTATGAACAACTCATATAAAAGGGCATACAAATAGCTCTTTTTAAAGGTTAAAAATATTCAACTTCATTGACAATAAAATAAAAGCAAATTAAAATTAATCTGATTTATCATTTTTATCTATTGGATTGGTAAAGATCCAAATATTATACAGAATGTGAGGAAACATGCATTCCTGTACATTACTGATAGGAGTGTAAATTGACATAACCTCTTTGGAAGACAATTTGTCAATATCTAACAAAATTACAGTGCACATAACATTTTATCCAGCAATTCACCTTCTGGAAATTTAACCTACAGAAATGTACAAGGTTACTGCTGCAAGATTATTGGTAAGATCAAAAAATGTCTGTATGATAGCACCATTATATGCTATATCCATACAATAGAACACTAGGAAGCATTAAAAAGCATAGGGGGACTGTTTAATCTACTGATTTGGGATGATTTTCAAGATATATTGTTATTAAATATAGTAGGTATTTGGTATGGTAGTAGGTAGTAGGTATGGGTTTGAGTAAATGTCATTTTTAGGGCAATGACATGTATATGTATCCACCATTACAGAGTAGTTACATTGCCCTAAAAATCCTGTGCTTCACTTATTCATCCCTCCCTCCCCCAATCCATGGTAACTACTAATTCTTTTATGTTTCAAAAAGTGTTGTCATTTATCTTGATTCACACACTCATATTTCTCTGTTTCTCCGGGGGCAGGAATGCTGACAGTGACGTCTGCTGTATCCTTCTCTCCATTCCTGGGATAATCTAAACAGGGGACCCAGAGCCCCTGTCCCTGAACCGAGAGTACTGTGCTCACTCTGTTTGCATCCCTTCTATTCAAACAAATGGACTATTAATTTGAAGCATGATATTTTCAGAAGTGAAATAAATCTATGGGAGAGCACTTAAAATTAACGTTCAGAATTATTGTCAGAGGACCAATTTTCCTCCAACAAAAGTTTATGCATCAACAGAACAATTCCACGTCATGACAGGGCATGCAGCCAGTTTCTTATCCTTTCAAACTTTAGTGCTGACAATAATACTTAAATTTTATGTTTATATACACATGCATACTGCCCAATTTGGCCGCTGTTTCCTAAAAAGCTGGTAAATGTATGCTGACCAGTGTCTTCAGGCATGGCCAGAAAAGAAGAGACACTTCGGCAGATAGAAGCTGTAGCACCCAGAGCAAAAATTAACCTTCATAAATTATTTTCGACATATACTTTTATGATTAAACCAAATATATAAGGGAGGGGGGAGGACATTTTGTGGATGAAACTTTTGCTATAGCAAGTATATCTTGCCTTCTTAAGAAAAGGTGTTGGCCTCACTCGTAGGCGGGAATTGAACAATGAGATCACTTGGACACAGGGCGGGGAACATCACACACCGGGGCCTGTGGGGAGGTGGGGGGCTGGAGGAGGGATAGCATTAGGAGAAATACTTAATGTAAATGACGAGTTGATGGGTGCAGCAAACCAACATGGCACATGTATACCTATGTATCAAACCTACACATTGTGCACATGTACCCTAGAACTTAAAGTATAATAATAATAAAAAAAAATGAACAGGTGTTAGCTCAAAAGCCTCAAGTTTTGTGCTTCAATTTTAGCATGGGGTTTACTTAACTCTCACTGTTTCTGGAAGTTCTTCCCTTAGAAGAAAGTGTTTCAAGCTAACTTGACTGCCTTCTCTTGGTTGAATCTTTTCTTTACAACGGGAAGGCAGTAGAAAAGATTTGGGAAGGCTTTAACCAAATAATCAAAACTACTTCCCTCTCCTTTCAATCAACTTTTGGTCTGGACTTTAGATACTGCCAGAGGGTAAATGAGGGACAAATGAAGGAAATGCTCAACTCTTTTCTCTCTGCTTGAACTCATCCCTTAGGAGAGGCTGGCTCATGCCCTCTAGACCTCGGCAGGCAGCATTGTGCCTGCCTTCCCCACAATTCTCTGCAGGAATTTGTACATTCCCTGAGAGTTGAATAAGTGCTTTTAAACAGGCAGTGTGATGGTTGAAGCTTGGAGTGAAGCCCATTACAAGCTGAAAAGAATTCCCAGCTGCATTTCACTAGTCCCTGATCCCAGCTGCAGCAATGCACAGGGGACTCTATTTCTTAAGCCCTGTACGTATATGTACATATTCACATCAGTGCATATGCGTGCACGACTTTGACACAGTTGGGAAGCCCTGAGTCTTAGAGATGAATTAATTTTCTTTGTAAGACAGGCCTGAGTACCTATAGGTACAGGATAAATACATTATACTTCTCTGTCTGTTAAATTGTAAAGACTCTCAGTATGATTTCAAACATTTGGGGTATTAAAAGAAATCACAAGCACAGGTCTCCATGTCAAAGCAGATAAGGGCATGGAAACAAGAAAATAACTTTAGGTAAGTCAAAGAGTATCAGCATACATTAAGAAAAAAAGCTATGAGGTTTAAAGTAGATTCATGAATAGTGTATTCAGGGACTTCTCTCTGACCTAGGATAACATGGAGGAAGTGTGAATTTCTTCCTTACTGGGGAAACTTACTCTGATAAATACATGCTGAATTTCCCCTTAAGATTATACTTAAGCAAGGGAGAGCTACTTATACAGAAATGAAAAGGAGAATTTGGAAGTGAGTTCTAGAAATAAGGCAATATTCTTCTACAGAAATAGGAAAATTAAAACTTTGGGTGTCCATCATTTTTCACTGGATTAACAGCCAATAAAACTAAGGAGCCTAATCCAAAGACAAAGTGAGAGTTAAAGGAACATGATTTCCAACTTTCTTAGACAGCGTTTAACTGATAACCAATGAAGCCCATCATTTACCAATTTGGTTACAAAGTATAATCAGTCAAAATAAAAGCATCTGACCCTACATCCCCCATCATCATTCAAATATGATGGCATCTGTCTCCTGACCTATATTCCTCATCATTTCGCACCGCCGGTAACTCATGAGGGTTTTTTAAGTGCCTGATCTAATGGCCTCCAATTTCTTTACCAGCTTTGAGTGCCAATTTTCCCCAAACCCTAGGCTGAATTTTGCTTTCTTTGCTTTACTGGTTTACCCAAAGTCATCATTCTCTGTCAATTTAGGAGCTTTTGAAACATCGTCCTCCATGGGATCATTCATATCCTCATAGAAAATATTAATATACGAAAGGAGTCTTAATGCTAAAAGAGCAAACAACAAATTCCTCAACAAATATCAGGTAAAAAACTTAACAAAAGCTAAAATGACCACATGTCTAAATGCCCTCAAAAAACCTGAACAGGATGGAGGAGGAAGAAAGCAGTTTAGGAAAGGCAATGCTGTGCCTAGAAAGACGGACAATATTTCAGCCCTAATTGTCCGTGATTTTCTCTACATTCATTATGCTCATTCACAAGCCTAGTATTATTTTGATGTCATTATTCTGAAGATAGCCTTGTTTTTTAAAATACAAGAAAGGGATTTAAAAAAAAATTCATCCTAAGCCTGTCAGGCAAACTTTTCTCAGAGGAGGAGAGTGGCTGACTCTATGTCAACAGAACTATTCATTACACACGATTTCTCCAGAGCTAGAAAACCAATGTCCAGAGTGACTTTTAGTCCCTTTGTCCTCACTATTGACAGAGGGGTCAAATTTATAGTTTGATTCCTGAGTTTGTTTTGGGTCAAAACTCCTTGGCAGCAGCATTTTTATGATGAGAGCAAAACATGCAGCTTTAGAGTTTTGCTCAAGGTCAAAGGGGACACCTCCACGCAACAAGCTTCCTGTGAAAGCCCAGGGCACCAGCAGAATCAAAGCTATCTGTTAAGGCATATCAGGCAGTCAAAAGCACCCAAGAAGCACTGTTTGTAGAGAATTTAGGGAATTAAAATGAATTAGAAGATATGGTCCTTTCCTTTTAGGAGTGTGAAATCTAATGGACGGAATAAAATACACAGGCAAGAGAATGGGACAGTTGCAAATGAAAATAGAAAGAAACATTCACAGGATAGCAGTAGAAACATGCAAAGACGTTCACTGCTAATTGGACATGTACAGAGATGTACACTGTTGTGCTAAAGCCACCTGGGAGTGGCTGAAGAACAGTCTGTGAAGATGGGACCTTCATAGTGTGAAAAGTATGATTTTGGGAAGGATATTGAAGCCTCAGGTCAGATTCCCCCAGCTGTGCATCCCCCCATTCTCTATCTGGTGTAGAGAATGACTAAACCCAAGGCCAGAGAATGTAATAGGCGAGGAGGCAGATACTTGGGATGGAGGGCAGGGAAAAGGGGTTAAAAGAACATGAAGGAGAGACTCCAAGGAGAATCTGTCAGCAATTGATATGGTGAACCATGTGCAGCTTCCCAAAAGGCTAGAAATGTGTCACCATCCCTACAGACAAGCCAGGGGGACAAGTGTCAGCCAGACTAGAAGCACCCATCACACTGTGTATTCTGTCCACAGTAGGTTATATTATCTGAATGTAAATAAGTAATGGAATAATCTTAGAAATTCTTTGTAATATTTGCCTGGCTGAGGGAGGAGATAAACTGTTATACACCTTCCTATGCCCTGCCCCTGGTCTATAGGCATGCTCATTTCTACCAGAATGGAAGGTGGAGACATCAAAGTAAGCCATGGTGGATCAACCAATCCTCTGTCTTGTAAAGACCATCTGACTATCTCACCTGCATCACTTCTTGGTATGAAGCATAAGGCCCAGATTACAGAGATGCAGACAGATATAAGTGTTAGGTACTCGGTGGAGAGAGGAGTTGACCTGGATATGGCATGCTTACAGAGCACAGGGAGCATGACTTAACAAATCTACCTTTGGTTATATTTCCCGAGGTGTTGTCCAAAGACCTTTCTGTACAGTTTGAACCATAAACTGGATTTTGGTGAACAAACATGGTGGGTTATGATAAAGCATGCTATTTTTATTTGCTTTGAAATTGCATCCTAAACATGATACTTCATCCAGGGCACAATCTCCCAGGTTTAAATTGCAAAGGAGAAGGAAAAGGGCCTACAATTCCTGAGGCTGTGGGTCTCCCTCTTCTTGAGGCTTCGCTATGAAGTAACATTGTTTGTCCTAAATCTAAATAAATAAATAAATAAATAAATAAATAAAGTATCCCATGAACCCACTCCAACAAGTTTCCATACAAATTCTACCTGACAAAACTTCACCCGTGTCTGGGCGCAGTGGCTCATGCCTGTAATCTCAGCACTTTGGGAGGCTGAGGCAGGTGGACCACCAGTCAGGAGTTTGAGACCAGCCTGGCCAACATGGTGAAAACCCATCTCTACTAAAAATACAAAAAATTAGCCAGGTGTGGTGGTGAGCACCTGTAAATCCAGCTACTCAGGGGGCTGAGGCAGGAGAATCACTTGAACCTGGGAGGCAGAGGTTGGAGTGAGTCGAGATTGCACCATTACACTACAGCCCAGGCAATAAGAGCAAAACTCCATCTCAAAAAAAAAAAAAAAGAAGAAGAAGAAGAAGAAGAAAAACACAACTTCACTGGTTTACACTAAAGATTCCTGATTATGTCAAAAAATACCTATTAAATAGTTCCTAAAAGTATAATCCAGTTTATCTTCAAATAAATACCCCCAAGAGACTTCAGGGACAGAGTTCTTCTTCTCCCGTTGCCTTTTTATACAAAACCAATTATTTTAAACTACATAGACAAAATTAGCACCAAATACAATCAGAAACAAAGTATGCTGAAAGGAGAATTAATAATACGTCCTTGAAAAGATGCATCTATAAATATTTCTCTTTATTACTTTAAAAACTATTTCTGTTTCCTTTCATGATGTTTGCATTTCAGAAAGCAACTTTTAATTAGTAATCTTTTCTTAATTAGGGTTAATTATGGGAAAAAGAATTTTTTCTAACAAAGAATATTTTGCAACTTGTACTCTTGCAAAAATGAACACTACAAGTGACATCAGGAATATTGAATTGCAAAACAGCAGTGGCAGGAAACCTGGAGATCTTTCATGAAAGGGTGAGAATTACGACAAGCTTCCATCCTTACCACTAGCAGCCTTCAACCCACTGTGTAGGTGACAGCCTTGAGATCAAGTCAGGGCCCCACATCATTATGTGGAGAATCTCATCTGCAGAGCAGGTGTCAGGAAATAGCCCAGAATCCATATAATTTTCTTCACAATTAAAATTCTTGCTAACAGTTTATAAGTGGATTCATAAAAGGTTAATTCTGCAGAGAGCAGGAGGGAAATAACTATTAAAAACAGGACAATCACAATTCACCACAGGAACATTTGCCAACATAAAATTTGGGCCCAAGGTACTAATATTGAGCTGTGGATTATAGCCTTTAGTGTGACTATGGCCATCTACAATTAATTTAAAGGAAATGATTTCCTAATTAGGATTGCCACCCATCTAGAGCCTGCGGTTACAAAGTAGGAAAGGGAAAAAGAAAAGGAAAAAACTCACACACCTCTGCACACTAATTTCATGATCCTTTCTATTTTTAATGTTCAGCTGGTTTAAAGTAGCTCTAAGAAAATGAGATCTACAGCCTTAAAATTTAAGTATGGCGTTAATTCTCTTTTTCAAAATCAGATTATTCGTTCTCTAAACATTTGGTTGCTAATGAGCACTTGTCCCTAGGATAGTTTTATTGCATGATACTGAGGCTGTATTGAAATTAGGAAGGACTGAATTTCACTCCATGTTTTCTAAGCATCCAAATATATGGAGCACTTACCCTTTGGGGCCCTATCTATTCCTCTCCCATGGAAAGAAGTAAAGAATATGATGAAAAGAACACAGACCTTGGTGTCAGGGAATCAGGGTCAAGGGTTCAATTTCATCCATGACTAGCCATAAAACCTTAGACAGATCACTTAATCTCTTGAAGCTTCAGCTTCCAAATTCATACAAAAGGGATAATTACTATCATTGATATCTATCTTAAAAGTGATAATGAAGATTAAATAATATAGTACATGCAGAACCAACTGACACAGAGAGTAGCAGATGACTTGGTTGCAGATGTTTATGCTGGCATGCAATAGGAACTGAAAGAGTTGTTTGTTCCCTTGCCACCAAAGAACAGTGAGCTAGCCAGGAATCTTTTTACGCCAAATAATAGCAAATACAGCTCAAAATGGCTTGCACAAGAAAGAAATCCATCAGCTCACATCTCAAAAAGTCCGGGGATAAGGCTGGCTTCAGGCATGGCTTAATCCAGAGATTGAAATCATGTCCTCTGGCTCATTTCTCTGTGTCCCAGGCTCAGTTTTTCCCAGTGCTGGCCTCACACTTAGGCTGGACTCCCTCAAGGCAGCAAAATTGCTACAGTAGTCCAAAGCTTCACATCTATATGCTGGTATTACCATATCCTATGAAATAATGACAACAACTGCTTATATGTATTGACCTGTGTCAGGTTCCTTTCTGAGCAATTTATAGGTATACTCCCCACTGCAATCTCATTATGCCTATTTTACAGATGAAGAAAGCAAGACTTAGAGAGGTTAAGCAACATCCCCAAAGATCTTCAGCTAGATGGAGAGCAACCAGGACTGGAACCCAGTCTGGAGCTAAATTTTGTGCCCATAACTTCTTTGCTGAGTTCCTCCTCTTATAGCCCCAGCTAAGAGCTGATGACATCTATTGGTTCGAATTGGGTTATGTGCCCCTTCTTGAACTAATCACTGTGGGCTGCTGATGACAGGATATGTTGATTGGCTTAAAGCAATTAGGACTCACCCTGGAGCTAGGAGTGTGGCCAGTCTATTGACAACACATGACTGAGAAAGGTGCAGAAATACTTGCCCACAGTGACTAATAGAAGAGAAATGGATACCAGGCAGCAAATAGCAAATGTTCCCTAAAAGGGCATACATAGAAGTTGTAGGTGGAGTCTCCAATAGGCTTACAGTTTAGAAGGAAAGCAAAACAGGTATGCAAGAGCCACAATTCCTTATAGCGCTGCAGCAGGCTACTCACTGTCATACCATCAGTATGCCTGCAGGTGGGCACTGGATGGTAAGACCCCATTCCAGGCCTTCATCTGCCCTGAATGGCCTCTCACCCATTTTCATACATCCATTAATTCTACAGATAACAGAACACCTACCTTGTGCCAGGCATTGTTGGCACTGTGAGTTCCAGAGTGAACAGTTGAGGGCACAGTCTCTGCTCACAAGCAGAAGGTGGAGGAGCCCTATTACAGTTAGAGTGCAACAAGCAGTTACAATAGGGAGCTGTGGTTGGGAAGGTGCTTGGGGAATGTACCAACCTGTAACAGTAGAATCTAACCTAGGCTTGGGTTCAGGACTGGTTTCCAGGAAGAAATGACATCTGAGACTCAAAGGAAAATAAGAAATTGGCTAACCAAAGGTGGATGCAAATAGGAGCTTAGAAACATCATCCTCTCAATTCTCTGGCTGGCTCACTCCTGTGGAACCCTATAGCAATGGCCTCCCATGGCCTCACTATCCCCAAAGCCTCAATTGGAGCTCTCCTAAAGAAATCTAAAATCTGATTAACTTAATCACCTATGCTATGTAAATCACATATGTTAAAGATTTACGTACGTTTTGTGTTGGGTAGGGTTGTGCTTTATTGAATCATGTTCCTGAAACCCTAGGGTTCCACCAAGTTCTCAGGGGCTAAGAGAATGAAAGTGAGGAGTGGAGATGGAAGATGTATTGCTCGGGAAGGGTAAAGCTGCTGAGTGGGGAGACTTGTGGGTCTCTTTTTCCTGATTCAACCAGATCAGCTCTGCTTTTACGTTTAGTAAAACGTTACAATGGAAAATATAGTTATATGCTATTGTGGGACAAGGTTCAATGGCTTAAAAAATAAGGTTTAAATAGCTCTGAGGTAGAATATGAATTTATTAGACAGAGTTCCTTAAATTTGTTGTTTCTGAACATTTCTCTATATACCTCAGTGATTAGGTTCTTGGCTAGAAGTATAACCATCATTATGACACATTCTCCATGAGAAAGCTCTGACTTGGCTTACATATGTCAGATTACAATGTCTCCTCCACAAATGCAGCTCTCTATAAAACTGTCTGGGTGGCAAGTAAGATGGAGAGGTTCCAATGCGCACTTTTCGATTTCATTGAAGGGGTGGACTTTTTGCTGGTTGTGATCAGTGATGCTTTCACAGAAGAAGTGGCCAGAGAACTGCATTTTGTTGGATTTAAATTGTTATAGGTAAGAAAAAGGAGAACTTTCCAGCTGAAAGGGAAAAAAACTGAGAAAAAATGGGATCGGGAATGCAAAGCTATGTTTGGACACAACAAGCAGAATAACTTGGCTGGAACCTGAGTATTGTGTGGAGGACTTGTCTGAGATTAAACTGAAATGCTAGCTTGGGTAAACATGGTACAGGGGCAAGAATGACAAATGATTCACCTTCCCTCCTCAGAGCATTTGTACGTGCTGTTCTCTCTATGTGGAGTGCTCTTCTGCTCTTCCCCTAGATCTCTGTATAACCTTCTCATTGTTCAAGCCTTTAATCAAAGTTATTTCTTCTACAGGTCTACCTTGATCAACCTGTTAAAGCAGTGCCACCTCTCCTTTGCAGCTTACCCTCTAGCACATTCATACATTTCATTTCTTTTCACAGCATTAAATTGTCTTGTTTGTTTGTTTACCTATTTACTATCTTCTTACTGGAAGACAAATGCCATGAAAACAGGAATCTTTTCTGTCTGGTTCACTGCTAAAACCCTGGCACTGAGTGAATGCATGGCACATAGTAGGTGCTCCATAAATACTTGTTCAATGAATGAGTGTGTAAGTTTTTTTTTAGTCAATGAGTAATGAGGAGACATAAGAGTTTTGAGTAAGGGAATGAGACAATCCCGGCAGTAATAACGAAAAGCTCACTTGACAGCAGATCTTATGAAAGAGTCAGTATGAGATTAAAGGCAAGGAGATCAATTAGGCAGCTATTTTCATTGTCCAAATAAAGGAGGATAACAGTCTAAACTCAGGCAGTGGCAATAAGCATGGAAATATGGGATAGATGAGAGAACTCTGAAGGTCAAAGGCACATTACATGAGGACTGATTAGATATGGAGAGCGAAGGACAGCTGAGAATGGAGAGAACAGCGGTGTCTTGCTTAGAAAGAGAGACTTCTGGAAAAGGAACTAATTTGGACAGAGTTCAACCTGAAGCATCTTGAACTTCAAGTGCCAAAACCTGTGGAAATTAAGTAGGAAATCAAGTAGGCAATGTGTGCCCTTGCCTGGAAAGAGAAGTTAGGGGAGGAAATAAAGATTTGAAAGTGGTAGTTGACCCCTTAGTAGTGAATAAGGTCTCTGAGGAAAGGTGTAGAGTGAAAAGAACAGACGGCTGAGAATAGAAACGTGGAGAGGGCTGTATTTCAAGGATAAGAGAAAGGAAAAGAGCCAGCAGGATATGGGATGTGGGAGGGGTATGATTCAGGAAGGAAAAAGGAAATTGGGAGGAGAGAGCATTTCAAGGTGGTCACAGGACAGATCTTTTGAAAAGAAGCAGTATGAGATTAAAGGCAGGAGGTCAATTAAGAGGCAGACGACAACACAGGTTGAGGATAAGAACCCTCCCTTTCTATCCCTGAAATGGGGAGAGCAGTTTGCAATGCACTGTACCATTTCTCATCACTAAGACCCTCTGCCGCATTGCCACTCTTCCTGGAATCCACACCCATTTATATGTCAATTCTACAGCTTAAAACCCCAGTTCCTCCTTAATGCTTTCCTGCATGTGATTTTTTTCTAAATACCCAAAGCCTTATGTTTGAGATCTAGTTTCAATCTCTTAATCGCTAGACATTACTGAATACATCAAGAATAGAACCATGTAAATCACATTAACCATAATAATGATCCATAATAGTTATCATTTACATCTAATCTCATTAACACTGCTATAGTTTATCATCGGTGTGGACCTATTATACAGCACATAAGAAAAAAGTGATAATGACTTCTTTTTCCTTCTACAAAGTCATGAGCTATGTTTTGAGTCTTCTGTGGAATATGTCCCTCTAACTCTTTTTTTCTCTTTGCTGAGATCTCACTGAATTTAAATGAATGTGGAATCTTTGGTTCGGAAGAAAATATGATCACACAAAATTTATGCAGAGTCATAACTAAGGAATGTTAGAGCTTTCACCCCTGTCTTCAGGATCTCCCTACCTGATATCAAGTTATATGAAAACAACTGTTGCCCTACAGGACTTTTAAAATTAGAGTAATCCAACTTCTCCTTGATCAACCACACTTACTGAGCACATGCTGTGTGTGTGCACAAGAAGTGTGAAGGATTTGAAAGGGAAGCACCAGCCTTCGGCAGGTCTCAAGCCTGGGGAAGAGCATGCTTGATACAGCAATGATTATGTCATGAGAAGTGAGCAGAGATCTGCAGCCTATGTCCCTGAGACCTTGAGGTGCTTTCTAATACCAGTTTATGGGCAGCAAAGGATGGGACAGTTAGACCATCAGTCAGGCCTGGTAGAGCCAATGCAACAGCCAGAGAAGAATGAGGGTCCTTGTCAAAGTCCTGGATTCTTTGGGTTCAAAACATCAGGTATCACTAGGGACAACATGGATGAGATTACAAGAGTTAAGCAGCAACTGGGCTAAACTAGTCCTTCGAGAGAATGAATGCCAGTGGGGTAGCAGGGAAGCTGAAGTCTAATGCCCAAGAGGAAATATAGTTCCACTCCTCATTTTGATAACTTTTGGCATTGGTTTGATAAGCATGCAGGGCAAGCATGTTGGTTGGTGTTTAAAAGACAAGAAGGTAGTTATTGCCTGGAGTATTTGTCTATTCAAGGTCTTCCAGGAGTCACTTGCAGGCTTTCCCCCACTCTGAGATTTAGCAAAACTTTCCTCATATCCCTAAGCTCGTAAGTAGAGACTTGAAGACCCACACCATAATTAGTACACATTTCCAGACTTATTTTTTATGGTTTTCTCTGTCTCTACTGTATCTATGTATGCATTTTAGGTTCCCACAGAACTAACCCAGGTGCAATACCCCATCCCTCATCAATTTTTACAAGAAACTCAGTCACACAGAGTATATTATAACTTTTGTAGTTTTATTGAATACTTGTGAGGTCAAAGGGCAGGGGTTGGTCACATCCATTCATTTATTGAGTACCCACTATGTTTTAATTACTATTCTAATTGCAATAGATATGGTAGTGAACAAGACATACAAAATCCCTGTCTTCCTGGAGCTTCCAATACAGTGGGGGAGACCGATGACAAATTCCAAAGAGGGTGTGGCCACCTGCCAGCTTCCCTTTTCTCCAACAACTTCCCCTCTCCTTCTCTAGAGCGGCTCTGTCATGTAGCTCTCTGAAGCCTGTGATCTGATATATGACTCCGTAGCCCCACCACATTGCTTTGTTTTTCACAAACCTTGGAATTCTGACTGAATGTCAGAATTTTGTTACACAAGCCAAATATCTCCATTTTGTTACACAAGCTTCTCCAGTTCCATGGAGCCAGACTGACAAGAACTGACAGGTCACTGGGCCATCCTGCTGCGAACTGGCAATGTTTAGGAGGCTATGTGGGATGATGGAATCAACAGAGAAATTTGGGATCAGAGGACTCTGGGGTCAAATTTCTGCCTCTTACTGATTGTACAACATTGAGTAGGTTACTTACTCTTTCTGGGCCTTATTTTCTCTTCTGTAATATTGATCATTACAAACTTCCTCTTGTTGTGATGGTGAAGATCAAATATGACAACAAAGCAAAGTCCCAAGCACAGGATAGGTGCTCAAATATAACTAGTTCCCTTCCCCTGGGTTCTAGAAAGATTCTAAAGTATACAATGAAGATGAATTAATCAGAACCCAGGATGGGAGACAAGAAGAGTCACACGGTCAATATAAGAGGAGGAAGGATAGCACTTGCTGCACTTTAAGGCACAATACGAGTATTCATAGATCACCCACGTGGCCCTCTACTGAGCCACAGGGTGACTCCTCTCCTGTACTGTGAACTGGGTATGGGGCTTAACTAAACCTGCTGCACATCCTGGGGCTTAAGGTTGTAGCTCTCGCTCTCATTCCAACAGAATTGGCTTAAGATGGAACTGAGGCAGAAGTAAACCTGCAAAAGTAGGCCATCAATGGGCCTGTGAGTGAAATGCTGGCAAAGACAGAGGTGGCGCAGGTTGAGAAGATACTTTGAATGCTCAGATGAAAGTCCCATCTGGGTGAGAGTCAAAGCCATGAAATATGCCCCAAGAGGGAAGGATGCCCCAGGTAGCCAGGCTGGCGGAATTTTTACATCCAGGGTAGAAGGAACAAGTGACTGGCCTCATGGTGAATGGCTCGCCGGGGGCTGAGAAACTTAGAATCTCCAGCTTGCAAGGACTCCAGAAGGTCATCCGGCCCAAGGATGACCTTCCGGAGCCCTTGCCAACTGGAGATTCTAAGTTCATTCAGTTCCTAAACCTGCCCTGGACCTAGCACTACTGTATAAGAAGCCCCCACATTTGAACCAGGCCAAATACTTAAATATACAGGTGATTTTTGTGGCCTGGGATGAGGGCCAGAAATTCTATATTTCAAACAAGCTCCAAGGAGATACCTACGCTGCCAGTTCACAGACCACATTTTGAGTAGCAGGGTCCTAGGCTGACTTTGACAGATGCTTGAATCTTCTCTACTATACTTCCATCAAGAAGTCATTAGACGTACGCTTGATTATCTCCTATTAAAGGAATGTCGTTTCCTCTGATGGGGCTCATTCAAACTTCATCCCTCCCAGCTGAACAGCTTGTGTGCGTGTGCATTTCCTAAGTCCCATTATTAACTTTTGCAGCCTAGTCAATCCTTTGGTAGCTCTGGCAGAAAATGCTTACTTATGTCTTTACACCATTTACCATTTTAAAGGTTATAACGTTAACTATAGGTTTTTGGTAGAAAATACGGGTGAATGAAGCGAAACATTCAGAATATCCATAATACTACCAACTAGAGATACCTGCTGTTGAAATATTCGAGTGTTTCCTTCTAGCTCTTCCTTATTTTGATCTAAAATCTGATTCCTGTGCCTTTTCCTGGCAAAGTGTCACAGAACAAAGCTCATCAGCCTGGGGCCTTTTCTCTGACAGCTTAGGACAGTGGCAACAATTCTCCACTGGCTGATGCAGGACAACCAGCCTTTCCCACTAACCCTGTGGCTCCCACTCCTCACAGGAGCAAAGTTTGGGCAGAGATGACAGGGAAGAAAACTCAGGCCCACTGGGTGACAATGACAATGCTGACATTGAGCTGGGTGTTGTTTTTCTAGTCATCAGTATGGCTTTACAATGAGCCATTCTGTTTCTTTTGCTTGATACTGCTTGTCACCCATAAGTAAACATTTTAAGGAGTCTGTGACCACCAAACAGAATGTTTTTCAGTGGGCAAAGTAGATTGGCTCATGGCCAATTATTTCCTCACCCTCACTTGGTTTCATTAGTATTATGATCAATTGAGTGTGGACTCTTGCGTTAGAATGCCTGCATTCACATTCTGGCCCCATCGTTTATTACTAACTCTGAAATGTTAGACTAGTTATTTAACCTCTGCTGCATCCCAGTTTCTCATCTTTAAATGAGCATAATGCTACTACCTACCCATAGGATTCTTATGTGGATTAAGTGTGTTAATATGCCTGTTGCTGAGAACAGTGTCTGACTTGTGGGAAGACTTAAGTAGATGATATCTAAAATACATGCATACATAAACAGCCACAAAGTCAAGCTTAATGGTTAAGATACATTGGGATAAGGAGATAAGCTTGGTACTTATTTGCATATTTTAACCTCAAGAAATAATTTGGTAAGAAAAGGCTACCAAAGTGCCCAGAGCTAGCTGTGATAATGAATCCATTCTGCCTCAGAAGTCAGGACCAAGCTTGTTATCCACAGTCCCAAATCCAGCTCCCCTGGAAGGAGCTCAGTGGTTGGAACAGTGCAGGGGTCCATAAATGTTCGGCAGGGAGGACTGCTGTGGCTACCTCCTTTACCATGGCTGGGCTAGTTCTGCTTAGTAAGCAGCCTTAGAGAGGGCCCAGGGTACACAGTGAGAGACTCGGGAAACCAGTTAACATTTTTGAGTTAGTACAGGTTCACTAGGACAAGCCGTTGAGGATTTCATGTCACTCCCTCTGCATGCTGCTGAGACCTCTGGCCGAGCAGCAGATGCTCCAAGTCTTGAGAGCTGTGCTGAGACCCCTGGGAGTCACTGGCTCCTCTATGGGCAATTAGTGCATTACTACAATTATAGCTGGTTTTGTAGAAAGCCACTAAATGGCACCCTGATGACTAGAAAAAGATGATTTTCAACCCTATATACCTAACTTCCTATTAGAAAATTACTTAGACACTAGACACAATCTGGCTCATTAATAAATAAATTCGTTTCTATGTTTCCTAATCCAGACTATAAGTAGTTCACCCCATGCCCTGATCCTTGGATTTATAACTCTTTCTCTTTTTCCCCCCTTTATCCATCCCTTTATTTTTTAACAGCTTGATTGAGGTATAATTGACACACAAAAACTATATATATTTTAAGCATACAATCTGATAATTTTGACATACAGATGTTCCTCGGTATCTGCCTGGGATTGGTTCCAGGCCCCCACGAGGGTACAAAAATCTATACACTCACATCCCACAGTGAGGCTTTTGGAACTCACATAAAGGAAAAGTCGGTCTCCCATATGTATGAGGGTTTCTCATTCTGTGAATACTGTACTTCTGATTCAAGTTTAGTCGAAAAAAAAATTGACATATAAGCAGACCCATGTAGTTCAAACCCATGTCGTTCAAGGGTCAACTGTACTTTAAATTGTCTCTAGACTACTTATAATACCCAATACGATGCAAATGCTATGAAAATAGTTGTCATACTGTACAGGTTTTTATTTGTATTATTTTTACTGTTGTATTTTTTTAAATTGTTTTTTCCTAAATATTTTTGATCCCTGGTTGGTTGAATCCATGGAGACATTTTATTTCAATCCCATGGATATGGCTGGTCAACTGTATGTCATCTGTCATCAACACCAAAGTCAAGTTAATGAACCTGCCAAGTCCATCACCTCCCAAAATTTTATCATGCCTGTTTGTAATCCATCCATCCTTCCTTCCTTCCTTCCTTCCTTCCTTCCTTCCTTCCTTCCTTCCTCCTTCCTTCCTTCCTTCCTTCCTTCCTTCCTTCCTTCCTTCCTTCCTTCCCTCCTTCCTTCATTCATTCCTTCCTTCCTAGCATGGTCTCAGGCAGAATCCTAGTCAATCACTCATCTGCTTTCTGTCACTATGGATTAGTTTGCATTTTCCAGAACTTTATGTAAATGGAACCATATCATAGGCACTCTTTTTTTTCTTTGTCTTAGTGTACTAGCTAGGACCTCCAATATGATGTTGAACAGAATATGAGTGGCAAAACCAGAAATCTATATTTTGTTTCTGATCTTGAGGGGAAAGCATTCAGTCTTTCACTCAACTGTGCCTTTTTGATAGGCTCCATTTTACTCCTTGTTGATGAGAATTTTTTAAAAAATCAGGAATAGTTTGATTGCACTGTGGTCTGAGAGACAGTTTGTTATAATTTCTGTTCTTTTACATTTGCTGAGGAGAGCTTTACTTCCAACTATGTGGTCAATTTTGGAATAGGTGTGGTGTGGTGCTGAAAAAAATGTATATTCTGTTGACTTGGGGTGGAGAGTTCTGTAGATGTCTATTAGGTCCACTTTGTGCAGAGCTCAGTTCAATTCCTGGATATCCTTGTTAACTTTCTGTCTCGTTGATCTGTCTAATGTTGACAGTGGGGTGTTAAAATCTCCCATTATTATTGTGTGGGAGTTTTAGTCCCTTTGTAGGTCACTCAGGACTTGCTTTATGAATCTGGGTGCTCCTGTGTTGGGTGCATATATATTTAGGATAGTTAGCTCTTCTTGTTGAATTGATCCCTTTACCATTATGTAATGGCCTTCTTTGTCTCTTTTGATCTTTGTTGGTTTAAAGTCTGTTTTATCAGAGACTAGGATTGCAACCCCTGCCTTTTTTTGTTTTCCAGTTGCTTGATAGATCTTCCTCTATCCCTTTATTTTGAGTCTATGTGTGTCTCTGCACGTGAGATGGGTTTCCTGAATACAGCACACTGATGGGTCTTGACTCCTTATCCAGTTTGCCAGTCTGTGTCTTTTAATTGGAGCATTTAGCCCATTTACATTTAAAGTTAATGTTGTTATGTGTGAATTTGATCCTGTCATTATGATGTTAGTTGGTTATTTTGCTCATTAGTTGATGCAGTTTCTTCCTAGCCTCGATGGTCTTTACAATTTGGCATGTTTTTGCAGTGGCTGGTACCGGTTGTTCATTTCCATGTTTAAAAATCAGGAATAGATACTTGATTTTGTCAAATAATTTTTCTGCATCTATTGAGACAACACAGAATAGGTTCATTGAAAGGGTTCATGACTTGACTTTTGAATGCTTAACCAAGCTTGCATTCTTGGGATAAACATCACATGATCATGACATATTATTCTTTTTATCTACTATTGGATTTGATTCACTAAACTTCTGTTTAGAATTTTTGCATCTATGTTCATGAGGAATCTGGATTAGTAGTTTCTTTCAATGTCTTTGGTTATGGCATCAGAATAACATTCTGGCAGCACAGAATGAGTTGGGAACTATTACTGTCTTTTCAGTTTTCTGGAAGAACTTTTATAGAATTGGTATTGTTTCTTCCAACAGTTTGTAGAATTCACCAGTAAAGCCATCTAGACATGAAAATTTGGGAAAGGGGATTGTCAGGGAGGGAGGGCTTTTAATTATTAAATCTACAAATATATGACTATATAGGTTATTCATTTCTTCTTATGTAAAGGAATATGTTGTCTTTCAAGAAATTTACCTATCTTAGCTAAGTTTTTAGATTTATTAGCATATAGTTGTTTATAATATTCTCTTATTATATTTTAACATTTGTAGAATTTGTAATCATGCCACCTCTTTTATTTCTGATGTTGGTAGTTGGTACTCACTGATAACTCTCTTTTTATCTTGATTATTCAGGTTAGAGGCTTATCAGTTTTATTGAGCTTGTCTAAGAACAGGCTTATAATCTTGGTAAATTTTTTCTATTGTATTTTTGTTTTCTATTTCATTGATTCCTGCTCTGATCATTATTATTTCATTTGTTCTTCTTACTTTGAGTTTTAGCTGCTCTTCTCTTTCTAGTTTTTTCAGGTAGAACTTAAGATCATTGATTTGAGAACTTTCCTTTTTTATAAAGTAGACGTTTAGTGATGAAATTTCCCCACCAGTACTGCTCTAGTGGCAATGCAAAAACTAAAATGTATTTTTTTATTAGTTCAAATGTTTCCTAATTTCTCTTTTGATTTTTTCTTTGATCGATAGATTATTCAGAAGTATCTTATTCAATCTCTAAATTATTTGGGGATTTTCCAGAAATACTTCTGTCATTTCTTTCTAATTCAATTACACTGGCTCTAGAGAACATACTTCTTATGACTTGAATCCTTTATAACTTTATTGAGGCTTATTTTATGGCCCAGAATATGATCTACATGTCCAGTGTGCATTTGAAAATAATGTGAAATTTGTATTCTGCTGTTCTATAAATGTCAGTCAGATCAATGGGTTAAAACTCGTTTTCGAATCTTCTGAATACTTCCTAAATTTTGTCATCTTGTTTTATCAATTACTGAGAGAGGGGTGTTGAAATCTCCACGATAATGTAGATTTTTCTATTTCACCATGAAGTTCCATCAGTTTTGCTTCATGTATTTTGATGCTCTGTTATTAGGTGAATTAATGTTTAGAATTTATGTATCATCTTAATAAACTGACCCCTTTATAATTAAGAAATAATTTTCTTTATCCATTATAGTACTTTGCTGTTTAGGAATCTATTTCACTTTATGATATAGTAGTAACATAGCAGCTTGTATCTTGGCATGCCTTTTTTCATCCTTTTAAATTTAATCTATGTGTGTCCTTATATTTAAAGTAAGTTTCTTGTGGGTGGAATTTATTTGGGTCCAACAATGTTTGTCTTTTAATTGGAGTATTTAGGTGATTTGCAATTAATGTGATTGTTGGTATGGTTAGGTTTATATTCATTATCTTATTTGTTTTCTATTTTCCCCATTGCTTCTTTGTTCTCTTTTTCTTCTCTTCTGCTTTGTTTTTTAAGATAATTTATTAACTTATTTAATTTTTTATTATTTTCATTTATCTCCTTAGTTGTATTAAGAGTTGGTCTGCTCTGGCTGCTGTAATAGAATATCATAGAATGGCCAGGCACAGTGGCTCACGCCTGTAATCCCAGCACTTTGGGAGGCCGAGACAGGAGGATCATTTGAGGTCAGGAGTTCAAGACCAGCCTGGCCAATATGGTGAAACCCTGCCTCTATTAAAAATACAAAATGTAGCCGGGTGTGGTGACACACACTTGTAATCCCAGCTACTTGGGAGGCTGAGAATCCCTTGAACCTGGGAGGCAGAGGTTACAGTGAGCCAAGATCATGCCACTGCATTCCAGCCTGGGCAATAGAGCAAGACTGTCTCAAAAGAGAGAAAAAAAGGAATATCATAGACTGGGTGGCTGAAACAGCAAATATTTATTTCTCACAGTTCTGGCGGCTATGAACAAAGTCCAAAATCAAGGTGCTGGTCAAGTCAGCTCCTGGTAAGGCCCTCTTCCTGACTTGCCTTTTGCTGTATCCTTGTGTGGTGGAGAGATGAATCTATGGTGTCTCCCTTCTTATAAGGGCACTAATATCATGGGGCTTCACCTTCACCCCATTATGGAGATACAGCTTTATAACCTCATCTAAACCTAATTACCTCCCAAAGGCCCCACCTCCTAACATCAGCACACTAAGAGTCAGGGCTTCAATATATGAACTTTGGAGTACAAGAGTACAAATATCCAGTCCATCCCACTTCCATTTCTTCCCTCCTGGTCTTTGTAGTGCGGTTTTTCCATGTTTTACTTCTCCTGTGTTTTAAACTGTATACTATATTGCTATTTCTTTGTTTAAACACTCAATTATCTTTTAAATAAATTTAAATAATAAGGAAAAAAATTGTATATTTACCCATGTAGTTGCCATTGCTAGTCTTCCTCAATTCTTTTTTGTAACTTTTTTTTTTTTTTCTATCTGGCATCATTTTTTTTTCTGCCTAAATACTACCTTTAAGATTTTTTCTTGTGGGATGGATCTGGTGGTGAATCCTTTTAGCTTTTGTGTGTCTGAAAATAACACTATTTTTCCTTTATTTTTGAAAGATATTTTCGCTGCACATAGAAGTCTAGATTGGCAGCATTTTTTCTTACAGTACTTTAAATATGTTGCTTCACTGTCTTTTAACTTGCATTGTTTCCAATGAGAACATTCTAATCTCTAACTTTGTTCCACTTTAGGTAGTGTAACTTCCTTTACTGGCCACTTTTTAGTATTTTCTATTTATCTTTTTGAGCAATTCAATTACAATGTGCCTTGGTGGAGTTTTCGTCATGTTTCTTGTGTCTGAGATTCATTGAGCTTCTTGGATCTATAAATGTATAATTTTCATCAAATTTAGAAGACTTTTAGTCTTATTCTCTCAAATATTTTTTGTCTTCCTCCCCTTCAGGACTCCAGTTACACATATATCAGTGTGCTTAAAATTGTTCCACAGCTCATTTAGAAATTTATCTGTTCTCTGTATTTCACACACACTTGATCTTAGCCAAAAGGCCGAGAAGCGATGTCTGTATTTCATTTAATATAGTTTCTATTGCTATGTCTTCAAGTTCACTAAGCTTTTCTTCTGCAATATCCAATGTGCCAATAATTCTACTCAGGGTATTTTTTGTCTTACCCAATGTAGTTATAATCTCTAGAAATTTGACTTCAGTCTCTTTAAAATCTTAACCTTTTGAACATATAAAATGTAGTTATAATTGTTTCAATGTTCATATCTGCTAATTCTAACATCTGTGTTGGTTCTGTGTCGGTTTAGGTGGGTTGATTTTCCTCCTTATTATGAGTCATATTTTCCTGTCTCTTTGCATGCCTGGCAATTTTTTATATATGCCAGATCTTGTGAATTTTACCTTTTTGGGTACTGGATATTTTTGTATGCCTATAAATATACTTGAGCTTTACTCTGGAATGTGTTATTTTGAAATGGTTTGATCTTTTCAGATTTACTTTTAAAATTTGTTAGAATTAGAGCAATATTCAGTCTAGGGATATTTATTCCCCACTACTGAGGCGAGACTTTTTGTGTATTTTGCTCAGCTCCTTATGAATCCTGAGGTTTTCTGTTCCGGCTGGCAGGGACAAACACTGTTCTCAGCTCTGTATGAGCCAGGTGCAGTTCCCTCTAATCCTTTTGAAGATTTCTTTCCCTTGCATCAGGTAGTTTCCTCCCAGGCATGCTCTGCTCAGTGCTCAACGAAGCCTAGTCTGCAAATCTCTGGAGTTTTCACTCTTTGCAGCTGTCTCTCCTCTGGCACTCTGTCCCATGATCCCTGGACATCCAGCTCCATCTCTCTCTCTGTACTTTTTTTTCTTTTTGAGATGGATTCTGGCTCTGTCGCCCAGGCTGGAGTGCAGCAGCATGATCTCGGCTCACTGCAACCTCTGTCTCCCTGGTTCAAGCGATTCTCCTGCCTCAGCCTCCCGAGTAGCTGGGATTACAAGCATGTGCCACCAAACCCCACTATTTTTTGTATTTTGGCCAGGCTGGTCTGGAACTCCTGACCTCAGGTGATCTGCCCACCTTGGCCTCCCAAAGTGCTGGGATTACAGGTGTGAGCCACCGTGCCGGGCCCAGCTTTATCTCTTCAACTCCAGGATATCACAAAGATCTAACTGGGTTCCCTTTCCCTGGGCCTCACCCTGGAAACACCCTCAAGGCAGTATGCTTGGGTGATTGCAAGGTTCACCTTTTTGTTTGCCATCTCTCAAGGATCACAATCCTGTGTTGTCTTACATTCAGTGTCTTGCAAACCATCATTTCCTATATTGTATCCCTTTTTGTTGTTTCATGTGAGAGAGTAAATCTGGTCCCTGGTATTCCATATCGGGTGAAAATGGAAGCTCCTACCATTTTTCTTTAAGTGTACCTGATTATTTCTACTTTTGACAAATTATCTAGCCTCTCACACTTGAGTACAATCTTTGGGTTCCTGGGATGGTGTTTTGCATCTAGCTCTTGAATGACTGTCTGGGAGTTACTTCCGAAATTACCAATATGATCTAGAATGTGTTTTATTTCCCTGAAGTCTTTGTTTCCTTCCTTTGCCACTTAGCTAATGCTTCTCTTCTAATGGGTTCCTCCCTTATATTTGTAACATATGTGTCAACTAAGCTAATTGTTCATAGCACTGGAGCTTTAAAATTGTTATTGATTTTCTGATCATTTAAGTAAGAACTACACGTATGAAACCACTTATTTGATTAAGTGTTTAATGGCTGACGTCTTTGTCTAGTGTGCATGTACTCACTAGTGTGCCCAAGGGCGGAAAGACATATTAAAATCCTCTTGAAAGCAACTGAAATATCAAAATTCTTTGATATAGACTTTTTATCAATGTCTTTGTTTCTACACCCATCTCTGAACCAAATTTTTTTTTTTTTTTTTTTTTTTTTTTTTTGAGAAAGGATCTTGCTCTGTCAACCAGGCTGGAGTGCAGTGGCATGATTATAGCATACTGCCTCAAAATCCTCGACTCAAGAGATCCTCCAACCTCAGCCTCCTGAGTAGCTGTGACTACAGGCATGCACCCCTGCACCCAGGTAATTTAAATTTTTTTTTTTTTGTAGAGACAGTGTCTCACTATATTGCCCAGGCTTGTCTTAAATTCGTGGTCTCAAGTAATTCTCCCACCTCGGCTTCCCAGTGCTGAGATTATGAGTGTGAGCCATCACACTCCGCCACAGCCTGAGATTCTTTAAGCAGCAAATAACTTAATAACTATGAGTAATACAGGCAGTGAATGAGACAGAACTTGTGTTTGTTTAGAAAAAGGCTTGTTTGGCTTATCTAAAGTCAGCCCCAAAATAAATGCAAATGAATTAAATATATAAGCATTAAAAATCAAAGTCATGGCCGGGCACGGTGGCTCATGCCTGTAATCCCAGCACTTTGGGAGGCCAAGGTAGGCTGATCACGAAGTCAGGAGATCGAGATCATCCTGGCTAACACGGTGAAACCCCATCTCTACTAAAAATACAAAAATTATCCAGGTGTGGGGAGGCTGAGGAAGGAGAATGGCGTGAACCCGGGAGGCAGAGCTTGCAGTGAGCTGAGATCATGCCACTGCACTCCAGCCTGGGCGACAGAGCGAGACTGCATCTCAAAAAAAAAAAAAAAAAAATCTATATATATATGTGTGTGTGTGTATACATATATATCAAAGTCATAAAGTATTCAAATGAAATATTAGGTAATTTATCATAATCTAGACTTGGAAAATGCTTTTCTAAGTCAGAAACAAAATCCAGAAACCACACAGGAAAATAATTGACAGATCTGTAACAATTTTTAAATTTACATTTGTACCAAACATACTCCAAAAACTCCAAAGAAAAGTCAAGCAATAAAACTAAGAAGAAATATTTGTGACACTTGTAACAAACAAAGAGTTAAATGTCCTTAATTAGACTATCTTCAGCTCTACTTCCTAATGGTTCTCAGAATTAACTTCAAACTGAGGCACTTGCTGCAAGGAACTTTGTCTCCAGGCCACCATCCCTCTGGGTAAGTTCTTGAGTCTTTCCTCATCCACAATTCCTCGGATCGTGAGGAATGTTAAACAACCCTGGGATGAAGTTCTGGCTCTGCCATTCACAAGCTATATGACTTTGGGCAAGTCTCTAAATCTCAGCGTGTTTAATGACCCACGGTGGGTAGCAACAGAACTCAGCTCACAGGATTTTTGTTTGTTTTTGTGAGAATCACCTGGCATTACCTCTGGTTTATTCTAAGTATTAAACAAATGATAGTCATTGATCACTGTTACAGCCTCGGTGCCAGGACATCATCTGGTACATACAGACATGCAATAAGCATTTTTTGAATAAATAAATAACTTTTATAAATCAACGAAGAAAAAAGATAACCCATAGAAAAATAAGCAAAGGTTATGGTAGGATGTATACAGAAAAATGCAAATGTTTGCAGACACATGGAAAGAAGCCCAATGGCAATAATTATAATGGAAATGCCAACTAAAACAACAACAAATTGTCCTCTTTTTAACCTTCTAGATTGAAAAAAAAAGTTTTATTGATTGATCGCCTCCAGTATAGGCAAGGTTATGGGGAAATCTTTTCATACATGGTTGATGAAATTGAAATTCATGGAATAGCCCTGGAAAAAAATATTTGACAGTAGCTTTTAAAATTTAAATATACACATTCAGCAATCCCATGTCTAGGAATCTAGCCTACAGAAATAATACATGGGTATGGAAAGCTCCACCTGTAAGCATGTCCATTGTGCTTTGTTTGAAATGGGAAAAAAATTAGAAATAACCCAAATAACCTAAATGTCCATTAATTGAGAACTATTTAAAAAGTAGTGATACATGGATACAACTGGATGAAATAGACCAAGAAAGAATCTCATGATATATAGTTTTAAGGATACACGTATTTCAAGAGAGAGCAAACTGCAGAACAATATAATAATAGCTAATATTTGTTGAGCCCTTACGTGTTAGTGTGGGAAGCAATCTACATGAATTATCTTATTTAGTCATCCTCTATAGATTTCAGTATCTTCATCTGTAAAATTAGGAGATAAGCTAGATAATCTTAGATAAGCTCTAAGATTCTTCCCATCCTAGCCGTAAATTGCTGCCTACAACAAGCTAATTTTTGAAAGCCATTTAGCCCTGGAAAAGGCCGAGCACAATGATGCCTCTGGGAGTTGGACAAACAAACTGATACCTGTTCATTTTGTTCCTCCCATGGAAACTTTGTGATTCTGCCTCCTGGAAAATATTCACAAACTTGTTTTTAAATGTTAAATGAAATGAGACCACTGCTAATTAGTCGAGAGTAACTTTTTTACTTTAGGGGGAACTGGCTCCTCCTGAAGCTCGCCTATAAATAAAACAAAGTGAGCTCAAGTCTCCTAAATGTGTAGGAGATCCCAACCACGTACTCTTCTGAGTGTCTAAGTGTAGCAGGACCACCCACTTGCATGGAGGCTGACCTCCTGGTAGTCCTGGCTACTTGATGTTGGCAAGTATCACATTTCACACTGGCAGTTGGGCAGTGGAGAACTAGAGAGGTGAGGCATAGCTAGCTGAGAGGCAATGGCATGCCCATAGCAGATCTTTACCTTTGGCCCACTCACCATACATATCAGGAAGTGTGCAGAGATTTCCAGGTACCCTCAGGTCTGTGTTGTGGAGAAAGGGCAAGTAGTTTGAGTTGTGAACATGTGTGGGAATACAGGAAAGTGAGTAGTGAACTCAAGATGTTGACTACACACGTTTCAGGAAAAATGTTATTATCTTTTGTGGGAATAAAGCAAAGAGGTTACTCCTAACAACTGCCCTAATTTGGATTTTTTTTTCTTTTTTTAGCAACATAGGTATTTTCTGGATTAGTATCTGACAAAAATGTGTTTATCAGCAACTACAAACTCAAAGCAAGCACAAAATAGGCTGTAATTTTTGTCTATTTGATAGAGGCTCTTTGTCAAATAAAAACGTTTATTGCGTAGTCATGTGCTAGACATTGCTTCTCCAGTTGTCCAATCTACTGGGAATTATTTGGATGACATTAGTAGCACCAGCATGAAAAACTGCCATCAGAAAGACTGGAAGATTTGGAATCACCTCTCCCAGTAAGAATAAAAGCCCACTTGCAGCACGTGTCAGGTGACTGGAGTGTCAATTAGAAAATTAATGACGGCCTCAATACCAACAGAGAGAAGTACACACTCCCTTATGGGCTGCAGTCAACTCATCCAAAAGTGGTGCTACATAACTAAAAGTTAAAAAGAAGGTGAGGCAGGAGGATAGAACACAAACCAGTTTTCTGGAAATATTTTTTTTAATTTTAAAAATTCTTCTGGAAAAGAAGAATTTCTTTCTCCACTGCCCAACTGCCAGTGTGAAAAGTGATACTTACCAACATCACATAGCCAGGACCACCAGGAAGTCAGCCTCCACGCAAGTGGGTGGTCCTGCTACGGTTAGACACTCAGAAGAGTATGTGATTGGGATCTCCTGCACATTTAGGAAACTTGAGCTCACTTGGTTTTATTTATAGGCGGGCTTCAAAGAGGAGCCAGTTCCCCCTAAAGTAAAAAAGTTACTCTCTAACAATTAACAGTGGTCTCATTTCATTTATACAGATCATGTATACAGATTATATACAGATAATTTCTACCAACGCTGACTCTCACAGTAGTATTAACATGCAGATATTGCATAATTATCAATAATCAGGTATCTACATGATGCCTAAAGCTAATTGCTGTCTTTTGAGCCAAAGGTTGAATAAAAACCAATAAAATCACAAATAAACGAACACTCTTGCTGGTAGGTTTCCTTCCAAAGGCAGTAGAATATAACAGAAATCTATAATGGACTAGTCATGCCTAAAGCCCACATATCCCTCACCTGAGATATTGGCTTTGAGAATTGCAGAGTGCAGGTTAGTTTTCTCTGCTGTGAACAAGCTAACAATCAGGGACGAGATGGAAACAGATAGCTCTGACATGAGGCAGAGGTTCTATGGGCCTCCTCTACTTCTTATTTTTATTTTTTGAGACAGAGTCTCACTCTTTTACCCGGGCTGGAGGGCAATGGCGCAATCTCCGCTCACTGCAGCCTCTGCCTCCTGGGTTCAAGCGATTCTCCTGCCTCAGCCTCCCAAGTAGCTGAGATTACAGACACGCATCATCATGCCTAGCTAATTTTTGTATTTTTAGTAAAGACGGGGTTTCACCATGTTGGCTAGGCTAGTCTCGAACTCCTGGCCTCAAGCAATTCACCTGCTTCGGCCTCACAAAGTGCTGGGTCTACTTCTGACACCAGCCATGTAGACCTGTGGCCATTGCAAAGACGTAGTTTGTTGCTAATTTGAACTCACTGCCAATCCTGTTTCATACTTCAGCATCCCTCAATACTAGTTTTCCTGAAAGGGATAAACTATCTCACGCCACATTCGTGTGCCCCTCTGTTATGTGAGTCAGAGGCAGGGCTACCTTGCTTCTCAGGTTTCTCTTCCTTGAGCTTAGGAACAAATCTCAAGAACAGAAGAGTGGGGATGGAAGTGGAAAGACCAGAGGATGTGCTGGCAGTGCACACGCATTATTGCACGCAGAATCTATCTTCAGAGGTGATGTGCCTGCCTCAATTCTGACTCCCTTAGGCTGAATTCCTTCCAGTAAAGCTTCTTCTCTATCCTTTGTCTGCTCCAAATGTAATTATTCCCCTGAAGCTTCTCTGGAAGCCTCACCTACCTCTTGAACATGTCTGAATCTCCCAGGTAAACCTGGCGTGGGGCCTTACACTTGGATCTCAGGCAAATAGTAAGAACCATCTCCTTGAATTATGAAGAGAATAATTGAGGGAGATACTGGCTACATTTTTTTTAAGGCTTGAAAAATAAGTGTCCTGTTAGCCAACTTGCCTAAGTAATCTGGGTCTGCTGTTGTTATTTTTCCCGATAGAGGAATTCATTTCTCTTCTCTTTTCCCAGTTCCATTTCAAATACAGTCCATCTTCCAAGGGTGCTCAGGAAGATGGACCATTTAAGTTTCCCAGTGCTATCAACAGTGGCCCCATTTTACAGTGGAAGAGAAAGACACGGCCATCCTTTTGTCAGATGGAGACTTAGAAGAGGAAAAACGTGCTTTTTTTTTTTTAACTTAAGCTTGTATTTATTTCTGTTGCATTATCAACTGATTTAAATTGGGGATAGTATTTTAATACAGAAAAAAATTTAAAACACCAGCATATTTGACATTGAAATTATGCTGATTAGCTGCCACATTTTAAAACATATCAATAGGACAGGCATCAGTGTTTGACAAATTTTTATACAAAATGTATTGTAAAAAACAAGTGAAAGGGAAAGTGTCAACAAATATTTTACAGAATTTGAAAGACAGATGCATAGAATTGCAGTGGGTGTATTAAGTCCGTGTAGAATTTAAAATGACTTTTGTGGTTTATAATCCTTTTAAGATTCAATCTGGAAAACTGCATTGGAACAATGAAAACCTGAAATCAAATCATAAAACAGACTAACAGATAAAGACTGTAATACAAATGGACATATTTTATCCTTCTTTTTCAATGTGAGAGCACATTTCTATTTCTTTATAACCACAAAGAAAGGTCTACATTAATTTTCCTTACAATAGTCATTATTTCCTTTGTGAAATTTTAAGTTATATTTTAAACTAATCTGGTTGCCGTTTTTTCTTTTTACTATTATTTAGAGATTTAATTTTTCTATGTATACCATAAAAAGAGTCAAACATTAATGAATATTGATGGACATAAAGCCATGTGTTACAAAACAGCTGTTGCAAGGATTGGATTGTATGCAAGGTTTTTATGGCATACACTTTATTTTGAAATTATCATCTTTCGGTTTGAATTTCACTCATAATCAGTACCTGCCAGGCAAAGACTGGTAGAGCAAAATCAGAAATCACCTCTTCTTGGTGGGCTGTTTCTTTTTTTATCACTATTTCTGTGCAACTTTTCAGAGCACATTGAAATTCTCTGCTACAGTCTCTGTGTGACTGGGTTTTAACGTATGGCAGCATGTCCCAAGGGCAGAGCAAATTATGCTACCTGAACCCTTTATCTGTAAGCAGCAATACAACAGGGCGATGTAAAATAGAAGACAGATTTATTTAGACATAGACAATGTAAAAAATATTATTCGATACAAGAAACATAAAATCCAATATCCCAATAAATCTAGCTGGCAAGCCTTACCTTATTGCTAAATGATTGCACAAAAGAACAAACTTTCTTTAACGTTTCCAGGTTGACAAATGCAATCTGTTCTGTCTACAGCCTTCTAACTTTGTCAGGAGCTATAAAGTCCTTCTCTCTTGGGTGCCAGTGTTTCCGAAGAGGTTTACAGGATTTCAGTCTATCCTGTTGCAGTTTACTGGGGCCCCCTGATATTTATAAAAACTGCAGACACCATTAGAGTGTAGTATTACAGAGTTGATCATATTTTGTCTTAAAATTACTAATCAGTTATAAAAGTGATTAGGTCCAGTGTATCTTAAACATTAATGTGCACACAAATCACCTGAGGATCTTGTGAAAAAACAGACCCACAGTTATTTGGGATGAAGCCTGGGATTCTTTGGTCGGAAAAAGTTCACAGGTATAGCCAATATTGTCTATCTGTGGTCCACATTTTGTATTGCAAGGATCTATGTGACCTCATTTTCAGAAGAAAACTATGACCCAGATGGTTTTAGAAACTTAAGTTTCCACAAATACTTAGAACCTTTATTTTGGAGCATTTAGACTCTTTGTATGTGCCAAGCCTGGCTCAGTCCATAGGGATATGCCGATGAGGGGGCTACAATCCTGTCATCACGGAACTTAGAGGGTAACGAGGAGTCAGGGCAGAGAAGTGAACAACGTATATGTTGCTCAAAGCTGGAGGCAGAATTCATGGTCTCCTGAACTCTAGTCCATGGTCCTGCATAGGCTATCAGCCTCCTGCCTTCTTTACAGCCGTCTCTCACCCTCCCTGCCTTCTCTCTCCCTATCAGGTCTCCTATTTTTAGTATGTTCTCCAAACTATATGGTAAATTCCTCTAATTTACTAATTGTTCCTTGCTAAGGGGTGTGAATATTATCCCATAAGTAATGGGGCATCCTTGCAAGATTTTTAGCCGGAAAATTGCACTAGATGAGCTAAAGTATGGTCTGTGTTGTTGACTATTATATCAGCACACTTAGGGCAGTGTTTGGCAGTAAGAGTTCAGCAAGTATCTGCTGAATGAAGGAATGTTTGCATTCTGTTTAGGCCAACTCCTTGAAGTGAGGGGAATGAATTGGGTGAGAATAGTTCTCCTTGTGAAACTTAGGGAGAATGGATTGACCATCTGTTCTATACCTCTACACCAAGCCCTGACGCTGGCATTGTAATTTAACCTCATGAAATATTTCCAATAATCAGAGAGTGCAGTAGCTACAAACTAGTCCTGTCTGGGTTTGAACCCTGGTTCCCTAATCGTAGCACTTTTGTTTTTTTGGCCCCCCCTACTTCAAAAGCGTGTTACATGTACAATGCTTATCACAGTGCTATGCACAACAAATGCATTTTGGATGCAACTATAAAATGGCAACAGAAAGCGTGGCAAAATGAGTAAGCCCTCAGGCTTATGAATCAAACAGACCTGGTTTCTAATTCTGCTTCTACCACTTTATAACAAGCTTGGGCAAGTTAATTAATCTGAATCAGGTTTCTCTTCTGTAAATAGTGTTAACAAGACCTACTTCACAGAACTGTTGTGAGAGAAAAAGTAATATAATGAAGGGAACAAGTTTAGTAGAGTACTTACAGCATATCCAGTGTTCAATACATTGAAATCTTGTATTTATTGTTATCGTTGGTGATAAATGTGCTGAAATTTTATTTGAGAGATACAGACTGAATTTTTTAAAAAAAACAAACAAAAAAAAAAAAAACACTTTTCCATGAGAATGTTGCAAATAAACTCAAGATTTTTTAGAATAAAGTGCAGAACAATTTATTCCTGGTGACTTAATTATGGTCTTGCTTAAGGACTATGCCTTGAAAATGCTTCCAAGGCCTACAATCCTTTGTTTTCTCAGCTAAATAAAGAGGGCAATCAGAATACTGACCTACAGCATAAATTTTGTGAAGAATGCCAAACTCGAATGTCAAAATAGTTTGAAAAATGCAAAGTAACATATGCATTCTAACTAATCATTATCTTTTCCTCTGAGGTCCAATCCAAAACTACTCTGGTAAGCCATCAACTGAACAGTCTTTCTCTATCAGCCACTTGTCAATCGGTACAGTGGAAATGCCCCCAAATAGTGTATGAATACATTTTGGGGAGTTTCCATGACAACCTATACACCACTATAGAATGCCTTAAGTCTAGAAAGACTCACTTCTGTTATAATCAAGATAATCTATCACAATATTAGACTAATTCCAAGTATAATTCAAGCCAATTTCCATTTTTACTGAGTACATCACACTTTATATAAAAAATAAAAATTTTTTCTCAGAGTATGCCTTTTACCTTCTGTGAAAACACAAATAACCTGCTCCATCTGACAACAGCTATTCCATCATTCATATCTAACCATATCTCATAAATAAATATTTATCTCTTAAATGTCTCTTTTCCTTGAAGATAGCTGCCAGACTGAAATTTTAGAATACTGTTAAATTTCTCTGTGTATTTTTATGCAAGACGAAAAGAAAACCTGGCTTATTTCTATAATTTTTGCAAGAAACATGAGTTGATCATATTATGAGGGTTATATATTTTCCTTGAACTCAATTTTCAGTTAATCCAATTGATAATTTCTATTCATAGACCTACATGTTTATAGAGACAACCAAGACAATAACATATGTAACATACTAACAATGTATGCTCCTAGCTGAGAAGAAGGCACAATTAAGCTGTTCTGATTAATTACATGAGAAAAATGAAGAGCACACAGCAGTATGTTGACAGTCTTAGCCCCCATAAATGGAAAGAAACAATTCATTTAAAACCAATATTTAACTTCCAGGAAAGTTTTCCCATCATTCAGTAAATTATGCCTTTAGAACATATTTCAGTTACATATCACAGCCCACTTTAGACAAATCTGAAAGCCTTCCTGGGCAGCTTTTAGTATATTTACCTATAGGTTATGTATGAACTTTAGACTTCTTCCCCTCTCCCCCAGGAAAGCCCATTCATGACAGTTGAAAGGTTTTTTTTTCTCTTCATCTTACTCTTAAAAATTATTTACTAGATTTAAGAACTGTCACAGTTTTTAAATATTTATATAACAAGGTGAAAATATTTAATTTGCCAGAATTGCAGGGGAAAAAATGCCTTTTCCAAGGCAGTTGAAGCAAGAAAGTAGGAAAGAGTGTCAATAGTAGAAACGCAGACATTGGGAAGGCAGCAGATGACAACTAGAGGAGGATCTGAGGAAGCAGACACAACCAGGGATAAGTACGATGGCACCAATGTGAATCTTCCCTCAGACCCCACAAACCTCCAAATATCGTGATATAATTGATGGTTTGGGATTTCTTGCGGAAGTCAGAAAGATGTTATTCTTCAGTGGTTTGGTGCAAGAGCAGAACGGAAGAATCCTGCAAGGACTCAGAAGGGAAACCCAAAGAGCACCTGGAGAAAGACATCAGGGACTGGGCCAAGACTGTAAGGAAGACAATAGATGGCGAGATGGTTTATGAGGCCTTCTGGTGACAATGAAGAAGAGCTTACATGTGGGCAGAGGTTTGGATGACTCTTTGTTCCTCCCTTTGCAATTGTTTCCAGGTGGGAAGAGGTCCAGAACTGTCTAGGCAGTTAAAGATCCAGAACAAATTATCCAGGTACTCAGAGCTTGAAATAATGTTCACACAAAAACAGTCATGTATAAATTAACATAAGGGACAGCTTTGACAGAAAAATGTGGGTACTATTTGACTTTAGAATAGGAAAAGGAAGTGGGAGATTTCTTGAGTTTTGCTTTGGTGGTAGTATATATGTTTTGAATGGTTTTTATGTGAAATAACTCTCATGTTTGTGAGTATAAGTTGACGGGGATGATTCTACCTGCTCCGTGTCCAACTACCACCATCATGTCCCCCTACCCCAGTTATATGGATGTGAGAATTGCCCTGACTCATTTTACACTAAACAGAATTCTGCTCATTCCAATTATATTCACAGGTAATATACTAACTTTTCCCTCATGTAGTATGTGGGACACTAGACAGTACCTACCATGGGGATTACCTGCTTATCAAATATGCATTGGAAAAATACTGGAACGGGTTGCTAAGGCAGTCTCTTGGTGTTCCCTTCCTGGAAACTCTAAGCAGACCACCTTCCACTTTGACAGGTTTCAAACACTGAAATCCAACCTTTTGGACTTAAGACATCTTCACTATATGCTTTATTTTATTATACTCCAATGATGCTACCAAGAGTATGTTAAAGCACGTAATTTTAAAGTTAATTAATTCTGAGTATTTAAAATTTCACCTTGTGGTTCCCTGGTTTATATGTGGGATGCCACAAAAATACATTAAAATTCCTGGTCTAGGGACATTCACAAAGATGGAGCCAACAGATAATTCAAGGTTCTTTTGAGTTCTACCATTCTGTGAAATCTGAGCTCCGACATTCAGCTTCTATTTGATCAAAGGTGTATTAATCTTGGTATTCAGAAAATAAAAGTTGAATATTTATGTTAGTTCTGTAGAATGAAGAGAAAAATATTCTGATTGGTTGTTAAGACAATAACAAAATCTCTGAAACTCTTAAGCACTATTTTTAGCAGCCAAATGCTCTAGTTCTCATCCAGCCATGAATCATCAACCAGTTTTTACCCAGGTACAAGTTTTTCCAGAGCTAAGAACTGTTGAATGGGGCCTGATTATAACAAATTGTTCCGTTTAAAAAAATTATCTTTTGAAAGCACACTAACTGTCTTCATATGAACCTGCAGATATAGGTAAAAGTTGTTTCACTTCTCAAAAACACTGAAACTTGCCAGACACTATGTGCCCTAATAATAAAGCATAAATCACCTCCATATTAAAACTGTGACCTACTCAGGAAGACAGTCATATTCTCTCATCAATTTTTAAAAACCCAAGTAAATGGTCATAAAGACGGCCAGTTGTGAATAGGAAGTGCTCCAGCTCTTATTTCAAAACTATTCACCTTAGAGTTACCTACAACTTGATTCTTAGTCTAGGCGGGAAACAAATCTTGGACCAGGGCTGGACCAAAGTATGTGCTGCAGCAAACAGACTAATAATCTGGCACTCCTTCCCATCTATATTTCTTAAACATTTTTTCAATATTTATTTAAATGTGGGGAGGGGAGGGAGGCAGAAAAGAAGGAGCTGGGGAATCAGCTTCAGTCCTTCTTCAATTTCCCTAGGCGATTCAACTCCAGCTCAAACTTGCAAACCCCACTCAGCAAAAGGAAACTCACCTTGCTGTTGTTAGTTTCTCACCATCTACTGTTGTTGATGTAGCCTTGATGTAAACAAAACAAGTGGAACCAAGTAGGATACAAGGAGAAAATAATGTTATTCTTTTTATTACTGTTCCTTAAATCCTCTCATAGGCTAGTTCTTTCCCTGCCAATGAATGAAATTTTGGCTTTTCTGTTCACTTATAGATAATGTCTTAAAAGTCCTCCAGGGCCAGGCATGGTGGCTCACAGCTGTAATCCCAGCACTTTGGGAGGCCAAGGCAGACGGATCACCTGAGGTCAGCAGTTCAAAACCAGCCTGGCCAACATGGCAAAATCCTGTCTCTACTAAAAATACAAAAATTAGCTGAGCATGGTGGCAGGCACCTGTAATTCCAGCTACTTGGGAGGCTAAGGCAGTAGCTGAACCCAGGAGGCAGAGGATGCAGTGAGCTGACATCGCACCATTGCACTCCAGCCTAGTGACGGAGCAAAACTCTGTCCGGAAAAAAAAAAGAAAAAGTCCTCCATGAACTTCTAGTCAAACCTCAATATCAGTCATCACCAAAAGTGCAAACTTTAGTCAAATGTAAAGCTTCTCTCTTCCTCCATATTGGGTGACTTCCAGCTGAAAATCTCTAATGGCAAAGAGGATGCATAATCAGCCTTTTCTTTTTTCTCTGTACTTCTTTCAGAGCACTCCACTCTCATTAGACAGATTCTGACCCTGGGGTGATGTTGAAAGAGCAGCAGGAGAGGCTGTACTTGTTGGTGCCATTGTGATAAGGCATTGCCAGTCTCTGGGCTTGGTGCATATTCAAGGCTGACTTTTTCCTTGTTGGCAGTTTCTGAGAGTTTTTCTGAGATTTCCAAACTGAGAACCTCCAACTATACTCAGACAATTTGAATGTGTACCTCCTTCCGCTTGCAGCTCCTGATTTCTGCCCTAGCCTCTGGTCTCTGCATGCAGTTGATCCCCACAATGCGGGATCCCATCAACCCTCCAGGCTACCTGTTCAAGCAAAATTCAAAGCAACAACTTCCCAATGCAGTCTTCCACCTGTCATTCCAAGGCAGGCTTTGGGAGACAGCATCACCATAGCTCCCTGACCACCTTGAATGTTTCCACATGGGCCACTGTATGCAAGGCTTTATCACAGTCTGACCCAAGTCTTTGCTGAAAGCCCCATGATTCCTCCCAGGAGTAGAGGAAGAGAAGCAGCCTTGTGAAGAGCTGCCATGAGGCAGTTTCTCATCTGTCTTTCCATCTGGTGGAAGATAGCCACAAGACTATTTCTCATACATCTCCCTAATTTCAGTTGAGAACAGGGCTCTCTACTGGCTTCTCCCCTCCCCCACCCTCCTCTTAGAGTATGGCTGTAGGTTTTTGTGTAAGTCTGTAAAAGTGCTTGGCTGTAGTTTAGAGTCTGCTCCTCAGCAGCAGAATAGCCACTACCACACCACCCCTCTCATTCGGTGTCACCACCCCCTGGCACTGTATTCCAGCATTAGAGAGGTGGGGAACTAACACCATAGTGATCTTGCTTTTGCTGTGTGGTAGGAATCTACCTGAAACCACTTGGAAAAAACATTTCATGAGAGCTTGTCACCTTACCTGCTACTAGCTGAATCTCGAAGTGTGACCAGCCAGCCCAGCAGTCTACATACTGGCTTCTGTGAGCCTTGTACCCACTGTGCTGCTTCATCTCTTCATCCCAGCAAGCCAGCCACACTCTCCCGTCTTTATACTTGTCCAGTCACAGCTCCCTACAAACCTCAGGAACATAAGTCAAACTTTTTAAGTAATTTTCTTTAAGCTCTTCTTCCTTAAGGTGGGGGTAAACACACTCTACCACCCTAACATTGCCTAGGATGGGACAGCCACAGCACTCCACTAACTTTCTCCAAAAAACACTACTCTCCCCCAACCTAACATCTTCAACTCACACCTGTCTATAGCCTCAAATGGGTGTTTGCCTAAACCTGCAAAATTGGTGGAGCTTCTTTGCATGGTGGATTAGCACTTTATTTTAAGAATATGAGCATCACTTGATATCTATAACTCGTTGTGTTATTCTCAGCTTTTGAAGTCTCAGCTTAAATGAAGATAGAGTTTTAAGAAAACTTCTTGGCTACTTTATCATCAGCCTTATATAATATAATAAAAAGTTTCCTTCTAGTCATAGAACAGTCTTCCAGAAATAAATTCTGGTTTGAAACCATGTTTACCCATTTTGTGACATTATTAGTGATGCTTTATCAGCCTTTACAGATTGCAAGTCTAGGTTAATGTCCTAACTGGCCACCAATTAATCTGGCTCTGCTGCCAACCATGAAAAGGTTATATTCTAGGAGCCATGTTTTGTTTTAGGCCACCAAGCAGGCAGATTTAATTTAGAGAATTTTTAATGTATGATGTTCTCTTCTCAGTTGACTGTGAAGGCAAGAGTTAAGTTCTGAGCACATTAATCTCAATCACAAAGTTGTTGAATTTATAACCCTCTTGCTTGCCTTGATTAAATAACTGCAAAAGCTGGAAATTGCACTGAGCTTTTTAAAAGCTTAAAGCCCTAGGCGCTTTCATGCACCTTATTTGTCTCTAGATAAATGTGGGTGCAGCATAGCTAAAGTGTGGCTGCCTCTGTGAAAAAATATGTGAAACAGCTGCTTTGATATCAACACCTCTAGTGCCCCCTTTTGTTGCCTTCTCTCCCATCAGGAGCACCTAATGCCCACATATTTTCACTAAGACCTGCCCTCTCAGGGCTGAGCCCCGGCTCTGAAACACATTCTCCCCACTTCCTATGAAACTCACCTATTGTGCCTTTCAATTGTTCTGATAAGTACCTGTTCTGACCCTACAAATAGGGTGCTAGCTTTTCCTTGCTTTGTTTTCTCTCTTCTCCCCACAAACTAAGAAATTTTTGCTTCTCCACATAAATTCTTTTGGGTTTTCACAATGAAAATACAAGAAAGAGGAGAAGGAATGGAACATATCATTACATTTATTCTAAAATGGTAATATCCCTTAATTACAATGTATTATTCATTCCCAGTATATTAAAAGAAATTGGACCTAATGGTATCAACAAGTGGTACACTTGTTACAATTGATGAACTTATATTGACACATCATTATCACCCAAAATCCGTAGTTCACATTACAGTTCACTCTTGGTGTTGCACATTCTAAGGACAGTCTTTGGACAAGTGAACAATGACATATATCTACCATCATAGTATATTTTTTTGACCTCTGAACTTTTTATTGGCCTCCTGCTCCCCAAAGGGTACCCTGCTTCTGCTGGCTTAATGTCTCAGAACTTTGGTGTCGTTGGTCTCAGACACCACTTTGCCATCCACTATCCAATGGTTAGTGGCCTTTGGATGGTTTCCATGGATTTGCTGCTGTCCAGGGTATCACCAAGATTGAAGTCCTCACCATTTTCCAGCAGGCGGCGGTAGGTAGCGATCTCAGCCTCCAGCTTGACCTTGACGTTCAGCAGGGCCTGGTACTCCTGGCCCTGGCACTGTCCCTCTGCCCGGGTCTGTGCCAGCTCTAACTCCAGGTGCAGCAAAATCCCATTGAGCTTTTCCATCTGCAGGGTGTAGCGGGCCTTCACCTCCCTCAGGCTGTTCTCCAAGCTGGCCTTCAGATTTCTTATGGAGTCCAGGTCAATCTCCAAGGACTGGACTGGACTTCCCAGCTCCATGAGCGTCATCTCAGTAGCTCCAACCTCGGCGGACTGCATGGTGACCACTGTGGTGTTCTCCTCAATCTGCTGAGACCAATACTTGTCCAGGTCCTCTCCGTTCTCCCGAGCCAGCTCGTCATATTGGGCCCATATGTCTTCCACGATTTTGGCTAGGTCCTGAGATTTGGGAGCATCTACCTCCATGGTCAACCAAGAGCTGGCAATCTGGGCTTGTAGGCCTTTTACTTCTTCTTTGTGGTTCTTCATGAAGAGCAGCTCCTCCTTCAGAGCCTCAATCTCTGTCTCCAGCTGCAGCCGAGTGACATTGGCGTCATCAATGACCTTGTGGAGCCCATGGATGTCGCTTTCCACAGACTGGCGCATGGCCAGCTGTGTCTCATACTTGACTCTAAGGTCAGCAGCAGCAAGACAGCCATTGTTGATCTGCAGAACGATGCGGGCATTGTCCACAGTATTTGCAAAGATCTTAGCCCTCGGGTCCTCAATGGTCTTGAAGTAATGGCTCCAGTCTCTGACCTGGCGTCCCTTCTTCCCAGGTGCTCCCAGAGTTTGCTCTCCAGCTTCCAGTTCTCGGTCTCCAGGCTCCACACTCTGTCCAGGTAGGTCGTTCAGGCTTTGCATGGTCTCCTTCTCGTTCTAGATGCCTCCCATTCCTGCCAGGCTCCCGGGCCCCATGCCACCATGTCCTGGAAGCCAGTGGAGCGGGACACGCAGATCCGGGAACTGGAGCCCCCGGCTCTTGCATAGATGCTGGCTGCACTGCTGACTGGCAGGGCACCATAGCTGGGCGCCAGGACAGAGCCCTGGGACTGGTAATTGGTGGAGAAGGTGGAGCGAGTGGTGAAGCTCATGCTGTCCGGGGAGGAGAGCGAGGGGATAAGACTGGGGCTTTGCCGGCGACATAATCATATATTTTTATCACCCTAAAAATTCTCTGTGACCTGCCTATTCATTCTCCCACCCCCAACCCCAACTTTTGGCAACAAGTGATTTTTCTACTGGTTCTGTAATTGTGCCTTTTCCAGAATGTCATAGAGTTGGAATCATATAGTAATGTAGCCTTTTCAGATTGATGTCTTTCACTTAATAATATGCATTTAAGTTTTCTTTATGTGTTTTTGTGGCATGGTAGCTTATTTCTTTCTAGTGCCAAGTAATATTCCACTGTGTGGATTTACCACAGTTTATGTATTCATTTGCCTCTGAAGGAGGTCTTGATTGCTTCCAGGTTTTGACAATTATGAATAAACTTGCTAGAAACATCTATGTGCAGGTTTTTGTGTGGACATAAGTTTTCAACTCCTTGTAGACACCAAGGAGCATGATTGTTGGTTCATATGGTAAATGTTTAGTTTTCTAAGAAACTACCAAATATGTTGATAATGGAGGAGGCTATGCATGTGAGAGGCAGGGAGTATGTGGGAAATCTCTGTATATTCTGCTCGGTTTTGCTGGGAACCTAAAACAACTGCTCTACAAACATAAAGTCTGTAAAATAAATAAATAAATGAACATATATATGTATATAAACATATATATAAATAAACACACACACACACACACACACACACACTACAGGAGAGGCAAATTTTACCCCTACACTCTTAAGAGTTTTTTTGGCTAGGCCTGAAAATTAAATTGACATAGACAAATTAGTAGGAGAAAAGCATACAAATTTATTTAATGTTTTACATGATACTTAAGGAAATGAAGGCCCAAAGAAGTGGCAAATTCTAAGTGCTTTTATATTAGGTTCCACAATGGTAACTTTTATGGAAAAGTTACTAAACTATGAGGAGAGGCTAAAGGAAGACATGAATTATTAACAAAGTCTGTTTGTACAGAAATCTCTTGGCCACACTTTTCATCCTTGCTGATGATATTACTCTCCTTCTGACACAGGGAGAACACCTTCCATATAGGGGTTTTATCTCCTGATTTCAGGAAGACAAAGTGGAGGGCTAGAACACACTTATTGCACCTACTGTTGTTGGTGGTGATTTTTTAAGTGCTTTTGGCTCAAAATAATTCTATGCCAAAATGGCGTATTTTGGGGTGGCATATTCTGCCATATATATATACATATATATACATATATTCTAGCCTCAAACAGGTATGTAGTTCAAAAAGAAAGAAATCTGAATAACTATTTCAGATAGCTGTGGATATTCTTCTTTTATACTACACCAAAATTCAATATGTGGTGGTTAGTTAAAAGTGAGTTGTAATGCAGCATATGAATCTATATCAGTGACCTTTCGGTATTCTTACATTAAAATCTGTTCGTCTGTCTTGCACTTTGATGGAATATTTAACCCATACTTGATTTTGTGACATCATGCATTGACCATTTGGAAAATATTGGTTCACTGAGTTATGCATGTCTTCCAAATGGTGACATATTTCATTATCTAATACAAAACATCACATATTTAATATCACCACTAATCTTATCATAAAAGTCTTTAAGTACTGGGAAGCTGTCAAGCTCATAGTTTTGATACAAGTTTTTTAAAATGTTAATTTTTACTCAAACGCTTGAATTTTATCATTGGCAACACGCAGTGTAAATTATTTCCCTTAAAGGAATAGGCTCATTTTGTTCATTTTGGAGACTATGTTTGCCAAATCCCCTAGTCTGAATAATGATAGTTTGTCTTAAATTGTTCTTTCAAGTAAAAATGGTTTTCTGTGGACTGGCTAGTTAGGTTCACAACACAGTCACAGGAGTGCCTTTCCTTGGGACATTATATATTGATATGCAGCTGAAGCACTTCACAGAGGTACTTCTCATTTTGTCCCAGAGAATACTAAAGTGATGCATACTCAATTTTTATTGAATCTTAATTATTAATTTTAACCTGAATAACTTTCATTACTTCATCATGGATATTATTAAGTGGAATTTAATTTATTTTGTTTTGTTTTGTAATGTAAATGCATGGTGGTGAAGAACATACTGACTTAGGTACAGCTTGGTGCCGTTGCTATGATCCTTGTTAAATTGCCAGTATTTTTTACCCACCATTGTTTTTGCACAACAGTAGAAATTTTAGCATGCTAAGAAAAGGCAAACAATATCTTCATGTTATGGAGAACATAATTTTGACCTCACAGAATCCCTGAAAGCTTGTTGGGGACTTCTAGGGACCTGTGGAGCACACTTAGAGAATCTCTCCCATAAACAAACATACAAACAAAATGAGACAACCAAAAGATATTTCAAAATGACTAAAATCCTTTGTTTGTATTTCCTAAGCAAGATGAAATAAACATATATTCAAAACAACGGTTCTAAAAGTGATTTTCCCCTTCCATCCAAAGCTCTCAAATTGTAACTACTCTTGTGCCTTTCTCTCCAACCCTCCTAAAAGCTCCCTCCCTAGTCACTGCCCAAGGTCCTTAAACCCTTTTCTATATACCTCTTACCTGCTTAGTCTCATCTTAAAAGCTCAAAATAACTGGTCAGAAACAGGAGGAAAAATAAGCAGCAGATCATGAGAACACTATAACCCTCTACTTATTGGAAAGGCAATAAGAAAAATGAATGGTCATATATTATTTTTGATGCCATCTTTTAAATATTTTTGAGAAGCTGATGGTTATATATTGTGCCAAATATTGACTGTCCATAATGTCAATCTGAAAGTCCTTAACTCTTTCCTATATAACAGGGTCTGGAAGCCTGCAAAATACATTGCTTAAACTCCCTCACTGCTAGTGACAAAGCATCTTGCATAATATTTGGAAGGCAGAAGAGAGCACAGCCAATATTCTTCCCCAGCCATGGATGGCAGGTGCCCAGGTTGATAACGAACATGAAGTTTACAGCTCCTTTTGAGTGAGCTCTTGTGAATTACCTACTTGAGTTCTTCAAGCAGCTGCAATCACCAGTCACTTACTGTGGTTCCTCAATTTCCAAATTTCTTCAAAGGAAGCAGTGTTTCCATGAACCTTAATTGCCCCAGTCCTCCAACAGTTTTATAAGTTTTGTAATTCCCTTGGTATTTAGTCATCCCTTCCTGGTAAGCCAAGAGAGGCAAGTACTTTCCTGGGAAAACTCTGACTGATAACAGAGTCTGTTTCCAAAAGTGGTTCCAAGATGCAGAAGCTCAAAGACAGGAATTGGGGATTTAATTATCTAACCTTGTTAGATTGGAAAGCAATTACGACTTCATCACCAATGAAAGATGGGATACTAGCCATCCAGGGACAGCAGTGGCAAAGTATCTATAGCTTTGAGGAATGAAGTGTTTATTGTAGAAGAGCCTTTGAGAGATTGCTATTACAATAGGATTTTAAGAGGAAATAAAGACTGTAAGGACTATGAAATGGGCTGGCTGCATCTAAATAAAAGGTTAGGATTTCATATTCTCAGTTCAAGGCACAGACAGAGAACAAGAGAGCTTCTAGGACTGCCCTAAAAATATCTCCTATAGCCATATGGCTAATGTAAAAAAATTTTTTTTCATCTGTAGGTTGGATAATTATAACTGAAATGAAATTCACAGACTTGCCAGGTCTCTTATGTAAAAGTTAGGGCATTGATTGAGAAAAAGTGAAAATTGGAATGAGGACATTTGGATAGATTCCAGTGACTCTGAGAATCACGAACTTCCAAATGCCTCTCAGCTTTCCCTTTTTCCTATTTGAGATTAGCTTCCCTTTGCTTAAAGACCCTGAAACAATTACATTGCACAGGGATACAGTCTTGATTCACCTCCATCACTTCTTATTGTTCCCAGATTCGTAACTAGAATCACAGACCAATAGGCTCTGGGAAGGTAAGTACAGAGTCTGACCAAGAAGGATGTAATGTACACATTGAAGAACTGCAAGATTTATATTACCAGGAACCTGGAAAACAATTGTAGGAATGCAATCTACTGATTTTAGACAAGAGAGGGAGAAACAGTTTTGGATATGGGCAAATTTGTTAATGTGGGTGCAGTTACCATAAATTTTAGATTCAATATTTAGTTTGAGGGTTGGGAATAAATCTATAAAGAGCTTTTTAATTGGTTGACTAAAGCCTGATCCAACAATGGGCTTCATTAAATAAAATTTATATAATAATAAGAAATGCAAAGGATTAGGAAGATTAAATTTTTGGTGTAGATCAACCATATGTAACCTTTCACCTGCCCCTTCCTATGGCCCAGACGACATTCCAATCATGAAGGCATTAAGAAATATATCTGTGAAAGGAGAACCAGTATCCTTGAAAATCTCAGTGGTATCTGTCCTTTTGCAGCTCAGAGGTGACAGTATAGTATAACACTATTCAGATTGGCTACCTGGAGTTACAGAGGCCAATTGACAGCACTTAGCCACCAGAGATAAGGTGGCCAAGAGCATATTATTGAATAAAAGAACAAAGTCCCAATCCAAATAGTTTTATTCACAGATATCTTTTGCAGTGACTTTTTTTTTTGTCATAGTGTTTATGGAATTCAAATGGTTTTTCAGCCTGATAAAGTCTTAGTTCACCTGAAAAATTTTTAAAAATTAAATCCAGTGTACAGATATCTGACTTAAACAGCCATAATGAAGAGTAGAGGACTCTCACCAGTTCTCAGAAATGAGCCAGTTAATAAGATCCCTTAAAATAAAGGGGAGCTTGGACCTCTTAAGGAAGGATCCAATGAGGTTGCAACAAGAACATAAAATTTCCTTCTAGCTTTGCCCAAAAAGTAGTGTACCTATTTATCATCATAATTATACTCTGGGGAAAGGAAAATACCCAGATGATTCTAGGTTTCTGGACCCTGGCTCTGAAATGACAAATCTTTAGATAACCCCCAAATTTTAGGACCCACCAGTTAGATTGGGGACTTATGGATGTCAGATAACACACAAAGTTTTGGCTTAAATACACCTCCCAGTGGGCCAAGTGGGTCTCTCATAGTTATTTTCCCATGTTCCAAAAACATATTTAGCAACTGGCAGAACTCCCACTTCCTGACCCTTGAAGTAAGGGCTATTGTAATAGGAACAGCCAAGAGGAAGCCCCTTGAACTACCCCTTTTCTACCAAAGTAATACATTAATAATAATTACACAACCCTGGGAGACTTTCAGAGATTAATATCATCACCAAAAACCTGAAAGTTATAGGGGCAGTGAGTTCCATCACATTCACATAAATCTCCCCTATTTGTCTTGTGCAGAAGAAAGATGAATTTTGGATAGTAACAGTAAATTATTTTAAACTTAATCAGGTTGTGACACCAATTACAACTACTGCCCCAAAGCGCTATCTTTTTGGAGCAAATCAATACATCCTCTGGCATCAGGTATGCTACTATTGATCTGGTAAATGCTTTCTTCTATATACCAATTCATAAAGACCACTTGTTGCAAACAGAAATGATGTATTAAGCCTCTGACAAATTCAGATAAGAGAATTACAGTGCAGACCCTGTGGGGTTTTTGAGAAAAATCATGTTCTTTTCCACAGATAATTCTTCTTCTAAAGAATAACTTCTGGAGTACTACTGGATCCAAGCAGAGACTGAATGACTGAACAAGGTCCATCAAACAACTACATAACCTGAGCTGCCCATCAGGAACTGAAGTTATCTAATGCCACCTACTTGGGTGTCAGCATCAGCACTCTAGAACCAAGTGCAAGTACAGTTGATGGTTAAACAACGCAGGTTTAAACTGCATTGGTCCACTTAGATGTGGTCTTTTTTTTTTTTCAGTAAATCTCCCCTGCCTCTCTTTCCACCTCCTCCATCTCTTCCTTCCCTGAGACAGCAAAACCAACCCCTCCTCTTCAGGCTACTTAATGTGAAGACTATAAGGGTGAAAACCGTTATGATGATCCACTTCCACTTAATGAATAGTAAACATATTTTCTCTTCTTTATGATTTTCTTAGTAACATTTTCTTTTTCTCTAGCTTATTTTATTGTAAATATATAGTATGTGATACATACATCATAGAAAATAGCTGTTAATTATCTGTTTATGTTATTGGTAAGCCTTCTACTAGTAGTTAAGTTTTGGGAGAGTCAAAAGACATACACAAATTGTCAGCTGTGCAGGGGCCGGTGCCCGTAACCCTCTCATTGTTCAAGGGCCAACTGTAGTATCAACAAGACCATGCTCAAGCAGGCCTTGAAGGCACAGATAAGCTATGGAAGCAGTTGGCTCAGATTCCCTGGCACCTACTCCCTGCTCGTTGTCACCTCTCCCCTGGCCCACACTCACAGCCCTATGATTAGTTCCAAGAAAGAAACAACTTGGACTCGATTTTGAGATGATCTGATTTTGAGATAATTCTGCATGGTGTACTGGCACTACCCCCAAATGGAGTGGTACGGCATTTCAGCTTTATTCATGGCTAGTCCTCAAGAGCATAGTGAATGGTCCATGATGGCTATAAGGAGGCACCAAAAGGATAAGAAAGAGATTCTTACATTAGTCTCCCTGATGCCCATATACAACATTACATTTTATGTATCAGAGCTTAAGACTCCAGTGTTTTCCTATCACTCACCCACTGCTATTCCCCTCCATAGCCCCTCACTATGGCTACCATTTATTCACTACTATTCACTAGATGCTCTCCCAGCTTCAGGATTCGTTTCAAGATGGTGCTTCTCTCTGAATGACCTTTCCCACCAAACCCACAAAGCCGTCACCTGATTAAAGCCTTTCTGGATTTGCCACTAATTACCACTCTCTCCCTTTCTTGCACCTATATAATTTTTTCTATGCCTTCCCCTGTCTTGCACTTTACACCAATATGCCCTAAACAAGAGGCCTGAAATTCAAACGCTTAAAGAGGTGAGGCAGGTTATTCGAATGTGTGACAAAGGCCTGGCAGTTGCACCTTAAATCCATCGGGTTATTTTTACTTCTCGAAGGGAATATGCTGTCCTCCACATTTCTTAAAACATGGGGTCCTTTGGACCTTTAATTTCCCACTTTTGATACAGATATAGGTACAAAAATATTTGCCTAGTGTTTTTTCACACTTGTTAACAAATAGCCACTAAGACTCAACCTCTGTGCTGGGAAAGAGGGACTGGTGATGACTGTGGCAAACTGAAAAACTCATCCTATCAAAATGGAGAGGCTGCACTCAGTTCCCAGTGAGTGCACGGTGCAATAATGGGGCCAGATCTTGGGGTTTTTTTGGTTTTTGTTTTTGTTGTTGTTGTTGTTTTGTAGAAACTGGAAATTCAGATTCTTACGTGAAATTGTACAATTTCAAGTTTAGCCTCAAATTTGCTACAGCAGTGTGCCAGTCAGAAACTAAAGGAATTCACAGGCAGGAATGGGCCTCCAGGCAACAATTTGCAACTTCTGCCTGTGGTAGCATGAGTTCCTTGAGGGCAAGAAATGGTTCTTATTCACTTGTGTATAAGAGCTCAGGACAATGACTGGCACGTGATACCTTCTCATTAAATACTTGTTATCTTTAGTTAAGTTTTCAAGAATCGAATAAAATTGTGTCTTGTCTAATTCTACAGCTAGAAATCCTTAACAAAAGAATTTTTTCTTACTCCTTTTATATACGCCCCAGAGCCTAGCACATCACTTGTATACTGTAGAAGGGAAACATACCAACTGTTCCTTAACAGCTTGGTTTGATTTTGCTTATCAGATGAGAAGCAAGATATGTCCTAAGGCTTAAGATTAGGGAACGTAAGACGGACGATTTTGATAAGGAGAAATAGGTCAAAAGAGATATTAAATGCTGCCCTCAGGAGGTACGATGAAGCATCTCAGTGATTTCTGAACAAGAATATGGGAAAATGTGAGAACCCTGGACCTTTGGGGGACTTGGTGACACAATAAACCCTGATTACTTGACTATTATTTATTTGTTTGTTTGTTTGTTTGTTTGTTTGTTTTTTATAAATGCACTGCTTGCTAATTTCATTTATAAAACATCATTATTTTTGAGTTATTACTCTTTGAAAACATTTATAACTCTGGGCAGTTTTTTCAGTTTGAAAAATTCAAAGAGCAAGTCCTGGGTCTTGTACAAGTGTCTTCCGCCCCAGGTCATAATGAGGCTTAAGGCTTTGCTTCTGCAATACCAAGCCGTGCTATGGCTGCCACTACAGAATACGACTTATCAGGAAGGCTGCTGATTTATGATGGCACCTTAAACATAACTTCAAATGTCCACTCTGAATAGAACCATAACATATGAAGAAAGGTTTGCAGAAAAGGCTAAAGAAATGGACTTGCTTTTTGAATTTTTCAAGTTGAGGAAACTCCCCAGACTTATAAATGTTTTCAAAGAGTAATAACTCAAAAATAATGACATTTTAAAAATGAAATTAGCAGGCAGTGACAAATAAATAATAGCTGCATATCTATTCATATACACTACTGCCATATAATGTGGCTAAAAGTGAAAACAAGAACTGTTTTAAATAAACCACAAAAAGACTTAATTTGCTGAGTCAATATTGAGTTGCACCCAATTTATTTTAAAAGGATCTATTGCAAATATTTCCTCTTAAGTTATCATACCATACATTAAGTATTTGCCCTGTCTAATATATAATGAAAGCATTTTTGCAAATTTTGCCATATGTTATAATGCATTTTAGATTCATAATAGTGACAATATTTTATTATGCATATACAAAACTCATGAATTTGAAGACCTTATAGAAGATGAAAATTTTAGTAAGCAAAACTTTGGTTCCAAAATGTCATTCTATGGGACTTTAGATCTTATTTCTTTGTGATAACCAGCCCCTCATCCTCCCCAACACACATTTCTAATTTTATACCATATAAACAAGAAAATATTCAACTGGATACAGAATTAGGTAATAGTTCTTAGCATATGAACTTACGTCAAAACACCTTAATATCCCACAGTAGTGATGCTACCTTATAAACTGGCACATATTCAATAAAAATTAGCCAGACAAGAAGGTGTGTGCCTGTAGTCCCAGCTACTAGGGAGGCTGAGGTAGGAGGAGCACTTGAGCCCAGGAGTTCAAAGCCAGGCTGGGCGAACTAGCCAGACCTCGTCTCAAAAAAATTAATTTAATAAATATTTACTGAATGCCTACTGTGTGTTGGACATTATAGGCACCGGGACGATATCAGTGTACAGACAAAAAAGCCTACCTGGAGCTTAAATTCTAAGCCATTATGATGTTTTTAGCCCCATTTTGCATTTTGTGCTTATTAGATATTCTGAAATAATAATATTATTTATAATTTATATATGTTTATAATTAGAATCATAAAATACAGTGTTTAAGTTTTCAAAGTACTTTCAAATGCAGGCACAAATTGTCTTATTGTGTTTCCCTTCATTGTGCTTTGCAGATACTGAGCTTTTTACAAATTGAAGGTTTGTGGCAATGCGATGTTAAGCAAGTCTATCAATCAGCACCATTTTTCCAACAGCATGTGCTCACTCTGTGTAGCTGTGTCACATTTTGAGAATTCTCACATATTTCAAGACTCTTCATTATCATTAAATCTGTTATGGTAATCTGTATTCAGTGATTTTTGAGGTGACTATTTAAATAGTTTTGGGGTTCCATGAACCACATCCATATAAGATGGCAAACTTAATGGATAAGTGTCATGTGTGTTCCAACTGCTCCACCAATTAGCCTTTTCCCCATCTCTGTCCTCCGCTTCAGACCTCCCTATTCCCTGAGACACAGTGATACTGAAACGAGGCCAATAAACAGCCCTACAATGGCTTCCAAGTGTTCAAAAGAAAGAATTGCATATCTCTCTCACTTTAAGTCAAAGCTAGAAATAATTACGCTTATGAAGAAGGCACATTGAAAGCTGAGATAGGCCAAAAGCAAGGTTTCTTGCATCAGACAGCTGGCCAAGTTGTGAATGCAAAGGAAAAGTTTTTGAAGGAAATGAAAAGTGCTACTCCAGTGAACACACAAATGATAAGAAAGCAAAGTAGCCTTGTCACTGATATGGAGAAAGTTTGAGTGGCCTGGATAGAAGATCAAATCAGATACAACATCCCTTTAAGCCAAAGCCTAATCCAGAGCAAAGCCCTAACTCTCTTCAAATCAATGAAGAATGAGAGAGGTAACGAAGCTGCAGAAGCAAAGTTTAAAACTACCAGAGGTTGGTTCATGAAGTTTAAGGAAAGGAGCTGTCTTTATAATATAAAAGTGCAAGGTGAAGCAGCAAGTGCTGATGGAGAAGCTGCAGCTAGTTATCCAGAAGATCTAGCTAAGATCATTGACACGGGTGGCTACTCTAAACAACACATTTTCATTGGGGATGAAACAACTTCTATTGGAAGAAAATGCCACCTAGGACTTTCATAGCTTGAGAGAAGATGTCAATACCTGGCTTCAAATCTTCAAAGGACAGACTGACTCTTGTTATAGACAATGCAGCTGGCAATTTTACATTGAAGCCAATGCTCCTTTACCATTTGAAATATCCTAGGGCCCTAAAGAATGATGCTAAATCTATTTTTCCTGTGCTCTAGAAATGGAGCAACAAAGCCTGGATGGCAGCACATCTATTTACAGCATGGTTTACTCAATATTTTAAGCCCGTTGTTGAGACTTACTTCTCACAAAAAAAAATCTTTCAAAATATTACTGCATTGACAATGTACCTTTTCACCAAAGAGCTCTGACAGAGATGTACAAGGAGATTGATGTTGGTTTCATGCCTGATAACACAATATCCATTCTTCAGCCTGTGGGATCAAGGAGTAATTTCAACTTTCAAGTGTCATTTAAGAAATACATTTCATAAGGCTATAGAAGCCATAGATGGTGATTCCTCTGATGGATCTGGGCAAATTAAATTAAAAATCTTCTGGAAAACATTCACCATTCTAGATACCACTAAGGACATTCGTGATTCGTGAGAGGAGGTTAAAATATCAACATTAAAGGAATTTGGAAGAAGTTGATTCCAACCCTCATGGGTGATTTTAAAGAGTTCCAGACCAGTGGAGGAAGTCACTACAGATGTAGTGGAAATAGCAAGAGAAATAGAATTAGTAATGGAGCCCAAAGATCTGACTGAATTGCTGCAATCTCATGATAAAACGTGAGTGATGAGAAGTTGCTTCTTATGGATGAGCAAAGAAAATGATTTCTTGAGATGGAATCTACTTCTGGTGAAAATGCTGTGAAAATTGTTGAAATGACAATAAAGTATTTACAACAGTACATAAACTTGGTTGATAAAGCAGCAGAAGGGTTTGAGAAGAGTAAGTTAAGTAACCAAGATTAAACAGCTACAAATTTTTAAATAAGTTCCACTGTGAGTAAAATGCTATCAAACAGCATCACATATTACAGAAACGTCTTTGGTTAAAAAAAAAAAAAGTCAATTAATGTGGCTAACTTCGTTGTTGTCTTATTTTAAGAAATTGCCATAGCTACCTCAACCTTCCTCAACCACCGCGCTGATCAGTCAGCAGCTATCAACATCGGGGCAAGACCCTCCACCAGCAAAAAGATTAAAACTCACTGAAGGCTCAGATGATTGTTCGCATTTTTTAGCAATAAAGAACTTTTTAAATTAAGTATGGTTTTTTTTAGACATAATGCTACTGCACACTTAATACGCTATATTATAGTATAAACATAAATTTATATGGATTTGGAAATCAAAAAATTTGCATAACTCCCATGGTTGCAATATAATTTCATTGTAGAGACCTGAAACTGAACCTGCAATATCTCTGAGGTATGTCTGCATGTTCTCAGTTAATTCTCACATGTCCCTGGCCTTGAAGTAAGCTTGGCAGATATTACTATCTCTCTGTTACTGGTGAGGAAACTGTAGATGATATATTCCTGCAGCCACTGTCCTAGGATTCGTATCATCTCTCTCCAATCTACACAATTGTGAGAGTACTACAAAGAGTCAGAGGCTGAATAAAAGCTTGAAATAGTTGCCACAAAGAGAGAATGAGAGCAAGAGAGAGAGAAGGAGAAAGTGCTAACTGGAGAAACTTATTAAGAACGCCAGGAGCAGTTGAGATTGATGGCTGTGGCAGTCATTGACTGTTCATAAATACTAGTATTTGGTTCTTCTCATTCCTGGTTCATGATAAGATTTTACTTTTCCAGACCCTTGAGTGCAGGTAAGGCTACCTGAATTTCTTTGGCCAATGAAAGATGAACAGAAACTTTCCCCTTGTTTCAGGGGCTGTGGATAGTGAGCTGAGGTGGAGCCTCCATCACCCTAAATCCCTGAATGTCTAAGAGGAGAAGAACCCCTGCCAGCCCACTCTGGACTTGCAACATATGAAAGAAATTTGTATCATGTCAAGCCCTTGATTTTGAGATTTGTTGTTTTGCTTTTGTGTTGTTTTGCTGCTTCTTGTTTCAGTTTGCTTGTTACTGCAGCAGAACCTAGCCTACCCTGACTGATAAAAATGATGGATTTATACTGATATATTTGTCTGGTTGTGGAATTTCTTTTCCTACAGTTGTGTTCAGTGGCTCAATTGTAGGCACAGAAAGCAGAGAGTGAATTCATCTGGGGCTGTAATTTTGTCAGGTGATTGTAAGAAAAGGATTTTAGGATTTTGACAAGACAGTGATTGAAACTACAGACCATGAAATCTCAGCTTGACTAGGAGGGAGGTCAAGCAAGAGGAGGCCAGTGAGCAAAGAGAAAGTAGATGGGTCAAGGGACTGGCTATTTTGATAAACTGAACACTTATTTGTAGAAAAAGTACAAGAATAGTCAAACTTTCAAAATAAGGAGTTATGATTGAACCACGAGGTGATTTAATTAGAGATTTTTGAAGGTTCTGAGGTTCTGGCAAAACCTCTGGTCATGACAAGGTATAAGATGTGAAAATGGAACCGAGTGACTCAGCTGGAGAGATGTTTGAACAACAGAGGTCATAGAATGGACAGGCTGTGTGCTAAGCAGGCCAGCCACATGCACACTTGAATTCCTCATATGCACATTTGAATGGTGGCAGGAATTAAGGTAGAGAGGAAGACAGTGAGCTTGTTGCCAATGTCATCAGTTCATGAGTGGGGAGGAGAAGTAAGTGGGCTACAGGCCCTACCTTTCAATTCTGAGCTTCACAGGGTATGGCAGAGAAAAAGCAGCCTTTAAGCAAAAAGGCTGTGGGACAAGTGATCTTACAAGGTGATGGTCAAATTTCTGTGGAGATGAAAAGATTGAGGGACTGTTGCCTGAAGAAGTGGATGAAGGCCATGATTTGGAGCCGTGGAAGAAGAGTTTAAATGGCTCAAAGGAAGAGTTTAACAGGTGTGGGGGAAAGTGAGAAACTGGACCAGGGAGAAGAAGGACAAAGCATTATTAAGATGAAAGTCACTGAGGTAAAGCATGACCAGAAAGGTGTCCTTGGCAGTGGCCAAGAAAAATAGGCATTTGAGGCAGGGAGGAATTAGGTGGCTCTTAGGGCTGTGAAGAAGGTGGAGCCAGTTAGGACAGTGTGCTCTCAGAGTCTTTTGTGCTCAATTGTGTGCTGGCAGGGAGGACTAGTAGCTATGCTCTGCAAATGCACACTTCTTTTTTGCAAGCAGGATCTCATACAGGCTTAAAGCCTGTACCTGTCAAGGGATGCTTTCAGGAAACTGATCTTTGTTTTATTCTATCTCATACAAAATACTCAGCAAAGTGTTAAGATTGTTTTGCACTGGTTGCTATAAGTCAGTCTCCAGAACAATCAGGTAGGAGATGATTAATCCAAACCTCTCATTTATTAGATGAGAAAACTGAGGCCCTAAGAATGGTCCAGACCATATCAATATTTTTTCATACAGCTGGGTCTGCAGCTCAGGTCTCCTGTCTCTTGCCCTTTCTCCACTCTAAATATCCAGTCTCCTGGAAGGGCAATGGCAGGTCATTGTCACAGAATAATAACTGATATTTACAGCTAATACTTGTTGAGAATTCACCAATAGCCAAGCTCTGCACATTACAGCTAATTCTCCTAACAACCCCATGTGATGTAGGCCCTATCATTATCTTTATTCTAATACATATGTGACCACCCAGGATTAAAGAAGTTAAGTGACCAAGATCACACAGCTACGAAGTGGCAGATCTGGAATTCACCCTTCCATTCCAGAGGCCTCACTCAGCCAATACAGTATGCTTTATCAGTCACTGTCACATATGTTATGGCTTGCTCATCCTCCTTTTTTAATGGAGTCAGATAGAAAAGTAGTGGGTTTCCTCCTTGCTAAATATATAATTTCACATGTCAGTACATGCTCTACTCAGACACCTACATAACTTGGGTGTTCAAACACCTGTTTGGGGACAGGTTCTTCCTGAACATCTCTTGGCTATTAGTTTCAGGAGCTACTCACTTCTGGGGAATAAAGCAAGAAGGGAGAAGGGTATAAATATGTGTGAAGCACTACATTTTTTAAGATTTATTTTGGTTTCTGAATTCATCAGTATTATCTGAGAATGGTACCTGCCTCTTCTTTCATTGTAGGAAAGTTGCAGAGTGGCTTTAAAGCTGCTTGCATTTGTGGAGTTCTTAGGTAGTCATCCAAAGTTTCCACATTTTGGGGAGAGCTGTACTGAAGTCAGCTTTAGGATAAAACCGGAGAAGGTGGTAGGGCAGGCAGGCACACATCCAAGATATCTGCTGTTTCCTAAAGTCTCTTCCAAGACAGAGAATCTCTGACTAGCAGGAGAGAAGGGCTGTCAGTTATAGCGGAAGCCGGTCTGCTTCTTGGCACAGGAGGTAGTTATTCACCAAATGTTTAGTGAAGTCCTTCTGTGTTTTAGGCATGTGCTAGGTGCCCTTCAGGAAATCACATTCCCATTGGGCAGATGAAATAAGTGAACACAAACCTGTAATGCTATGTGGCAATTTCTATACGATGAGCGCATGCAGGGTGTTAGGGAAACCCAGAGGAGCAGCTTAGGCATCCTTAGAAGCCTCCTTCCAAAAGATATCATGGAACCATGATGACACAAAAGCAACAATCTTCCCTCAGAGAAGTATAATAAGCATATCATTGGGGAATTTATTAGGTTTTATTCATCGGGACAGGCAAGGTCACATTTTGATCATGAACTGATGTTTGTATGCAGGTCCTGGAAACTATAGTGTGCACTAGAGGAAAATTGGCAAAGCAAGATACTAAATTCATTCCCCCAACTTTTCACAATTAATAGTTACCATCTTTTGTTTCCCTGCCACTCAGAAGCCATGCGGGATTGCCTCTGAATTGTTTCAATGATGTGCTGTTTTGTTCCTTTGAGTACTCCATACTTTAGGTGCCAATTTACCTTTTCCTCTGATAAAGAACAGTCAGGAGAAAGAACAAGAGGAATGGCTGAACAATTGAAAAACCAGCATATTGAAAAGGTCATGGCACCACCACATACTATTTTAATTTCTAAATGTTTTAGGCATTGTAAGTCGTTTTTGACACTCTATTCTACTGACAAATACTAAAAAGGGAGTGGGAAGGGCACATATTATTTCAACTGCCTGTAAAACATGATGAGAAGAGTAGAAATGGTACCCAATTAATCCATTATTTATGTAGCATTTTCATTTGAGGTCTGTTTTGGAATTGTCTTTCTGTGAAAAAAGGTAACAGTTGTAACCTAGTGGTTACCACAGTGATAGAGAAGAAACTAGGCATTCCTCTAAGTAAGCCAACATTTAAACCTTCTTTTTTCTTCTTCTTATTTATATTACGGGTTCTCATAGAGCATGTGTTTAGCAACTGATTTGCTTCCCAGAAACTTTCAACTAGCCCAGTAGTAATTAATATTTGCCCAGAGTTATCGCTATACAAAGTGGTTATGGTGGACAGCGTTACCTAGTCTCCTTCTGTCCCTTGCTCTCTCCCAACAGAGGCCGAAAAACCAAATCCTGTTGAATCTCCCTTGCACACGGTGGGGAGCCATGCCATCCAGTTCTGGACTATAACCCGTAAGTGAAAGTCTGCTGAGAGAGTTCTGAGAAGAGAGAAACAGAAAAAGCCAATGCACCCTTTTACTTTCTTCCTGAATGGGACTTCGGAATGATTTTTAGAGATTCAGCAGCTATCTTGTGACCATGGAGCAATTAGCCAACTTGCTAAGGAAGCTGGAATAGAAAGATAAAAGGATCCTGAGTCACTGATGTTGCCGTGGAGCTCTATACTTGCCTATCTACCTGGGAGAAAAGGATGAACTCCTGTTGATTCAACGTATTGGAATTTTGATTTTCTGGTACTTGCAGTTGGGCCAAGATTTAGGTTCTAGGAGTCTCAAATTCTTTGTGTTTTTTCCACAATTTCCTCATCCCTCTCTGCAATAAGAATTTAAACTTACATTGGAAGGGAAGACAAATGATCTATTAGTAAATTATTTGATCTATCTATTGAATGACTTCAGGCTCTTCTCTCTCTCTTCAGTTACTAAAGTAGTAGTTGGTGCATCATGTCTCTGCTTCCTCTCTTTGGGTGGCATGTTTATGCAGTGTTTTTCCTGTAAAGTTAAAGAGCCTAGTGTTAAATTAAAACTAGACATATAAAAAATTTCTCTGAAAGTAGGAAACAACAATGAATCTTTCTCATAACTAGACATATAGGCAGTATTATGAATATATCTTATTGAAGGTAGTCAAAATGAGCAGTCGAAGTGTGCAGTTTATCCTATAGTGGACGCTGTTGGTGGCCAATCCAAGATCCTTCTCTCTTGCCCTTGCCAGCAGAGCAAGGTGTCTGTGTATCCTTCCTCCCGTGACTGAAGAGATTCCCCAGTTACAGGGCTTCTGTCAAATCCAATCATAGCAACTCCATTCCCCTTGCCAGTGGTTGGCCTGGGAGTTACCTAGTTCTGATCAATAAGACATGAGAAAAGGTCTTCTAGAGAAAATGATTTCCTCTTCCTCTGTACATTATTGGATCTGGCTGTAACTCCTATACTGTGACCAGACAAAGCCAACTCACTATGGATGGCAGAGGATTAAAAGGGAAAACCCAGATCCTTGATGAGAGTGTTGAGCCACTGAATGTAATCCTGAAATTCTTCTAACTTTAGACATCTTTTTGTGCTAGATACTACATTTTTTAATTGTTTAAGCGAAATCGAGTCAACTTAAGGCACTGTGTCTGACTACAGTTTCCTAATCGCAGTGAAGATTTGGCACGATTAAAACGCACAGCAGGTTGGCTGCTCCCTGGGACCACCCAGCATCAGACAACATGAGGAAGCTCCCTTCAGGCAAGACCTGAAAATCTCCCTGGGTACTAGTCCTTCCAGGTGGTCTGAACATTCATTACTGCTCCACACAAAAGCCATGGTGTGACCCCTGGCTGGAGAAATCCAGCAGACAAATTGAAAAACTGAATCTAGCTAATGTGAAGTAGAATTGCTTAAAATAGAATAGTTACTGCTGTTAGCTGAACTGAGTAGGTTATCGAACATACGTCAGTTTGTGCACCAAAGTCTAAATGGTTTATCTTTTTAAGAATTAACACAATGTTTGGGTATTTTACTTTCTTTTTTTTTTTTTTTTTTGAGATGGAATCTCGCTCTGTCGCCCAGCCTGGAGTGCAGTGGCGCGATGTCGGCTCACTGCAAGCTCTGCCTCCTGGGTTAATGCCATTCTCCTGCCTCAGCCTCCCGAGTGGCTGGGACTACAGGCACTCGCCACCATGCCCAGCTAATTTTTTGCGTTTTTAGTAGAGATGGGGTTTCACCGTGTTAGCCAGGATGGTCTTGATCTCCTGACCTCGTGATAAGCCCACCTCAGCCTCCCAAAGTGCTGGGATTACAGGCGTGAGCCACCGCACCCGGCCCAGGTATTTTACTTTTTTGAAAATAGGATAGTGGGCCGGGTGCGGTGGCTCACACCTGTAATCCCAACACTTTGGGAGGCCGAGGAGGCAGGCGGATCACATGAGGTCAGGAGTTCGAGACCTGCCTGACCTAGATGGTGAAACCCCGTCTCTACTAAAAATACAAAATTAGTCCGACGTGGTGGCACGTGCCTGTAATCCCAGTTACTCCTGAGACAGGAGAATAGCTGGAACCTGGGAGGCAGAGGTTGCAGTGAGCCAAGATCATACCATTGCACTCCAGGCTGGGCAACAAGAGTGCAACTCCATCTCAAAAAAAAAAAAAAAAGATGGTGTAGAATATGAATCTGGTTTTGAGTGAAAGCTGCCAGGATTCAAATCCCATCACTAACCACTATTACATTGAGCAAGTTTATAGTACTTTTGTGTGCCTCCGTTTCCCCATCTATAAAATGGGCATAATAATAGCACTTTATAAGTAATAATGGACATAAAAATAACAACTGCAGAGAGTTGTTGTGAGGATCTAATCATTTTTATTACATAGTAGGTGCTATGTAATTGTTAGGTAGTATCATTACGCATGGGCTGAATTGCAGACATCTTTTCTTTCTTCACTGTCCTCTTGGGTGACAAGTAGTCTTGCATTCATTAAACTCTGAATTAATGCTACTTGAATTTAAGTTTTCTATGCCTGCCTCTGGAAAATTTTGACTATAATATGATTTACCTAATAATTATCTACTTCATGACAGGAGAAAATAATATCTTGAATATGCATTGTGCTATGCTCTTTTATAATTAATGCTGTTACTACTAATAGCCTCACTAAAAAGTGCTTTTGATCATAGAATCTTCACTTTTGTAACCTGGTAAATAAGTCCTGGATTGCCTTAATCTTAATTTTTAAGGTTATGTAAGTGATAATTTATTTCTGTAAAAGACTGTGGTAATTTCCCTCACTTCAGCTCATATTTCCCAGTGATCATTATTCTTGTGGTAGCTATCATTCACCTCTATGCTGTAATTTAAAATTTTTCCCTCAAAATAGCCATGACCCTGACAAATGCTTTCTCAGTGGGATATCTTTCCTTAACAGTCTAACATTCTATTCTTCTTTGCATATAATTTAATTTTACTCTTTGGAGAAAATTGTCTCTAAATATCCTGAAAGCAAAAAGTCTGGAAGGAAAATTATAGTACCTGGGTTTTCTTTCTAAGCATTTGAACTGCAGAATTCTACAGCAGAATAAAGACTCTTGTTTATTACAGGAATCTTATCTGTAGAAAACAGTACTCACACTTTTAGATAAGACCACTGGCTGTTTTGGTGTTAAAGCCATATTTACATTGTAAATATTAATCTCCAACTTTCTTGTCTAATTTTTTTATTTGATATAGCTTTGGTTTTTTTCCATAAATTCTTAACCATAAATAAACTTATAAGTACTGACATTTTTTTTCCTGCATAAAAATCCTTTATTTATTCATTTAAAATTATACTGCCTAGTTTATTATACCAGGTGTTATATTAAGCACTAGGGACATAAAAATGAAGTGAACATAGACTGTATTTTCTATAATTTCTGTAATTAATAAGACTGTTAGAAGTGGTAATACACATAATCACCTCTTAGCTATTAGAGTACAAGAGAATGGCATAAATACTACTTAAATAACATGGAAATATGTATCTAAATTGCTAGCTTCTACAAGAAAAATCTTTTTCTAAATGTTAAAAGAAATAACAAAAGTTGTGCTGTGTTGTATTTAAAAGTTCCTAAAGAAAAATCAGGGCCAATTTAAGAATGATCCCCCCAAAATTTGGGAAGATCCACACTGGTTGCAACATTTTGCAAAACATAGAAATTCCATCCATTATAGAATGGCAAGACTGAAAATGTGGAATAACACTAAAATCATGCAACAGACACATGATAATTTGCTCATGACCAAGGAAACAGGGTCATAAATGTTGCAAAGATAATAGTTTGGTTATTTTTTTTTAATTGATGGGAGACAGAAAAAAATGGCAACACGTTCTATATGACAGGGGAGAAGGCCGAGAGGGCCTGAAAGACCCTGTAGATAACAAATAACAAGAGCTTATCTCTGAGAGATTGAGAACATTAACTAAAAGTCACCATTCCATCAGCAAGAAACCCTACCTACAGGCACAGCCTGAACCCCACAGTTCGGGAAGCAGGGCAGCTCGTGGGCATCTGATTCTAGAGGAAGGAAGAGAGAATTAGATGACAATGATGATGAATAGCTAGTTCTTAGGGCATCTACTATATGGCAGGCTCTGTGTCAGTGCTTACCTATCATTTCATTTACATCCTCCTCTGAATGATCCTCAGAGATCATTATTACCAATGAGAAAACTGACAAACAGAGAGGCCATAAGACTTGTGCGAGCTCACTGTTGAATCCTAACCTGCAGTTTGGAATCTCCTAGAGCCTCTCTCACTTGGGACATCTCTTCAGTGTCTCCTTCAAAGATTCTCCTTTCCTTCTTCCAACCTTATTTACATATCTGCATACTGTGGATACTCTTCTAGGTCCAGCCAGAGCTACTAAAGGGGCCTTCAGGGAATTCAGCTGCCTTTTCTGGCTGTAGGAATTTAACTCCCCCTGTCTGCACAAGAAGCAGATCAGTGCTGACTCATGTTTAAGCAATATTCATGCAAAATAATTGCATCTCTCAAAGACAACTAATGTTATTTAGGGGCTGATCACCCAGTCCGTGGACTGAGGGTGGATGATCAAACCTCGTCGATAATGTTACTTTGAAGTCATAGAGAATCTTTCATTTAAAAGGGCTTTGTAGTTAAGAGATGAGTGATTACTTAGATTTTTAGTAAGTTCTAGGTTGGAGTTGAGAAAATAAATTAGGTTATGGATTTCCATAACATATTTTAGTACAATGTATTTACGATAATTTCTACTTTCTACCCTGAACTTTTCTAAGTATTCAAGAAAAGTTTAAAGCGTTACAGCCGTTCCTTTAGTTGAGAGTTTAGCAACATGGTTTTGCTAAGTTCTTAAAAATTAGTAAGAGTAATAACTAATGTTTTTACAGTGCTTTTAAATTTATAGTCCCATTTCCCTGGCAGATAAGAATATTGCTTAATTTCTCAGATGGAAAAATGAAGGTGCATTATATACCCAGGTTCACCTAGCTAATAAGAGTCAAGTCTGGTCCTTCCTACTGTGCATGAAAGACCTGTCTCCTGCCTCCCACTGCCCTCAGTTGCCAGCATATGATATATTCCTTAGATTGTGAGTTAGCTTTTCAAGTCAGAAGTGTTGCTTGGCAATAGATGGGTGTTCAAAACTGTTTGTTTAATAAGTAAGTAAATGAATAGTAAAGCATTCTTACTTAAATTGTTTCCATTTAGCTCATTTCCATATTTCATATTACAACCACTCTCCTGTCATAAGCAGAAGCCTACCTGTATAGAAAGAAAATGAGATCCAGAGAGGTTAATTAAGTGCCTAGAGTCCTATAAGTGATTTAGTAGCAGAACAAGAAACACTGGCTCCAATTCTATCTCATCTGAGTCAATCTTTGCCAGTCTACTTCCAGCCTCCTCTGTTTTTCAGTGCATGCACTCTCCTGGTAATAGGTAACCAGGAAATGTTTTCTTTCTAGGATATCTAGCCACACATATATTTAATGGAAGAGCATGACACATACTGTGTTAACAAGATAGCACTTGTTGCTGACTGTTTCCCATTTGGATCTCAACATCTCAATCTAACTAGATGGCATCAGTAAGGATTGCTGATGATCAAGCATCAGGCAAACAACTCCATTTAAAACATTACTCACACTAAAAAAAAAATGGACTTCAGGAAAATAACTAGTATAGATTTTTTAAATAAAGCTAAAGAATTTCACATAATTGCATATAGATAGTGGCAACTTGCATTAAGTGAAACACATTATTTGGATTTGTATAAAAATAGGAAAAACGACTAATAAATATTTCTAGTTTAAAAAGAGTCTCTAGCTCCACAAAACATACTGTTAGTAACAATAGAAAAAAATGGATATTTCTCATAAGAGGTTAGTAATTCCTTATTTTAATGGAGTAAGTAGCAATCGAGATGATCCAAATTAATTTTCTTTTCTAAAAAAGATAAGTTGCTTTGAATAAATATGGAGCACTGGGACTGCTGGATAATGCAGTAGTTCTATTTTTAATTTCCTGAGGACCCTCCATACTGTTCTCCACAATGACTGTACTGATTTACATTCCCGCCAACAGTGTACAAGGGTTCCCTTCTCTCCACATCCTTGCCAAGACTTATTATTCTTTGTCTTTTTCATGATAGTTATTCTAACAGGTGTAATGTGATTTGTCATTAGATATCTGCACTTCCATGTTCATTGCAGCATTATTCACAATAGCCAAGATATGGAATCAAAGTGTCCATTAACAGATGAATGAATAAAGAAACTTCAGCCCAAAGAAATCTACAGATTCAATGCAATCTCTCTCAAAATGCCAATGACATTTTTCACAGAAATATTTTTAAAATCCAAAAATTTGTATCAAGCCACAAAAGGCCCCAAATAGTCAAAGCAATCATGACTAAAAAGAATAAAGCTGCAGGCATCATACTATCAGACTTCAAAATATACTACAAGCTGCAGTAACCAAAACAGCATGGTGCTAGCATAAAAACAGGCACAAGACCAATAGAGGAGAATAGAGCACACAGCAATTAATTCATGTAGCTACAGCCAACTGACTTTTGACAAAGACATCAAGAACATACATTGGGGAAAGGACAGTCACTTAAATAAATGGTGCTGGGAAAACTGGAGATTCATATGCAGAAGAATGAAACTAGACTCTCTCCTTTCACTTTATATAAAAATCAACTCAAAATGAATCCAAGACCTGAAACTATAAAACTACTGGAATAAAACATACTGAAAATGCTTCAGGACATTGGTCTGGGAAAAGATTTTATGAATAAGATCTCAAAAGCACAGGCAACATAAGCACAAATGAACAAATGGGATTATATGAAACTAAAAGGCTTTTGCACAATAAAGGAAAGAATCATAGAGTGAAAAGACAATCTACAGAATGAGAGAAAATATTTGTGAACTACTCATCCAACAGAGATTAATATCCAGAATATATAAAAAACTCAAAGAACTCAACAGTGAAACAAACAAAGAAACAAACAATCTGATTTAAAAATGAGCCAGTTGCAGCACTATTTACAATAGCAGACTTGGAACCAACCGAAATACTCATCAATGATAGACTGGATAAAGAAAATGTGGCACATATACACCATGGAATACTATGCAGCCATAAAAAAGAATGAGTTCATGTCCTTTGCAGGTACACGAATGAAGCTGGAAACCATCATTCTCAACAAACTAACACAGGAACAGAAAACCAAACACCACATGTTCTCACTCATAAGTGGGAGTTGAAGAATGAGAACACATGGACACAGGGAAGGGAACATCACACACTGGGGCCTGTTGGGAGGTGGGGGGCAAGAAGAGGGAGAACATTAGGACAAATACCTAATGCATGCAGGCCTTTAAACCTAGATGATGGGTTGATGGGTGCAGGAAACTACCATGGCACATGTATACCTATGTAACAAACCTGCATATTCTGCAGATGTATCCCAGAACTTAAAGTATAATAATAATAATAACAAATGAGCCAATGATCTCAAGAGACATTTTGCAAAAGAAAACACAGAGTGGCCAAAAAATATATGAAAAAATAATGCTCAGTATTACTAATTGTCAGGGAAATACAAATCAAAATCAAAATGAACTATTATCTCACCCCATTTAAGATGGCTACTCTTAGAAAGACAGAAAATAACAAATGCTGGCAAGTATGTGGAGGAAGGAGAATGCCTGTACACTGTTGATGGAAATATAAGCTAGTACTGCCACTATGGAGAACAGCATGGGGGTTCCTCAAAAAACTACAGACAGAACTACCATATGATCCAGGAATCCTACTGGTAGTCATTTATCCAAGGGAAAGGAAATCCATATACCAAAGAGACATCTGCACCCTCGTATTTATTGTAGCACTATTTACAATAGCCAAGGTATGGAAATTTAAATGTTATATATACATATATGTAGATAGATAAATAGATATGCACAATGGAGTACTATTCAGCCATAAAAATAATGAAATCCTGTCATTTGTCGCAACATGGATGGAACTGCAAGACATTATGTTATATGAGATAAGCCAGGAACAGAAAGCTAAACACCACATGTTCTTATTCATATGTGGAAGCTAAAACAAAAAAAAGAAGTTGATCTCAGAGAAGTAAAAAGCAGAACAGAGTATACTAGAGGCTAGGGTGGTGAGAAGGGGAGGATAGGGAAGAATCTTTTAAAGGATACAAAATTACAGCTAGAAAGGAAAAAATGTTCTAGTGTTCTATAGCACTGTAGGATAACTATAGTTAACAATAATATATTAGTTTCAAATAGCTAGAAGGAGGATATTGAATGCTCCCAACACAAAGAAATGATATATGTTTGAGATTATCAATATGGTAATATTGATCACTATATGCTATATATATTGCAACATCTCTACGTACTATACCACATAAATATGTACAATTTTCATGTCCAATTTAAATTTTTAATTTAAAAAAGGAAAATGTGGTATAGATACACAATGAACTGCTATTCAACCTTAAAAAGAAGGAAAGTCTATCATTAGCAACATCGATGAGCCTGGAGGACATCATGCTAAGTGAAATAAGCCACAAAGAGAAAGACAAATATCACATGATTTCACTTCTATGTGGAATCTCAAAAAGTTGAACCTACCAAAGCAGAGAGTAGAATGGTGTTTACCTGGGGCTGGAGTGTCGGGGTGACTGGGGAAATGTTGGTCAAAGGATACAAAATTTCAGCTAGACAGGGGCAATGAGTTCAAGAGATCTATTGTACAACAGGCTGACTGCAGTTAATAAAGACGTGTTGTATACTTGAACATTGCTAAGAGTAGATTTTAAATATTCTCACCAGAAAAAAATGGTAAGTACACGAGGTAATGCTTACACTGTTAAGCCTAACTTAGTTATTCCACTGTGTATGCATATTTCAAAACATCATGTTGTATACTATAAATATCTACTATTTAAAGAATTAAAAAATGAAAAAAGTTGGAAATTAATCCGAATGTTTTATTTAAAAGACTGTTTGCCTTAATAATAAAGTATAATAAATTTAGTGTTCTTCCGTTTTCCTTTTATTGGAGAATTAGAATTTAAAAATAGAATAAAAATGACATGTCCTCCATGCTCATTAGTTGCCTTTGTACCACTTTCATTTTCATGTTACTGATATTTCTGTTACAAATGGTGTCCTATAAAAATGAGATTTTACTTTTTTTATCAAAAGAAGGCAATTTCATTTTCTACCTCGGAGAGAATCCAATGCAAAAGAGAGCCAGCATAATTATACACATACTATTATAACTTCAATATCATAATATTTTGATTTTGCTTTACATCACACACTTTCCCAGCTGGTGGGCAGCTTCTGTTTTAGCTTCGTGGATTATATTAGTAACGGGGAAAGAGACATCATACACATTGTGAAACTAATGAGACCAACATTCTGGTGTCATTTGAGGATACAATAATACATTTGTTTGATAAGTCTTTGACTTGCTTTGTTGTTATAACTCCTGTAATCCAGGCACAGTGACACTTATTTATAGCATACTGGGGCTCAGGCAGCAGCAGCAGAATATAAGTGCAAGGTGGCTAGCCAGGAAAGGAGAAAGACTTAGGAAGTCCTGATGACAGCGGCTGATACCTGGAGATGAGTCAAACCAGATAATACAAACAAGGGGCCACACAGAACAAGTCGGGGGTGCAGATGACAAGAAACCAGGACGGCAGCACCACAGAACACCTGGAGAGCAGGTCTCTACCATTAGGGCCAAATAAGGTTTAAGAGTAGAGGCAATTTCCTATTTCACCTTTAGAAACAGGCTGATCTCATGGGAGCTAATTCTTCAATTCACTGCTTCTAAACCGTAATGTGAATCACACCCCAGTTAGAATGGCTATTTTCAAAACGACAAAAAATAACAAATGCTGGCAAGGATGTGGAGAAAAGGGAGCTCCTATACACTACTGGTGGGAATGTAAACTAGGACAGCCATTATGGAAAACAGTGTGGAGGTTTCTCAAAAAACTAAAAATAGAACTACCATATGATCCAGCAATTCTACTACTGGGTATTTAACCAGAGGAAAGGAAGTCAGTTTATCAAAGGGATATCTGCACCTCCGTGTTTATTGCAGCACTATTCACAATAACTAAGATATGGAAGCAACCTAAATGTCCATCAGCAGAGAATGGATAAAGAAAATGTATATATACACACAATGAAATATTATACTATTTGGCCCTAAAAAAAGATTGAAATCCTATTACTCATGGCAACATGGAGGACATTATGTTAACTGAAATAAGTCAGGCACAGAAAGATAAATACCCCATGTTCTTACTGTTGTGGGACTGAAAAATAATGCTTGAGCTCATGGAAGTAGAGGGTAGAATTGTGGGTACTAAAGGCTGGGAAGTGTAGGGGTGGGGGAGGCTTGGAAGAGGTTGGTTAACAGACACAAAAGTACAGCTAGGTAGGAGGAAAAAGTTCTGGTGTTCTGTGAATATGGTTAACTATAATTTATTGTATATTTTCAAAAAGCTATGAGAGGATTTTGAATGTTCACAACACAAAGAAATGACAAATGTTTAAAGTGATGGACATACTTACTCCCCTGATTTATTATACATTCAAAATATCTCTCTGCATCTCATAAATAGGTACAATTATTACAGATCAACTAAAAATAAAGGGAACAAAAAATGTGCCTGTGAATCCTTTAGAGATCTTTAAAATGCAGATAATGATTCCAGCGGTCTGAGACGGCGCCTATGATTCTCATTTCTAACAAGCTTCTAGATGATACTGATGCTGCTGCTGATACAGGAACCATAGATTGTGCAGCAAAGTCTTAGACCAGCCCAGAGATAGGCAAAGCAGACAATAAAAAGAACTGACTAGAGTGAGGGGAATGGAGTTGGCAGGGCAGCAGTGTTGGGGGAGTACAGTTCCTAAAAAAAAGGCAGGATTTGCAAATTTAATGTATCTCAGATGACAAAGCAAACTTTGTTGATGGCTGTTTGTTATGGGTTGAATTTTGTCCTCCCAAAAAGATATGTTGAAGTCCTAATCCCAGTACTTCAGAATGTGACCTTATTTGGAAACCAGGTCTTAAAGAGGTAATGAGTTAAAATGCGGTCGTTAGGGTAGGTTCTAATCTGATATGCCTGATGTCTTCATCAAAAGGGGAAATTTGGATATGGAGACAGACATGCACAAAGGGAGATGATGTGAAGACCCACAGGGAGAAAATGGCCATGTGACTGCAGTGATGCAACTACCAGACAATGCATGTCAAGGATTGCCGGGGAACGGCAGAAGCTAGAAGAGGCCAAGAAGGTTTCTCCCTGAGAGCCGCCGGAGAGTGCAGCCCTGCTGTCACCTTGAGTTCCAACTCTTAACCCCCAGAACCATGAGAAAAAGGAGTTTATGTTTATCTAAGCCACCTAGTTTTGGGTACTTTGTTATGGTCAGCCTAGGAAATTAAAGCACAGAATAATAAGAATATTCAGCGGTCACTCTTTGAACAAATATCAAACAAAGAAGAAACTTCAAGTATAGAAATATTTGATTAATTTACCTAACTATGTTCTACATAATGGAAAGAAGGCCTGGAACCCAGGTCTCCTAGTTGTCAGTCAAAACCTTTCCACTTTAATACCCTGCTTCCTGAGAACAGGCACAAATGGACTAATGAGTAAACAAACACTTCCCAAACTGGTGTTCTCCGGAAGCTTTTTCAGGGTTTCATTAACAGGCACTACAAAGGGCTCATGGTTAACTAAACTATAAAACACTCCAAATTCACAATAGATAATAAAGTAATTAAAGATCTAGGTTAAAAACTACCAGAAAACCGAGTCACAGGAAAAATTTACAAAATCTGTTAAATGTGTTGAACTAGCAGTTCCCTAATTTTCACAGCACAGAATACTTTTTCTACCATACTACTCTTAGCAGCCTACAGAATACCACATTGGGAAATGCTGGAGGAGAGGATAAGGTTCACAGCAACAGAGAAAATTCATGCCAACAAAACAGCTACTTTCCAATTTAATTATATTTTACTATAAGTTATCCAGGAGACTACCTGCGTTATTTGTTGTTGCTTCCTCAAGGCAGGAAAAATGATGCCCTCCGGGACGAACTTAAAGAATGAATTTAAAGGCCTATCATAAAAATGAAGTAAGAGATCAGTCAGAGTGACATGGGTAAAATGGAATCGAGCAAAACTGATGAGGTTTGAGGAGAATAAATGAGAAAAGGGAAATCAAATATTTACGTCCTGTGTATGTGGCTAGTCTTTTCTCAGAAAAATCCCACTGAGCATAAAGAAAGGTTTTTGATATTTATTGTACTTTGTATCACTGGTGAAGAAAAACCACTGCAAAGTATATAATGGATGATACATTTTTGGTATTATACCTGGTACACATCCCAGGGTGCGCCACTGTGGACATTTGGGCAGATACAATGGCACCACTCATGGGGCACCATGGACATTGTGGATGTTATAGACTTGCAGAATTATCAGGACAATTTTGGCAGCACATTTCTAACAAAATCAATAGTAACATTACAATAATTTGCAAACAAAAGTAAAGTCTCTTGAGGAAGAGGTGCCTTTTTCTGAGCCACCCATGGCATTGCTAACTGCTCAAGTTAGCAGCAGCCTTGAGACCCCTCCTCACTATCTATACAGTTCAGAACTCCATTTTAACTAGGAAAATTGTCTGATACCACCATTTAACACTTGGATGACAAAAGAATGCAATAAAGAAAAATGTTGCATCATCCAGCAAACTTTCACTTTGTGTGAAGATCTGGATCATGTGCCCCTCCCCTCACTCAGGAGTCAAGAATCTAACCAGACATGAAGAAAAAATACTGTTATGGAACATTCATGAATTCTTCAAAAATGTTTATTCTAGGTCTATTAATAAGCGATGCTGTGTTAGGAAATAGAAGCAGTTGCTATAGAGCTTGAGTCCTAAATGCCATTTTCACATACTGAAATGTTAAAGGTAAGAATTTTAAACACTTTAACCATATTACTTATTCACAACAGAAATGTGAAATCAATCAGTACATGTCAGACATTATTTTACCTGTTGGAGACAGAAAGGGAACAAAATGGCATAACCTCGCCTCCATGGAGCTTACAATCTAGTGATGAAGACAGACTTTAAGCAAATTGTCACACAGACAATAGAACTACAATTACAAAAGTCTTAAGGAGGAAAATTGCACAGTGCTCTAAGAGCTTATGAGAGAAGGTCCCATGAAGACCAAGGAGTCAGGAAAGCCCTTCCAGAAGAAGGCGTCTTTAAGCTGAGATGTGAAGAATGAGCAGAAGCTAAATGGTAAGGTGTGGGGAATGAGAGTTCCAGGGTCTGAAGACAGCAGGGGTTGATGCTGAGGCAGGAAAGGGCTGAGGGTGTTCAAGAAACAGAATAAATCTCAGTGACCACAACATTACAAGTGAAAGAAAAGGGGTTAGAGGAGGCAAGTTAATGAGATTATTCAGATCCTTCTAGGTTAGGTTAAATATTTTAAATTCTTCCATGAGGGCAAAAGGAAACCTTTGAGGCTTTTTAAGCAGAAAAGAAATACCAGATTTTTAAAAGCTTGTTCTGGCTGCTGTGTGGACAAAGATTGAAAGATCCAAGAATAGAGCAGGGAGACCAGCTAGAAAGCTATTCTGATGTCCAGGTGGGAGATGGTAGTTCAGTCTTGCATGGTGTCAATAGACATGGAGAGAAGTGGACAGGTTAGAGACATATACTGCAGGGAGAATCTATGGGAAATATAATTAGACATAAAATGAGTTATTTGTGCTAATAAAGGAGCATGAGCAAAAACAGGGGATCATTTTTTAAATGTGTATATTTACTCAGTGTTATTAATATAATGATATTTCATGTTTCTATGGTACACGGCAGTTTACTAAGCATTTTTGCAAAGATGAAAAATATTAATGGAGTGCCTATGATGAACCAGACGCTGCTGTAGGCACTGAAAATACAGGGGAACACAACATAGACAATGTCCATACCCTCATAAAGCTTGCCTTCTGATGATAAACACAACAGTAGAGAAAGAAGCCAACAAAGGCATGCAAGAAGGATTATAAGGCAAGGTAAAGCACAGTAAGGAATTGGAGGAGATTGAACAGGTCTCTCCTGACTCCTGTGCATGACAGGGAAGGCCTCTCTGAGGAGGTAACATTTGGACTAAGATCTGACTGAAGTAAGGGAATGAGGCAGCAAAGATGTGAGGAGAGAATAGTAGGAGATGAGGTTGGAGAGTGAGATGGAACCAAATTCTGGAGAACCCTGGTGTCAGGGAATATATTCCCTAGCATCTTCCCTATGAAGTCATAGACTGGCTAGGTCCCTCCACCCAACATCACTGATCTTCCAGGGTGTTCTAGTTCCAACACAACTAACACTCTTTTCCTCCAGGACTGGAGATGTAGGCAGCCTTGCCCATGCCGGCCCTGGGGTCCTATGCTATCCCTTACAGTTTCCTTCTACCCTACCTGCTCTTTGTAATGAGTTCTTTGTAAATACACCCTCCTCAAATTATGCTACTTGGATGCACTATCTTTTTTCTCTCGGTACTCCAGCTGAAACTATGTTCAATAAATGTTTAGACAGGAAGTGGTACAGAATGGTGGTCTGGAATTACATTTGGATTTTAATTATTTTATGGATAATCCACAAAGTACATTTATAGATGTTGACTCAAAGTTAAACATAAAAGCCACCCATCTTTCCTTGAGTGCTTTAATTTTTTCTATTTACTTAAATTTAAAACAAACATATTTAAGATAACTCTACACTCCCAGTAAAAACTTCAAATGTGCTTCAGTTCTTGATTTGGAACACTGAATACCAAGTTATTTTCATTTCTACTTCAAAATTTTAGGCTTTTGCTCAATTCGTATTCCATATAAAAGCAATTTCTCTGATAGAAAGGCAATTCACTGATGAAAAACGATTCAATGTAATTGGTAATCAAAGAAATGCATTTATCAAAATTTAAAAATCGGCCAAAATTACCTTACAATTAGAATATTTACTACTATTTGGTGACAATTCAGGAAAACAGGGAGCCTCATACATGCTGGTGCTAGAACACTTTGACAAACATTTCTAGAAGATAATTCGGCAATCAAAAACCTTCAGTTGAACTGAACTAGCAATTTTACTTCTAAGAATTTAATCTTAGTAAATAATCAGAGATGTATACACAAACGGATAATCACCACAGGATTACTTATCCTCTCCTCCCAAAAAAAGGGGGAACAACATAAATGTCCAATAATATTGGAAACAAATTAAATAAGTTATAGAATATGCATAGGATAGAATTCCATGCATCTATTAACAATAGTACTCAACCTTGCCTGAGAAGTCTAAATCCTGGCTGTACACTACTGTATTTATGTATTTATTTATTTGTTTCTTTTTGAGAGGGAGTTTCGCTCTTGTTGACCAGGCTGGAGTGCAATGGTGCGATCTCGGCTCACTGCAACCTCCACCTTCTGGGTTCAAGCAATTCTCCCGCCTCAGCCTTTTGAGTAGCTGGGATTACAGGCATGTGCCACCACGCCCAGCTAATTTTGGGGTTTTTTTTCAGTAGAGATGGGGTTTCCTCATGTTGGTCAGGATGGTCTCAAACTCCTGATCTCAGGTGATCCGCCCGCTTCAGCTTCCCAAAGTCCTGGGATTACAGGCATAAGCCACCGCTCCCAGCACTACTGTATTTTTTTTTTTAAATACAAATGCCTGGATCCACCTAAAGAGAGTCCAATCACTAGACCTGGAGTAAAATCTAGATCTCTGTATTTTTAAAAATCCAAACAAGTGATCCTATGAAGAACTGAAAAGCATTAAATACAGTACAATACGTAACAACATAGGGAAATGTTCCAGAATAATGGCAAAGGCGGAAAGCTTGCTATAATAAAATATTTCTAAATACAGGCTCAGAAAATAAACCGTGAGTAATAGACTCACACTCATAAGTTTTAATCTCTGGGTAGTAGGATCATGAGTAATTTTTACATTTTTTTATTTCTCCCTGTAATTTTCAAATTTTCTACAATTAGATGTATTCTTTTCAATTAAAAATAGATAGCATCCATTCTTAGTTCATATTGTCTTTTATGCTTCCCCAAGACCTTCTTTCACTGGCCTTATTTCTATCTCTACATACAATTCTAGTTACCTATTTTTAACCAGTTAAAGAACATGTCTACTAATTTTAGGGACATTTAAAGCCTAATTCCAAATCTGACAATGCATCTTTTTGTGTGTGTCCTTTTCCCTTCTTTTGTGACAAGCACTTTTATCAACATGAGATATTGTTTTTCTGCTGGCCCCTCTTCAGTAGCAGCACAAATGTGATTGAACAAGAAATACTTCAGCTTTCATTCATTTTTTTAGAACACAGTGTTCACAAGGAGTCACTTCCTTAAATGCACTTTTAAGAGATAAAATAAATAACAAAGGAAATGCTCATTATAAATGTTAAAAAGTATTTTTCTATAATGTCACATTAACGTAAAACCTGCCTCTCCTATGAGAGAAATAAAAACTCCTAGAGCATAAGAATATTTGCATGAATTAATTCTGTCTAAAATAATGCTACTTACCAGTTTGGATAACAGAACATTTTTCATTTTTATGGAGAAATAATTTTATTGCCCTGCTATTCCTTTAACTGGGAGATGCTCCTACCTAAGACTTCCCACTAGTCTTATTCAAACAATTTTTATTGAAGTAATACACACACACACATATATATACACACGTAAAACTCATAAATGTACAGCTCAATTAATTCCTACGCTATGAGCACATCTTTGTAATTGCCACACAAATCAAGAAACAGAACCTTTGCAGCACAACACAAACAACCTTTGTGTTCCCTTTTACCAGCCATTTTACACTCCAAAGGTAACACCCATTCAGATTTCCAATGCCACAGATTAGTCTGAACTGCTTTTTAACTTTATATAAATTGAATTATACAGTATTTACTCTTTTGTATCTGTCCTTTTCCCTTAATATTACATTTTTGAGGTGAGTATATGTTGCCATGCATAGCAGTCATTTGTTCTTTTTCATTGCTGGTTAGTATTTCATTATATAAGTCTACTACAATGTATCTATGTGTTTTACTGTTGATGGACATTTGGGTTATCTCCAGGTTTGGGATATTATGAAATAATGCTACTATCAATTTTTATACATATTTTAGCATTCATATTTATGCATTTCTGTCAGGCATATACCTAGAAGGTGATTTCTGAATCATTAGACATGTAATTTTTCAAATTTAGTATATGTTGCAAAACTGTTTTCTGAAGTAGTTGTACCAGAAAAAGATGAAAGTTTCAGTTGTACCATGTCCTTGCCAACTCACCATAGTCAGTCTCTTAAAAATTAATGAATTTGCTGGTAGGCAGTGATATACCACTGTTGTTTAAATTTACATTTCCCTAATGATTAATCATATTGAATACTTTCTCATAACTTTATTATTCATTCAGATATCCTCTTTCATAAATTTCCAGTTCTACAATGAGAACTCATGGACACAGGAAGGGGAACATCACACTCCGGGGACTGTTGTGGGGTGGGGGGAGGGGGGAAGGACAGCATTAGGAGATATACCTAATGCTAAATGACGAGTTAATGGGTGCAGCAAATCAACATGGCACATGGATACGTATGTAACAAACCTGCACATTGTGCACATGTACCCTAAAACCTAAAGTATAATTAAAAAAAAAAAAAAAATTTCCAGTTCTAGGTTTTGTCCATTTTTTCCTATTGATTTCTGTCTTTTTATTTTGATTTGTAGGATGTTTTTACATATCCTCTTACAAATTCTTTCTTTGATTTTATGTATTACAAATATATTCTCCCAATGATATGGTTTGGCTGTGTCCCCCACCCAAATCTCATCTTGAATTGTAGCTCCCATAATTCCCACGTGTCATGGGAGGGACGCAGTGGGAAGTAATTGAGTCATGGTGGCAGGCCTTTCCCATGCTGTTCTCATTATAGTGAATAAGTCTCATGAGATCTGATGGTTTTACAAAAGGGAGTTCCCTGCACATGCTGTCTCTTGCCTGCTGCCATGTAAGACATGTCTTGCTTCCCCTTCACAAAGGTGAAAGCACCATGATTGTGAAGCCTCCCCAGCCGTGTGAACTGTGAGCCAAATAAACCCCTTTCCTTTATAAATTACTCATCTCAGGTATGTCTTTATTAGCAGCATGAGAACAGACTAATGCACTCACTATGTGAGTTCTTTTCTTCTCTTCCTGGTCTTCTTTGATGAACTGTTCATAATTTTAATGTGGTCCAATTTATCAATAGTTACTTTTTGGATGATACTTTTTGGTCCTGTTTGAAAAGTCTTTGCAACCTCCTCCCCAAGTCATAAAGATCTTCTATATTATCATCCAGAGACTTTATTTTACCTTTCTCATTTAGCTCAACAACCCATAATTGAGTTTATTATTTGTAAGGTGTGAGGTAGGGATAAAAGCTTATTTTTTTCGGAGTTATCCATTGATTCACCACCACCATTTGTTAAAAAGAATATTTCCCCTACTGTTCTGCACTGACAACATTGTAAAAAATGCAGTGCCCATACATGTGGAATTGTTTCTAAACTTAATTTTTTCCATTTACCTATTTGTCCATCCTTGCACCAATATCATGCTGTCCTAATTATCATCCTGACATCAGCTCATGTAAGTCCTCCAACTTTGATATTTTTCAAGATTTTCTCAGCCATCCTGATTGAGCCTTCTATATTCCCTTCTAGATTTTAGAATATGGTTGTTAATTTTCACCAAAAAATTTATTAAAAATAGATTTTGGTTGAGACTGCATTGAATCTGTAGGTAAGATGGAGAATATTTACATCTTTATGATATTGTGTCTTCCAGTGGTTGAAGGTGACGTATTTCCTTATTTATTTGAATCACATTTTCTCTAGTGTGTGTGTGTGTGTGTGTATGTGTGAAGGTGTTATATATTTTTTATTAGATTTATTTTTAGGAATTTGGATTTTATGCTACTCAAAATGGTATGATTATTTAAATTTTTACTTTCTAATTGTTTGCTACTTATATATAGAAACTGCTTTTCTATATATAGCAGTTGTTGCTGCTCTAATATCAAGAAACTGCTATATTTACTTATTACTTCTTTTTGATAGATATGTTAATCTGCTTCACTTATTAATTCTGATAAAGTATCTATAGATTCTGACAGATTTTCACTGTATAACACCATGTTGTCAATGAATAATGACAATTTCTTTTCCAATCTTGATCTCTTTTACTTTTTTTTTTTAACTTTTTGCACAGTCCAGAATCTCCATGACAATGCTGAATAGAAGTATCAGTAGCAGATGTCCTTGTCTCATTCACAATCTCAGGGGAATGCTTTTGCTTTTTTATTATTTAGTATGATACTATCTATAGGCTTTTGGTAGATAGAACTTTGTATTAGTTTGTTTTCACGCTGCTGATAAAGATATATCCCAGACTGGGAAGAAAAATAGGTTTAATTGACTCACAGTTCCATGTGGCTGGGGGAGGTCTCACAATCATGGTGGAAGGTGAAAGGCACTTCTTACATGGCAGCAGCAAGAGAGAATGAGAAAGAACAAAAGCAGAAACCCCTTATAAAACCATCAGATCTCATAAGACTTATTCACTACCATGAGGACAGTATGGGGGGAACCACCCCCATTATTCAATTATCTCCCTCTGGGTCCCTCCCACAATATGTGGGAATTTTGGGAGTACAATTTAAGATGAGATTTGGCAAAGACAGAGCCAAACCATATCATTCCACCCCTAGGCCCTGCCAAATCTCATGTCCTCACATTTCAAAACCAATCATGCCTTCCAACATTCCCCAAAGTCTTAACTCATTTCAGCATTAATTCAAAAGTCCACAGTCCAGAGTCTCATCTGAGACAAGGCAAGTCCCTTCCACTTATGAGCCTGTAAAATCAAAAGCAAGTTAGTTGCTTCCTAGACACAATGGGTGTATAGGCATTGGGTAAATACAGCTGTTCCAAATGGGAGAAATTGGCCAAAACAAAGGGGCTACAGGCCCCAGGCAAGTCTAAAACCCAGCAGGGCAGTCAAATCTTAAAGTTCCAAAATGATCTTTGACTCCATGTCTCACATCCAGGTCATGTTAATGCAAGAGGTGGGTTCTCCTGATCTTGGGCAGCTCTTCCCCTGTGACTTTGCAGGGTGCAGACTCCCTCCCAGCTGTTTTCACAGGGTGGCATTGAGTGGCTGCGGCTTTTCTAGACACATGGTGCAAGCTGTCAGTGGATCTACCATTCTGGGTTCTGGACGATGGTGGCCCTCTTCTCACAGATCCACTAGGCAGTGCCCCAATAGGGACTCTGTGTGGGGGCTCTGACCCCACATTTCCCTTCTGCACTGCTCATCAGAAGTTCTCTATGGGGGCCTCGCCCCTGCAGCAAACTTCTGCCTTGGCATCCAGGCATTTCCATACGTCCTCTGAAATTTAGGCAGAGGTTCCCAACCCCAATTCTTGGCTTCTGCGCATTCGCAGGTTCGACACCACGTGGAAGCTACCATGGCTTGGGGCTTGCACCCTCTGAAGCCACAGCCTGAGATCTACATTGGCCCCTTTCATCCATGGTTGGAGTGGCTGGGATGCAAGGCACCATGACCTTAGGCTACACACAGCAGGAGGACCCTGGGCCTGGCCCACAAAACCATTTTTTCCTCCTAGGCCTCCAGCCCGTGATAGGAGAGGCTGCTGTGAAGACCTCTGACATGACCTGGAGACATTTTTCCCATTGTCTTGAGGATTAACATTTGTCTCCTTGTTACTTATGCAAATTTCTGCAACCAGCTTGAATTTCTCCTCAGAAAGTGAGATTTTCTTTTCTATAGTATTGTCAGGCTGCAAATTTTCCGATCTTTTTATGCTCTGCTTTCCCTATAAAACTGAATGCCTTTAACAGCACCCAAGTCACATCTTGAATGTTTTGCTACTTAGAAATTTATTTTGCCAGATACGCTAAATTATCTCTCTCAAGTTCAAAGTTCCACAAATCTCTGGGGCAGGGGTAAAATGTGGTTAGTGTATTTGCTAAAACATAACGAATCACCTTTGCTCCAGTTCCCAACAATTTCCTCATTTCCACCTGAAACCTCAGCCTGGACTTTATAGCCCATATGGCTATCAGCATTCTAGGCAAAGCCATTCAACAAGTCTCTAGGAAGTTCCAAACCTTCTCACATATTTCTGTTTTCTTCTGAGCCCTCTAAACTGTTCCACCCTCTGCCTGTTACCCAGTTCCAAAGGTGCTTTCACATTTTCAGGTATCTTTTCAGCTGTGCCCACTCTACTGATACCAATTTACTGTATTAGTCCATTTTCATGCTGCTGATAAAGACATACCTGAGACTGGGAAGAAAAATAGGTTTAATGAACTCCCCATATTGCTGGGGAGACCTCACGATCATGGCGGAAGGTGAAAGGCACTTCTTACCTAGTGGCAGCAAGAGAGAATGAGAGAGAAGCAAAAGTGGAAACCCTTTACAAAACCATCAGATCTCATGAGACTTATTCACTACCACAAGGACAGTATGGGTGAAACTACCCCCACGATTCAATTATCTCCCACCGAGTCCCTCCCACAAAATGTGGGAATTATGGGAGTACAACTCAAGATGAGACTTCAGTGGGGACACAGAGCCAAACCACATCAGACTTGTCAAATTAAGGAAGTTCCCTTCTATTTTTATTTTGCAAAGTGTATTTATCATGAAAGGGGATTAAATTTCATTGAGTGGTTTTAGCTCATTTATTGAGATATCATATTTCTCCTTTTTTATATTAATGTGGTGAGTTATACTAACTGATTCCTGTACAGCTAACCAAACTTGTATTGTTAGTCATGTTGTTTGGCTTCTTTTATATATCATTAGATGTCGGTTGCTAGCATTTTATTTAGAATTTTTTTCATCTATATTCATGAATAAAATTGTAATTTTTCTTTCTTGTAGTATTCTTACAGGATTTTGCTGTCAAGATTATGCTGGCCTTAAAAAACAAACTGACTATCATTGTGTGCTCTCTGGAAGTATTTGTATAAGACTGATTTTTTTTTTTTTGCCCTTAAATGTTTAGAATAATTTATTAGTTTGGGGCCATCTGGGCCTGGTATTTTTTTGAGGATTAATTTTAAATAGAAATTTGGTTATTTACATTGTGACGGATAAGTATATTTGTCAACTCAACTTGGTCATAGAGTGCTCAGATACTGGTCAAATATTTTTCTGGGTGTTTCTGGGAGGATATTTTTAATTATTATTGACATTTAAATCAGTAGACTAAGGAAAGCAAATTATCCTCCCTAATGCAGGTGGGCTTCATCCAGTCAGTGGAAGGCATGAATAGAACAAAAAGGCTTACCCTCCTTGTGTAAAATAAAATTCTCCTGCCTGACTGCCTTCAAACTAGGACATCAGCTTTTTCCCGCCTTCAGACTTGCACTGAAACATTGGCTACTCCTGGGTCTTATGCCTGCCTGCTTTCAGACTAGAACCACATTATCAAGTATAACATTGGCTCTCCTGGGCCTCCTGCTTGCTAACTCACCATGCAAATCTTAGGATGTGCCGGCCTTCATAATATATAGATAGATATGTCCTATTAGTCCTATTTCTCTGAGGAACCCTGACTCATACAATTGGATATAGGAATATTCAGATATTCTATTTCTTTCAGCATCATTGTTGACAGGTTGTGTTTTTCTATCAATTTTCCCATCTTATTTGATTTTTCAACTTATTGGCAAAAACTTAATAATACTATCTTATGTGTTTGTAACAACTGCAGAAACTGTAATGATGTTCCCATTTTACAAGTATTATTAGAAATCCTCTCTTTCTGGCTGGGTGTGGTCAGATAATTATCTATTACAGGCTCAGGCCTATAATCCCAACACATTGGGAGGCTGAGATAGGTGGATTACTTGAGCCTAGGAGTTCGAGACCAGCCTGAGCAACATGCCAAAACCCTGTCTCTATGAAAAATACAAAAAATTAGCCAAAGGTGGTGCCTGGTGCCTGTAGTTCTAGCTACCTAGGTGGCTGAGATGGGAGAATCGCCTGAGCCTGGGAGGCTGAGGCTGCAGTGAGCTGTGATTATGCCACTGCACTCAAGCCTGGGCAACAGAGTAAGACTCTGTTTCAAAAAAAAAAAAAAAATCTTCTTTCTCTAGCTCTATATCCTCAGTCTTTCCAGAGGTTTAGCTTTCTTATTAACTATTTAAAATAACCAAATTTCATGTTCGTTTATTCCAATTATTGAGGTTATGTTACTGTTTTATTATTTTTAGTAAATTTATACATTATTTACTTCCTTCTACCTTTTTGGGTTCCATTTCGTATTTTTTCTTTAACTTTTGAGATAAAAACTTAGTCACTGATATTTCAGCCTTTGTTTTTTGAATATGCACTAAAAGCTAGAAACATAGCTGTAAGTTTTATTTAAGCACAGCCATAGGCTATATTTCCCTTTAAATATAGTTTTAGATACATTCCACAAGTTTTTACGTTTTATTTTTATTATACTTTAGTTAAAAATATTTTCTAATTTTTTTATTATTACATCACCTTTGACCAGTGAACTATATATAAATACACTTTTTTAAATTTCTGGGCATTGGTGATTTTCTATTTTTTAGACAGACTTTTTTAGCTTAATTTCACTGTGATCAGGGAATTTGCTATTATTTCAATCCTTTGAAATTTGTAGAGACATGTTTTATGGCCCAGTGTAGTTCAATTTGTAAATAATTCAAAAACATTTGAAACCAACATATATTCTGCAGTTTTGGAATTGAGTTTCCTAGATATAAGTTCAATTTTGTAAGTCATATTGTTCAAATTGTCTGTATTCTTGTTAATCTTGTATGCTTCTTTAATCTGTTACTGACAGAAGTGTGATAAAATTTCCCCCTTGCCTATTTCTCCTTACTTCTGTTAATATTTTCTTTATAAATGTTAAAGATATGATCATAAGTGCTTATAAATTAATAGTTGTATGTGAAATATTAAAAATCTTCAACTATAATTATCATTTTTTTCTTTAAGTTTTATTTGGAATACATTTTTCATATATTATAGGCCTCTGTTGTTAGCTGTGTATATGTTTATACTTGTTATATCTTCCTAAAGTTTTGATCTTTTATCATTACGAGATGCCTCATTTGTCTCTAGTAATAGTTCTGTTTTCTTTCATGTTAATATAGTTACCTCAGCTTTCTTATACTAAGTATAAGAAAATGGGTGAAATCCATTTTTCACTCATTTTCATCCATTTTTCAGCTTTCTTATAGTAAGAACATGTAAGTATGGCTCTCTTGGGTCTACTATTTGATAATGCTACTGCATTGTCTTCTTGGTTTTATTATTTCTATTGCAAAGCAAGATGGGGTTGTTTGCTTTTTTCTGCTTTTTGTTGTGGGGTCTTTTTTTGCCTTTTTGATAGTATTTTTTTTCTCTAGCTGCTTTTAAAATTTCCTCTTTGTCTTTGGTTTTTAACAGTTTTACAACGATGTGCCTCGGTGTGCTTTTCTTTGCATTTATCCTTTTTTTTTTTTTTTTTTGGTACCATCTGCTGAATCTGTCACTTGAAAATTTACGACCATTCTCTTTTCAGTTATTCCTTTTGCTTCATTCTGTCTCAGCCAAACTTTTTTTCCAGAGTGACTGTAGCATTTGACATTTCCAGTAAAAGTAAAAACGTTGTTACAGTCTTTTAGTCATTCGGGCTAAGTGTATAACAATCTCATTGTGGTTTCAATTTGCATATCCCTAATAGCCAACTATGTTGAATATCTTTTTATGTGCTGATTTTCCATTTGTAGATTCTCTTCAGTCTTTTTATGTCATTTGCCCATGTCCTAATTAGATTTTTTTTCTGTTAGTTTTTGGGAGTTCTTTATATATTCTAGATACTATTCTTTCTTGGATTTATGGTGTGCATATATGTTCTCCCAATCTGCAGCTTGTTTTTACATCGTTTCAATAGTATCTTTCACAGAAGAAATGCTTTTAATTTTGATAAAATCCAATTTATCAATTATCCCTTTTATGAATTATGCTTTTGGTTTCAAACCTAAGAATTATCTAGCTCTAGATCCTGAAGATTTTCTTGTGTGTTATTTCTTAAAGTTTTACAGTTGTACTATTTACAGGTAATCAATTTTCCATTTTGAGTTTATTTTTGTATAAAGTGTGAGAATTAAGGCAAGGATTTCTCCCCCACTATGGAGGCCCAATTGCTTCAGCACGATTTGTTGAAAAGGCTATCCTTTCTCCATGGAATTGGTATGGCACTCTTGTCAACTCTCAGCTGGGCATAAAGACAAGCATTGCTTAATGATAGGGATGTATTCTAAGAAATGCATCATTAGGCAATCTTGTTGTGCAAACTTACATAAATCTAGATGGTATAGTCAAGTAAATCCTGGGCTATGTGGTATGGTTTATTGCCCCCAGGCTAAAAACTTATATAGCATGTTACTGTACTGAATAATCTTGGCAATTGTAACACAATGATAATTATTTATGTATCTAAACATATTTAACCATGGAAAAGGTACAATAAGAATGTGGTATAAAAGACAAAAAATGGTACACCTGTATAGAGCACTTACCATTAATGAAGCTTGCAGGACCTGAAGGTGCTCTGGGTGAGTTAGTGAGTGGTGAATGAATATGAAAGTTTAGAACATTATTGTACACTACAGTAGACTTTATAAACACTGTACATTTAGGCTACACTAAATTTATCTTAAAATATTTTTATTCAATAATAAATTAACCTTAGCTTATTGTAACTTTCTTACTTCATAAACTTTTAATTTTTTTAACTTTTTTACTCTTATTTAATAACTCTTAGCATAAAACACACATTGCCCAGCTGTGTAATAATATTGTCTTTATATCCTTATTCCATAAGCTTTTTAATTTATTTATTTTAAATTATTACTTTTTATTTCCTTTTTATACTTTTTTGTTAAAAAACTAAAACACAAACACAAACATCAGCTTAGACCTACAAAGGGTCAGGATCATCAAAAAGTCAATAGGTGATAGAAATTTTCAGCTTTTTTTTTTTTTTAGGGCAGTAGAATTTTTCTGTTTAATACTATAATTGTGGAAACATAAACTATGCATATATTAAATCCCATAGAAATTTACTGTAGAATAACAAACATTAATGTGTGAAAATTCTTTTTTTTTTTTTGAGACTGAGTCTCGCTCTGTCGCCCAGGCTGGAGTGCAGTGGCGCAATCTCGGCTCACTGCAAGCTCCGCCTCCCAGGTTCACGCCATTCTCCTGCCTCAGCCTCTCCGAGTAGCTGGGACTACAGGCGCCCACCACCACGCCCGGCTAATTTTTTGTATTTTTAGTAGAGACGGGGTTTCACCGTGGTCTCGATCTCCTGACTTCGTGATCCGCCCGCCTCGGCCTCCCAAAGTGCTGGGATTACAAGCGTGAGCCACCGTGCCCGGCCAATGTGTGAAAATTTTAAAAAATCATTTAGGAGTTTGGGAGCGCCTGAGATGGAATGCAGCATGTGACAAAATAATTTACCTAAATTACAAATCTGTGAAACAACTTCACTGAGCAGGGTGGAGGAAAAGGTGCTGAACTCAATAACTTTGGATATAAGTGGAGTCCACACTATGAGTGGAGCAGAGTCTATAAGACTAAAGACAAAAGAGAGTGTACATAGACACCGTACTGTGGTGGATAGAGTTGATTTTCATGAATATATAGGTTAACAATTCTGTTGCCAATACACATGTATCCTGGAATTGGACAATTAAGTGGATGGTAGGAATCAGATTTCTAGCTGTTGAGGGGAAGTTATCAATACATAAGGAGAGGAGAGTCAAATGCTCCACATGGTAATAAATTAGAGTAGGAGACATCACTGCAAACTCACATTTAGCTTAATATAGATACATATGTCTACATATATAAATTTTATAAATATGTAAATATACTACTGGAAGCAATGACACCGCAGTAGCAATGAGCACACCTATGACCCAGATATTGGTTCGTCATACCATTCACCATTAACAATACAGTGCTTCTTGTAAAAATGGTAGCTCCTAGGATTGGCAAATGAAATATATAGGATGAGCCTTAAAAATGTGGTATTGCCAGAAAAACACCTCACTCTGATGGGGATACGGCAAAGGGACACAGAAGCCAACTTAAAGAGTTCTCAATGGTCAAAGCGAGAGAAATTTAAACAATAAAATCAATAGATAAATATTGGATTATAACCCAAAGTATAAAGCAAGTATTTATGAGCCCATATTAACATAAATAAATGATTGCATAAATAATTAAATGAAGGATGTGGACAAATCTCAAGTACAGAATAATTCCAAATAATTTATATAAATTCTCAGTCTTCAAGGAGGAGGTGGGTATCAGCTTCTACTGTTTGGCATGAGCTATGCATAGATACTTCCTTCAAAGAGCACAGTATGGAAATTGTGAGGAAAAAGGGTAACTTTAGAGAGGAGAAGCCTGACAAACACTACCTCAGCCTGGTGATCAATGTCAATGTTGTTATGTGATATAAGTGGCACTTTACCTCTGTGGTCTTCCTCTCTTGACTAATTCTTTCTCCTTGCTGTGACCTACCCGCTCTCTCTATATACTGTTTCATTTCTGCGCTACAGTTTAGCCACTCACTGATGGCTTTTATTCTTATGCTTTAAGACTCAGCTAATTTTCAGCTCTTTTATAATCTTATGGACCATCGTCATATATACAGTCCGTTGTTGATAGAAATGTTGTTTGCAGCGAATGACTGTATTTGTACGGGTCTCTGTTTTTTATCTATTCTGTTTCATTGATCTATATGTCTATCCCTCTGATAAAAATATTGATTAGCTACATAATAAGTCTTCAAATTTGGTGTACTGATTTCACCCATTTTCTTCATTACTTTCAAAATTATTTTAACTATCTTCTTTGCCTATCAATATAATTTTAAAATAATTTTGTCATGGGATCTAATTAAACTAAAGAGCTTCTGCATAGCAAAGGAAACAATCAACACAATAAACAGACAACCTGCAGAATGGGAGAAAATTTTTGCAAGCTATGTATCTCACAAAGGTCTAATATCCAGCATCTATAAGGAACTTAAACAAATTTACAAGAAAAAAAACATTAGAAAGTGGGCAAAAAACATAAACAGACACTTCTCAAAAGAAAACACACATGCAGCCAATGATCATATGAAAACAAAGCTCAACATCACTGATCATTAGAGAAATAAAAATTAAAACCACAGTGAGACACCATCTCACACCAGTCAGAATGCTATTATTAAAAGCTCAAAGATAACAGATGCTGGCGAGGTTGTGGAAAAAAGGAATGCTTATACACTACTGGTGGGAGTGTTAATTAGTTCAACAATTGAGTAAGACAGTGTGGTGATCCCTCAAAGACCTAAAAACAGAAATACCATTTGACCCAGCAATCCCATTACTGGGTATATACCCAAAGGAATATACATCATTCTGTTATAAAGATACATGCACACATATGTTCATTGCAGCACTATTCACAATAGCAAGAACATGGAATTAACCTAAATGTCCATCAATGATAGACTGGATAAAGAAAACAAGGTACATATACACAAAGGAATACTATGCAGCCATAAAAAAGAATGAGCTGGAAGCCATTATCCTTAGCAAACGAACGCAGAAACAGAAAACCAAATACCACTTTCTTACTTATAAGTGGGAGCTAAATGATGAGAACACATGGACACATAGAAGGGAAAAACACACACTGAGACCTATAGGAGGGTGGTGGGTAGGAGGAGGGAGGGGATCAAGAAAAATAACTAATGGTTACTAGGTTTAATCCCTGGGTGGTGAAATAATCTGCATAACAAACCCCCTTGACACATGTTTACCTATGTAACAAACCTGAACACGTACCTCTGAACTTAAAACAAAATAATAATAATAATAGGCCAGGTGTGGTGGCTCATGCCTGTAATCCTAGCACTTTGGGAGCCTGAGGCAGGTGGATCACTTGAAGTCAGGAGTTCGAGACCAGCCTGGCCAATCTAGTGAAACCTCGTCTCTATTAAAAATACGAAAATTAGCCAGGCGTGGTGGCAGGCGCCTGTAATCCCAGATACTCAGGAGGTTGAGGGAAAAGAATCACTTGAACACGGGAGGCAGAGGTTTCAGTGAGCTGAGATCACGCCACTGCACTGTAGCTGGGTGACAGAGTGAGACCCAATCTCAAAAATAATAAATAAAAATTTAAAAATAACAATTTCGTCTACATCTAAAAGAAAATCTGGCTGGTATTTTGATAGGAATTATGTTCAATGTGTATATAATTTAGGGAAGATTGACATTTTTACTATATTTTGATACAACGATAAATGACATACTCTACATTACTATATCTTTATTATATGTACTCATTCAAATCACAATCTCTTTACTTTTGTTTAGTTCTTCTTTAATTTTTATCAACATTTTGTATTTTTAGCATACAAATACGATACATGTTTTGTTACATTTACACCTATTTCATCTTCTTTCAGCAATTATAAATGATATTGCATTTTATTTATTTTTATTATTATACTTTAAGTTCTGGGATGCATGTGCAGGACGTGTGGGTTTGTTACATAGGTATACACATGCCATGGTGGTTTGTTGCACCCATCAACCCATTATCTACATTAGGTATTTGCCTAATGCTACCCTCCCCTAGCCCCCCACCCCCTAACAGGCTCCAGTGTGTGATGTTCCCCCTCCCTGTGTCCATGTGTTCTCACTGTTCAACTCCCACTTATAAATGAGAACATGCGGTGTTTGGTTTTTTGATCCTGTGTTAGTTTGCTGAGAATGATGGTTTCCAGCTTCATCCATGTCCCTGCAAAGGACATGAACTCATCCTTCTTTATGGATGTGTAGTATTCCATGGTGTATATGTGCCACATTTTCTTTATCCAGTCTATCATTGATGGGCATTTGGGTTGGTTCCAAGTCTTTACTATTGTGAATAGTGCTGCAATAAACATACATGTGCATGTGTCTTTATAGTGGAATGATTCATAATCCTTTGGGTATACAGCCAGTAATGGAATTGCTGGATCAAATGGTATTTCTGGTTCTAGATCCTTGAGGAATCACCACACTGTCTTCCACAATGGTTGAACTAATTTACACTCCCACCAACAGTGTAAAAGCATACCTATTTCTACACATTCTCTTCAGTATCTGTTGTTTCCTGACTTTTTAATGATCACTATTCTAACTGGGGTGAGATGGTATCTCATTGCGGTTTTGATTTGCATTTGTCTAATGACCAGTGATGATAATATTTTTTTCAAATGTTTGTTGGCCATATAAACGTCTTCTTTTGAGAAGTGTCTGCTCATATCCTTTGCCCACTTTTTGATGGGGTTGCTTGTTTTTTTCATGTAAATTTGTTTAAGTTCTTTGTAGATTCTGGATATTAGCCCTTTGTCAGATGGCTAGATTGCAAAAATTTTCTCTAGGTTGCCTGTTCACTCTGATGATAGTTTCTTCTGCTGTGCACAAGCTCTTTAGTTTAATTAGATCCCATTTGTCAATTTTGGCTTTCGTTGTCATTGCTTTTCGTGTTTTAGTCATGAAGTCTTTGCCCATGCCTACGTCCTAAATGGTATTGCCTAGGTATTGCCTACCTTCAAGGGTTTTTATGGTTTTAGGTCTTATGTTTAAGTCTTTAGTCCATCTTGAGTTAATTTTTGTATACGGTGTAAGGAAGGGATCCAGTTTCAGCTTTCTGCATGTGGCTAGACAGTTTTCCCAACATCATTTATGAAATAGAGAATCTTTTCCCATTGCTTGTTTTCATCACATTTGTCAAACATCAGATGTTTGTAGATTTGTGGCATTATTTCTGAGGCCTCTGTTCTGTTCCATTGGTCTATATATCTGTTTTGGTACCAGTACTATTCTGTTTTGGTTACTGTAGCCATGAAGTATAGTGTGAAGTCAGTTAGCGTGATGCCTCCAGCTTTGTTCTTTTTGCTTAGGGTTGTCTTGGCTATATGGGCTCTTTTTTGATTCCATATGAATTTAAAGTAGTTTTTCTAATTCTGTGAAGAAAGTCAATGGTAGCTTGACAGGGATAGCATTGAATCTATAAATTACTTTGGACAGTATGACCATTTTCACAATATTGATTCTTCCTATCCATGAGCACGTAATATTTTTCCACTTGTTTGTGTCCTCTCTTATTTCTTTGAACAGTGTTTTCTAGTTCTCCTTGAAGAGTTGCTTCACATTCCTTGTAGGTTTTATTCCTAGGTATTGTATTCTCTTTGTAGCAATTGCGAATGGGAGTTCACTCATGATTTGGCTCTCTGTCTATTATTGGTGTATAGGAATGCTTATGATTTTTGCACATTGATTTTGTATCCTGAGACTTTGCTAAAGTTGCTTAACAGCTTAAGGAGATTTTGGCCTGAGGTGATCGGGTTTTCTAAATATACAATCATGTCATCTGCAAACAGAGACAATTTGACTTCCTCTCTTCCTATTTGAATACCATTTATTTCTTTCTCTTGCCTGACTGCCCTGGCTAGAACTTCCAATACTATGTTGAATAGGAGTGGTGAGAGAGGCCATCCTTGTCTTGTGGCAATTTTCAAAAGGAATGCTTCCAGCTTTTGCCCATTCAGTATTATATTGGCTGTGGGTTTGTCACAAATAGCACTTATTATTTTGAGATACATTCCATCAATACCTAGCTTATTGAGAGTTTTTAGCATAAAGGATGTTGAATTTTATTGAAGGACTTTTCTGCATCTATTGAGATAATCATGTGGTTTTTGTCATTGGTTCTGTTTATGTGATGGATTACGTTGATTGATTTGTGTATGTTGAACCAGCCTTGCATCCCAGGGATGAAGCCCACTTGATCATGGTGAGTAAGCTTTTTGATGTGCTGCTGGATTCGGTTTGCCGGTATTTTATTGAGGATTTTTGCATTGATGTTCATCAGGGATATTGGCCTGAAATTTTCTTCTCTTGTTGTGTCTCTGCCAGGTTTTGGTATCAGGATGATGCTGGCCTCATAAAATGAGTTAGGGAGGAGTCCCTCTTTTTCTATTGTTTGGAATAGTTTCAGAAGGAACGGTACCAGCTCCTCTTTCTACCTCTGGTAGAATTCAGCTATGAATCCATCTGGTCCTAGGCTTTTTTTGGTTGGTAGGCTATTAATTTCAGAACTTGTTATTGGTCTATTCAGTGATTTGACTTCTTCCTGGTTTAGTCTTGGGAGGGTGTATGTGTCCAGGAATTTATCCTGTTCTAGATTTTCTAGTTTATTTGCACAGAGGTGTTTATAGTATTCTCTGAAGGTAGTTTGTATTTCTGTGGGATCAGTGGTGATATCCCCTTTGTCATTTTTTATTGTGACTATTTGATTCTTCTCTGTTTTCTTCTTTATTAGTCTGGCTAGTGGTCTATCTATTTTGGTAATCTTTTCAAAAAACCAGCTCCTGGATTGATTGATTTTTTGAAGGGTTTTTCGTGTCTCTATCTCCTTCAGTTCTGCTCTGATCTTAGTTATTTCTTGTCTTCCACTAGCTTTTAGACTTGTTTGCTCTTGCTTCTCTAGTTCTTTTAATTGTGATGTTAGGGTGTTGATTTTAGATCTTTCCTGCTTTCTCCTGTGGGCATTTACTGCTATAAATTTCCCTCTAAACACTGCTTTAGCTGTGACACAGAGATTCTGGTATGTTGTATCTTTGTTCTCATTGTATTCAAATAACTTATTTATTTCTGCCTTAGTTTCATTATTTACCCAGTAGTCATTCAGGAGCAGGTTGTTCAGTTTCCATGTAGTTGAGCGGTTTTGAGTGAGTTTCTTAATCCTGAGTTCTAGTTTGATTGCACTGTTGTCTGAAAGACTGTTTGTTATGATTTTCATTCTTTTGCATTTGCTGAGGAGTGTTTTACTTCCAATTATGTGGTCGATTTTAGAATAAGTGCAATGTGGTGCTGAGAAGAATGTATATTCTGTTGATTTGGGGTGGAGAGCCCTGTAGATGTCTATTAGGTCCACTTGGTCCAGAGCTGAGTTCAAGTCCTAAATATCCTTGTTAATTTTCTGTCCCACTGATCTGTCTAATACTGACAGTGGGGTGTTAAAGTCTCCCACTATTATTGTGTGGGAGTCTAAGTCTCTTTGTAGGTCTCTAAGAACTTGCTTTATGAATCTGGGTGCTCCTGTATTGGGTGCATATATATTTAGGATAGTTAGCTCTTCTTGTTGCATTGATCCCTTTGCCATTATGTTATACCCTTCTGTGTCTTTTTTGATCTTTGTTGGCCTAAAGTCTGTTTTATCAGAGACTAGGATTGCAACCCTGGCTTTTTTTTTTTTTTTTTTTGCTCTCCATTTGCATGGTAAATATCCCTCCATCCCTTATCCCTTAATTTTGAGCCTATGTGTGTCTTTGCACATGAGATGGGTCTCCTGAATACAGCACACCGATGGGTCTTGACTCTTTATCCAATTTGCCAGTCTGTTTCTTTTAATTGCGGCATTTAGCTCATTTACATTTAAGGTAAATATTGTTATGTGTGAATCTGATCCTGTCATTATGACGCTAGCTGGTTATTTTGCCCGTTAGTTGATGCAGTTTCTTCATAGTGTTGATGGTCTTTACAATTTGGTATGTTTTTGCAGTGGCTGGTACTGGTTTTTCCTTTCCATATTTTTAGTGCTTCTTTCAGGAGCTCTTGTAAGGCAGGCCTGGTGGTGACAAAATCTCTCAGCATTTGCTTGTCTGTAAAGGATTTTATTTCTCCTTCACTTATGAAGCTTAGTTTGGCTGGATATGAAATTCTGGGTTGACAATTCTTTTCTTTAAGAATGTTGAATATTGGCCCCCCCTCTCTTCTGGCTTGTAGGGCTTCTGCAGAGAGATCTGCTGTTAGTCTAACGAGCTTCCCTTTGTGGGTAACCCGATCTTTATCTTTGGCTGCCCTTAACATTTTTTCCTTCATTTCAACCTTGGTGAATCTGATGATTACGCGTTCTGGGGTTGCTATTCTCTAGGAGCATCTTTGTAATGTTCTCGATATTTCCTGAATTTGCATGCTGGTCTGTCTTGCTAGGTTGGGGAAGTTCACCTGGGTAATATCCTGAAGAGTGTATTCCAACTTGGTTTCATTCTTCCCATCACTTTCAGGTACACCAATCAAATGTAGGTTTGGTCTTTTCACATATTCCCATATTTCTTGGAGGCTTTGTTCATTCCTTTTCATTCTTTTTTTCTCTAATCATGTCTTCATGCTTTATTTCATTAAGTGGATCTTCAATCTCTGATATATTTTCTTCCACTTGATTGATTCAGCTATTGATACTTGTGTATGATTTACAAAGTTCTCATGTGTTTTTCAGCTCCATCAGGTCATTTATGTTCTTCTCTAGACTGGTTATTCTAGTTAGATATTCCTCTAGCCTTTTTTGCAGGTTCCTAGCTTCCTTGCATTGGGTTAGAACATGCTCCTTTAGCTCAAAGGAGTTTATTATTACCCACCTTCTGAAGCCTACTTCTTTCAATTCGTCAACCTCATTCTCCATCCAGTTTTGTTCCCTTGCTGGCAAGGAGTAGTGAACCTTTGGAGGAGAAGGGGCATTCTGGTTTTTGAAATTTTCAGCCTTTTTGAGCTGGTTTTTCCTAATCTTTGAGGATTTATCTACCTTTGGTCTTTTATGTTGGTGACCTTTGGATGGGGTTTCTGTGTGGACATCCTTTTTGTTGAGTTTGAAGCTATTTTTTTGTTTGTTTGTTAGTTTTTCTTCTAACAGTCAGGTCCCTCTGCTGGAGTTTGCTGGAGGTCCACTCCAGACTCTGTTTGCCTGGGTATCACCAGTGGAGGCTGCAGAATAGCAAAGATTGCTGCCTGTTGATTTTTTTCAATGTTTACCTTATATCCTGCAACCTTGCCAAACTCACTTATTAGTTGTAGGAATTTTTCAACAGGTTCTTTGGGATTATATAGTTATGTCACTTGCAAATCAGGACAGTTTTCTTTCTTTCAAATCTGTATGATTTTTATTTCCTTTTCTAGCCTTATTGCACTGGCTAGAACATCAAGTGCTATACTGAATACAATTGGTAAGATTGAATATCCTTGCCCTGTCCTGAATCTTAGGGAGAAAGCATTCGATCTTTCACCATTAAATATAATTTTAGGTGTAGGTTGTTGTAGATGCTCTTTATTCAGTTAAGGAAGTTCCCCTCTGTTCCCATTTTCCCTGAGAGTTTTACCATGAATTAATTTTAACTTTTGTCAAATGTTTTATCTGTATCAATTGATGTGATCATGTAATTCTTCTACTTTAGCCTGTTAATGTGTTAAATTATATTGAATGATTTGTACATATTAAACCTGCCTTACATCCCTGTACTAAACTCTTCTTCGTCAAGATACAGAATTCTTATATTTCTGAATTCTATTTGCTAGTATTTTACTAAGAGGTTTTGCATCTATATGCATTAAGGCTATTGTTCTGTAGTTTTCTTTTTATGTACTTTGTCTAGTTTGGGTCCAAAGTAAGAATAGCTTCATGAAATAAATTTGGAAGTATTCATTCCTCTTCTATTTCCTGGAAGACATTGTATAGAACTGCTATGAATTGTTCTTTAAATATTTATAAAAATTCTCTAGTGAAATTATCTGAATCTAGAGATTGCTTTTGTGAAAGTTTGTAATTATGAATTCAATTTTCTTAATAGTGAATGAGCTATTCAAACTATTCCATATTGGATGGATTTCAATAGTTTGTATTTTTTAAAGAATTAATATATTTCACCTAAGTTGTCAAATTTATGAATGTAAAGTTCATAGTATTATCTTACTATCCTTTTGATATTTGCAGGGTCTATAACGATATCCCTTGTTTCATTCCTAATATTAGTAATTTGTGTCTTCTCTTTTTTTTTTTCCTTGTTAGTCTTGGTAGAAGTTTCTGAATTTTACTGATCTTTTTAAAGAACCAGCTCTTTTACTGATTTTCTCTATTGTTTTTCTGTTTCCAATTTCAATAATTTCTGCTTATATTTTTATGATTTCTTTCTTTATGCTTGCTTGGAGTTTATGTTGCTCTTCTATGTTCTTGAAGTGAAAGTTTAGATTATTTATTTGAGACATTTTATCTTCTAACATATGCATTTAATGCTATAAATTTCCCTCTTGGCACTACTTTAGCCACATCCCACAAATTTTGACATGTTGTTTTTTCATTTTAATTTAGTTCAAGTTTTTTTTCCCCCTGAGACATTCTCTTTAACCTATGCATTATTTAGAAGTGTGTCATGTAATTTCCAATTCTTTGGAGACTGTTATTTTAAACTATTGGTTTCTAGTTTGACTTCATTTTGATTCTTCTGTATAATTCAATTCTTTTAAATTTTTTGGATTTGTTTCATGGCCCAGGATGTAGTGCAACTTGATATATGCTACATAGGTATTTGAAAATAATGTGTATTCTGCTGTTGTTCAGTGGAATCTATAGATTAGATCAATCCTATTGGTTAATGAAGTTGAGTTTTCTACATTCTTCATTTTCTGTCTAGTTGTTCTTTCAATTGTTGAGAAAGAAGTGTTAAAGATTTGAATATAATTGTTGATTTATCTATTTCCTCTTTCAGTTCCATCAGTTTTTACTTCACATATATTTTAGCTCTCTTGTTTGTCACATACTGATTTAGGATTGCGACATGTTCTTCGTAAAGTAGTCTTTTCACTATTATATAATGTCCCTCTCTGTCTTCGTTAATAGTCTTTTTCTCTGAATTCTACTGTATCTGATATTAACATAGCTATTTCTACTTTCTTTTGCTTAATATTTGCATAATACATCTTTCATCTTTTTACTTTAAACCTGCCTATTTTGCTACATTTGAAGAAAGGTTTTTATAGGTAGCATATAGATGGGTCATATTTTTTAATCCACTCTGTCAATATCTGTCTTGTAATGAGTGCACTAGACTATTTGTATTATGTAGTTATTGATCTGTTAGGGCTTAAATTTTCCATCTTATTTTTTGTTTTCTGTTTGCTTATTCTTTGTTTTTCTGTTTTCTTTTTTCTGTTCTCCTTGTGGGTTACTTGAACATTGTTTAGAATTCCTTTGTAATTTACCTAAATTGTTGCAATATGTATCCCTTCATATAGTTTTCCAGTGGTTCTAATATTTGTTACATTATTACATTATTTTTACATAACTTATCACAGACTATTGGTGTTTTTCCTTGGGACACAAGGTCTCTAGCTGGTATGCCTTCTCTTTACTTCTCAGTCTTATGTTTGTTTTATGCATAAAGGCCAGAGTTTTTCATTGTATTTAGTGAATAATGCGTCTATTTATGTTTATGTCTTGGTGAAAAATACATTTCAAGAAGGAGAAATTCATTTCTGAGAATTTTGACAAACACATATAATCATGTAACAACTACCATCATCCCCCAAACTCCCCCATACCTCTTTTTGCTCAACTCCTTCCTTCGCCTTGCCTATCTGTTTTCTGTCCCTATAGTTTTGCCTTTTCTAGAATGTTATACAAATAGAATCACACAACATGTATGTGGTCTTTTGATACTGGCTTCTTTAACTTAGCACAGAGCACGTGAGAGTCATCCATATTGTTGTGCGTATCAGTACATTGTCCTTTTCTATTGCTGAATAGTACTTAATTGAAAGCTTGTACTGTCGTTTCTTTATCCACTTCCCAGGTGAAAGATATTTGGGTTGTTTCCAGTTTGGAGTAACTATAAGTAAAGCCACTATAGACATTATAGGTTTTGGTATAAATACAAATTTTCATTTAACTTGGGAAAATAGGATTGCTAGGTCATATTTTAAGTGTATGCACAACTTCATAAGAAACAGCGAATTTTGTTTTCCAAAGTGGCTGTACCATTTTCCTTCCCACCAGCAATAAATGACAGTACCAGCAACTTCACATCCTTGCAGATATTTGGTTTTGTCTATTTTTTGGCCATTATAACTGGTGCATGGTAATATCTTGCGATTTTGACTTAAATTTCCTTAACGACTAATAATTTGGAACATTTTTATGTGCTTAGTTGTCATCTACATACTGTTTTTAGTGAAGGGTCCTTTCAAACCTTTTGCCCATTTTAAAAATTGAATTCCTCTTTTCCTATTCTTGTGTTTTGTTAGTTCTTTACATATTTTGGATACAAGTCCTTTATCAGAAATGTGATTTGCAAATATTTTCTCTCATTCTGTAGCTGTCTTTTCATTCCCTTAACAATGTCTTCTGAAAAACAAAATGTCTCATTTTTAAGGACGTTCAATATATCAATTTGTTCTTTGATAGATTGTGCCTTTGGTATCATGTTTAAGAAACCTTTGCCTAAACCAGACTGATAAATAGCTTTTTCTTTTTTTTTTTAATCCAGCTAATTTTTTATTAAATGCCAGACATTGTTTTGAAAGATTGTAGAGATAATTTGAGGCTCTGGATGATGTCACCTTCCGCCTAGAGAAAATATACTTCAGCTTCTGTCAGGCAATTAGGTTAGAAGCAGATCACTTTAATCTAATTGGGGACTGAGGTGACTCAAATCTTGTTTTGTCTTTTTGAGGGCTGGTCTATTTCTTATTTGCTTTAAGGTTTAAGTCATCAAGTGTGGGGGAGTCAGTGCAGGGTGTGGATTGAAAGCCTGAAGTTTTTAACTAGCTGTCTTCTTCCTTCGGTCTTATACTTCAATTTTTATCTCATCATCTCCGTGAGCCTGCCAAAAGCTCCACTCAGCTTTTCTACATTTCAGCTGCTGCTTATAAATAAGAAAATGGCTCTGATGAAATTTTGAGCCAAATGGCAGATTCTTTCTTTGCCTCCCTTCTGCCCAGCGTCACATTCTCTCAAGCACAGAGAGGAAGCTCTTGGATGCCTTTAAACATTTTTGTTTATCTAGCTTTTATAATTGTATTGAATGGGAGGGTTGGTCTGATACAAGCTAATCTGATATAACCAGAAGAAGAACTCCTCCCCATCAGTTTTTACATTGACTCTTCTGGAGATGTATTATTAACTCAGTGTCCCAGTGATTAATTTCCCTTTAGCTAAATTAGCCTATATTGGAAACTGAGACATTATAAACCTATAGGTTCACTTAGCTGTGGGAAATGACTTTAGTTCCATGAGGAAGCTGAGGTGAAGAAAAGTGTGTTTTTCTCTCTGTTTCTGGGAGAATGTGTTTCACCAGTTTAGAATGAGAGAATCTGGTATTTAACCACCTGCATCAGTTAATGTAACAACTTTCTTCACCTAAGTAGCATCAAACATTTAATTACTTTCTCCTTCAGTTATTTTATGTGCTTATTCCCCCACCTCCTATCCTCTCTAAAAGGTTACTGCTAGCAAACAAATCTGTCAGGTAAAATCTGGCATTCCATCCAGTACTTAATAGTGTGGTTCCCTAGGATGATCCAGGATAAAGGAATTTGTCTTCAAAGTGTCAGACGAGAGAGATAAAGAGTTTTCATAGTCAAAATTAAATGTTTGATAGCAGCTCAAGAATAATTGAAATAAAAAAATACCAAATATGAATGCACATGCACCAGCTTTCAAAATCGAAAGTAAAATCCTTCTAAGACCCCTGAACAGAGATGCCATAGAGCTCATCGGACCTGCACCGCCACTTGGACCAAGTCTAGTGAGATCGAAAGTGAAACAAGTGAAGGTAAATATACAAGATGCAGAAATAGAAACAAAGACAAAGGTAGAAAGGAAACTGTTAAAAGTATAAGGAGTATTTAGCTATAAGAAGAAATAAAATATATAGCCAAGGAATGAGCAGGTTGACTGAAAGAAACAGCTAAACAAGGATCCATAAAGTATGGACATTCTGAGCTGACTAAACTGAACACTTTTAAAAGACAAGTAGCAGGCCGGGCGTGGTGGCTCACGCCTGTAATCCCAGCACTTTGGAAGGCCGAGGAGGGTGGATCACGAGGTCAGGAGATCGAGATCGTCCTGGCTAACACAGTAAAACCCCGTCTCTACTAAAAATACAAAAAATTAGCCGGGCGAGGGGGCAGGCGCCTGTAGTCCCAGCTACTCGGGAGGCTGAGACAGGAGAATGGCTTGAACCCCGGGGGGCGGAGCCTGCAGTGAGCCGAGACCGCGCCACTGCACTCCAGCCTGGGCGACAGCCAGACTCTGACTCAAAAAAAAAAAAAAAAAAAAAACACCAAGTAGCAAATATGATCAGTGACCATTTGTTCCACATTCAGGGTACAGAATCTTTGAGATTAATTGATCAAAGAAGAGAATTAGAATCCTAGCTTTGCTATTAATTCATGGAGTGACCTTCAGAAGGTCACTTAGGCTTTGCAAAATGGCAGATTTTTAATGAACTACCTTTTAGGTTTCTTAAAGGTCTGTGTGGGTATAACCCAACTTCAAATATTGATATAAGGAAAAAATGGGGGGACCTATAATATACTTTCCCTGACATTTTTGCACTTAACAAAATTGATTATGGTGGGATTTAGGTTGTTTTTTTAATCATAGAAGCATGGATTATATAATATATACTTTTCTCTCAATCATCAGTCATTTAATAAATACAAATCAAACTGTAAATACAAATATGTATAATTTGTAGAAAACTTGGATCCATACAGCTAATTGTCCATGGAAATCATTACCTCAGACTCATACTGCGGTAAGTTTTGTGAATAATTTTACCCTTTATGTAGTGATTTTTGGATAAGGGGCATATTTACCTTCCTCTGGAAGAAAAGAGACTTTGTCACCAAATATGTATAGAGAAACTAAAATTTCATATCAGCTGCTTTAAACGACTCAGTGTTAACTCCATGCTGTACCTGATGTCAGCTTAATTCATTTTTTATTTTTATATTCTAATTTTTAAACAAAAATCTTATCACTGAGGCCATGATAACTCAAAATCAATCTACGAAACTGATCCTGAAGACTTTCGTGTTCCTTTCAGAAATGCTATGGTAATTTATCTTATTTTTCAAAGTCCTACCCCCTCACTTAAAACACAGGTTACACTAGTATACCTGCCTCAACATTATCTTAAAATTTTACGACCATTTAGAGCACCCAGGGATCTTTGAAGACAACATAGGCCAAGCCTATCATCATACAGATAAGGAATCAGAAACCCAACACAGGTAAGTCACTTAACCAAGGGAACACAGGCTTGTTGCCATAAGAATTCTGTTCTGGCTCCCTGTTAACTGATCTTAGAGTCTAACAAGTTTATCAAAATCCATTGCATGTAAACCATTTTACCTGGTGTTTAGAGGAGTTACAAAACAAAGAAAAAAGTTGTCCTGAAAGCCCCAGGACAACTAGATCCATACCGGGTTTATTCATTACCCAGCTGAGTGCCTGGCGTATAAGTGCTCCATCAGGGATTAGCCAGAGCTAAACCTTCATTCCTATACCCATCATCCCCTTCATTTGAATAATCACTTTCTGAGCACTGATTGTGTATAAGATGCATGAGCTTGTCTGTGGGAACCACTTTCATTTCATGAACAGTGGATGGGTAATGGAAACTGCCCCCTTCCCTGACTGACAACAGGCAAGGGGCCTGGGGCTGTCTGTGGAGGGCTGGAGGAAGCTTGGTTGATGAGTGTAATAAGTGAACATTTAGGAGCTAAACTGGTAAATTGTTCAGGTGCACAAGTATGGAGGTTGGCTAATTAGAGTGGGGAACTGGAAGGGAAGAGATGCTAACTAAAATGTATTGAGCACAATTATATGCTGAGCATTTTACCTAAACTAGGTCGTTTAGTCCTCATAGCAATCAGATGAAGTTAAAAACGGTTATCCCCTTTAAACTTGGAGGACTGGCCAGGCGCAGTGGTTCACGCCTATAATCCCAGCATTTTGGGAAGCTGAGGTGGGAGAATTGCTTGAGGCCAGGAGTTTGTGACCAGCCTGAACAAGACAGTGAGACCCAATTGCTACAAAAAATTTTTAAACATTAGCCAGGCATGCTGGCACATGCCTGTAGTCAGAGCTACTTAGGAGGCTGAGCCAAGAGGATTGCTTGAGCTCAGGGGTTCAAGGTTGTAGTGAGCTATGATCACACCAACTGTACTCCACTGGGCAATAGAGTGAGACCCCATCTCTAAAACAATGTATTTCTAAACAAATTTTTAAGTGGATAGCTGAGAGGGTTAACTGTTTTGCAAGATTGCACAGCTCCTATAAACAGCAAAGGTAGGGTCAGACCTTGTCCTCCTACTTCACTGTACCAAATGCTACATCAAGACAACTGAAGGAGATGAGTTAAAGGCACACATGCTGTGGACTACAGTCAACAAATGCAGAACACATCACATTTCTTTCCCAGAAACAAGCAGGACCAGAAAAGGAAGCAAACAGCACAATGCATAGGCCATGATGTGGCTCATAAGCTATGGCTGAGTGCAGAGAAGTCAAGAAGCCTGTGAACAGGCACACGGCCAAAGCCAGAGCCTGTAGCTCGGCTTCCTGCCAGAGAGAACAACTGGACTGACGAGGCTTCTTGGAGACTGCAGGCTGCTTTCTAAAAAAGGGCAGTTGAGTTCCTCTTGGGCAGGCACAACATGGAGGGAAGCCCAGTAAACAGAACTGAACTTGAAGGGCCCAATGAAATCATAGTTGGAAGCACTGCCCAGACCTGCAGCAGCTTTTACCACTTAGACTGTATGTAAATAGAAGAAATAAAGTCAGGATTTAGTGATCTCCTGCATCAGGTTTTTGGACCAACACTGTTTGTGTTTTTCCATATTTCTATACTCCGAGTAATTGCCATAAGCTTGAGGCTTGGGATTGGATTTTATTCCTGCTTTCATGCCCTTACTTGAGGGGATTTCTTATGGTAAGGTTTAATAAGTGTGGCATGAATGAATAATATTCCTATTATGTGTTGCATACCTTGAAATTTTAACTATACAACCACAAGAAAAATCAAACTAGGACTGTATAGGCTGGTTCTTGCCTTTCCTTCCACTTTTAATGGAGACTTGAGGCTCACAGTTTGCATTTAATATTTGTTCATTCGATGAATGGGGCCCAATTCAGTTGCACTTCTGATGTTCACCATTCGTGGCAAGCCCAGCGAGAGTCATTTTTTTGCCCCGTTTGTGGCACAACTTTTCAATAGAGTCCTTCTCTGGATCTCACAAATCCAGACTGAATTTGAGATGTCTCAAGGCTTACAAACACACTTATTTTTGTTATCTATTTAATAAGCCAGAGGCGTTTATAAAGTTCTCAAATATATATATCATAAATTTAATGTAATATATGATACTATATAGGTATAGTATCATAACAAATATCTGCTGTTAATACTTAATGCCAAAAAAATTAAGGCTCATCTGAATGCTGTTTGGTGCCACCATCAAATGTCAGTCTTTAAACATTTAGTTCTCAAACTCACACACTAAAGATTGAACACAATAAATACGACAGGAAAAGGGCTTTTGTTCCAAGAGGTTGCAGCAACTATTTCGTTAATAAATAAAGTCCTTTTTGGTTTCACTGATGCCTTACCCAACAAATTATTTAAGATCTTCCTTTTAGCAAGTTATTGGAGACCTAAAAGTTACAAATGCTTTTCAAGACTTTCTAAATCTAATATAAATCCATGATACAGTGAATAATGAAGCCTCAATATAGCTTTAAGAATATAATCTATAGTCAGCCTTTCCAAAGGTTATTCTAAACTTACCAACAGAAACAAAGAAACATAACACATAAAGGCAATATATTTTCCTCAGTGTGACTGCATGAGGAAGGAACTATTATAAACACATTCATAAAATGCCCCCCAAAAGATTTCATGGTTGTTCCTGAAATTTATGAAAGCAATTTCAATTATTTTCTCCTTTTTTAAAAAAAGAAGTCTTATGAACAGAAATAAATTAAAGGCATATCCCTGCATGCAGCACTAATCCATGATGTAAAAAAGCCTGTCAGACTAAAATTAAAATGAAAGCAGTATTACAAACAAATAAATTTCAGCTTTCGCTTGGGACAATTAGTAACCGGGATTAACGATATTAGAGACCCAGAAAGTGATTTGGCCTAATTTTTTTCGTGCAGAATAAATGCTTATTAAGGGTAGTCCCTGTGTGCTATCCTTGCAGCAATTAGACAGTTGTCATCCCTAGAGTAGAAGCAGCTCTTACCTGTAAGCCACTTATTCAACAAACATTTCAGCATCAACCATGTGGCCTGGCAGAGAGACGCAATGGTGAATAGGAAGGTGTGGCCATCGCCTCAGGAAGCTCCCAGTTTAGGAACCACTCAGATCCACATTTGCAGCCCTGTACGAGGAAGACTGACTAAGGGTTTGGAACTGACTCCTACGACAGCCCCTCATAGGCTCAAGGGGAATATTTATATTCATTTTATAGACAAGAGAAGCACAGAGACATCCTCACCTCCAAGTCACACAACTATTAGTGGTGAGATGGGACTCCGTCTCTGTCTCCTGGCTTCTGGCCTTGGCTCAAATCTGGTAAAGTCACCCCTCTTTGATCTCAAGGTTTTGAGTTTAGACTTAATAATGGAGGCACCAGTATCAGAAACATAGTAGTTGAGAAAACAACCTGGAGATCAGGTGAGATGGAGACATAAATCTAAAAGCTATGAAGTGATCATGACATTTATTTGTATAAAAAGCAAACACTAACAAGAAAATCCAATGCTACTGCATAAGAATAAAAGTAGCATTCACTATCTCATGAATTTATATTAGATTTAGAAAGTCTTACAAGCATTTATAACATTTAGGTTTCTAGTAGCATGCACATGCCTGGCACTGTTATAAGTATTTTGTGTGCATTAATTCCTTCTAAAAATCCCTGTAAGATAGCTTTAATCCCCACTGTATAAATGAGGAAATGAAAACACAGAGAAGTTAAATAATTTGCCCAAGATCACACAGCTAGTAAATGACCATGGCGGAATTGGAACTAGGTAGTTTGACCCCCGAGTCTATGACTTTAACCATTATGCTGCACTGCCTCTCCTAAGAAGGCAGCAAAAGCTCTAGAAGGATATTTGTCTCAAACGTTCTTTCATTCCTTCAGAGATTATGGTGTACAGAATGACAACAGCCATTTCTTTCTCTCTGTTTCACAGTACTGTTATAGGCTTTTATAGGTAAATATGCATTCTTCTCTTCTGTCTCCTAGGAAAAGCCCACTGCCCCTTACCTAGAAATTGGGGGAAAGTTGTTCCTATATTCCATTCACTTACTACTAGCTCTGCCCTAACTGCATATTTCTTGGTATTCCTTTTCAAGTATTAGCCTTTGTGACCTTCAAAATCAATAGTGTCTTATCCTGTGGGGATATCAGAAAATCAAAGCTGTAGGCAAGTATGGGACTGCCATTGGCTAAGAAAAATGCCATGACCCTAGTGGCACTGTGGCCACACGAAATGGAATTCACCTGCATAGAAGGCAAAGGGCTTTGCTCTAAAATAAGAGAACTAGAATTCTTTTTATTATTAAGAAATGGAATTTATAAAATCACATTACCAATAAGTCCAAGGATAAACTAGTTTTTCAGCTATCTTGATACAAGAATCATTGTGTTTGAACTTGCTAATTAGCCAGGAATGGGGCCAGTTCCACTTTGGTACCAGCCACCTAAATCTCATGGCCAAGAGTCAGAGAAGAGTGGCTCTCAGAAGTAAAATCATTGCTTTTGCTATTTTAAAAAGCAAATAAAATAGGAATACATGAGGCAGATAAAAACCCACAACAGGCAATTATGGGAGCCCAGTCTCTACCTCCCAGCTTGAGAAACTGAAGCAAACCTCGCTTGCCTGATAGCATTTTGGAGTGTTGTGGATATAGCCAATGATTTTCCCTATGCAAAGTAGATAATACAGAGGAGGGAAGACAACAGTTTTGAGCAGTCTAGTGCCAAGCACAGTACTGGGTGGGGGATTGTTCATCTACTCAGCACTACTTCTGGCTTTACCACAATTTTCTTTGCGAGTTATCACAAGAGACTGTTTTGTTATTCAGCCTGAATAACTATACTGACACTTAGAATTCCCTAATTTTGTTGAGGAAAAAAATCAACAATCATTTGGGTTTCATAAAATGAATATTTGATCAATTCAACAAAGAATATGAAAATGGGAAAGTAATTGCATTTTGATTAAGTTGTTTCTGCTGTCAAGTCACCAGAGATTGTTATCTGGTTGGAAATTAAGTCAATGCCATGGGATTGGGTGACCAAAAAGTCCATTTTTTAAAATGTCCTCACTAGACTCCATGCAACCACCTACGCCTACATGTTTTAACTATTTCAGTTGTTGTGACTCTGACTTGATTACTCACAAAATGCAAATGCTAACATTGGAAGGAGACTTAGAAAATTTACAGATGAGAGACCAGAGGCCCTAAAAGCTGGTAATAAAATTTAGGTCATTTCATATCAGGGGAAAATTTCAATGTAAACAAACAAGTTTTAGCATTCAGCCCTAGCCTAAGATTAGGTCTAACATAGTGGTGAAAAGTGAGATCATCTTCCTATGATATAGTTTTTGATTCCATTTTCTTTGGGAAAAGTGGGTTTCTCATCAAACTCTAAGCATTTATTAACTCAGAACCTTACACTGAACTAAAGGTGAAATGAAGCATTCATGCCACCCGACATCCTGCGGCCACAAACTCAGAGAGCAAAAATATTAATACAGTCTCTGTGGATAGAGGTAAATAAACAAAACATAGCTCCCTGGTCCATGGTCCATCTTCATGGCCTCTGGATTGTGTGGGCTGGACCAGCCCAAAGCACACTGCTTTCTCTGCAGGAGGGTGGAGCTCGGTGCACAACTTCTCTATTTGAATCCATCAGACTACACACTCTAGCCAAGCCTACACGGAGGGACCATTCTTGCAAAGCGTTCAGTATAATTTGAACACAGTGACAGCTTCTTGTGGTATATGGGCAATCGGTGCTGTGTATGCCCAAAGTCACTCTTGAGCTATGCCCAATTTTTATGAAATAATGTGACAGAAGAATGTCACAATTCTTCTTTTTCACCTCTGTTGGATTTCATTTGCTGCCATTATTCTTTATCCTGCCATTGGTCTTGAAATAAGAAGAGAAATGGACTCTCAAAGATAAAATAGCCTTCAAAGCCTCATTCCTACATTCTTACTGTTTTGACTGATGACATTGCTGCTAATATGATTAGTACTTTTGCTTCTGCTCATTTTCTAGCAGAATTAGTTGCTGCTTTTATACCCTCTGCTGCTAATATTGCTGGCAAATCTCTGGAGGATGCTAGCCTAATTTTCTGCTACTAGAAGCAGAACTGCTGTTCCAGTAGGTCGCCTAACATTATTTAATTCCTTTAGGGGATCTTGAAGAATAAAACATATAGGAGTAATACAGACACAAACATCAAATACAAATTAGAGACTAATTTTTCAGACAGGAAAATTAATTGCTTCGAACCAGATAATTTGTATTTCCCTTAATCCTTATGCCATAGTGTTGATGTAAGAAGCGTGTATAGATAGAGAGCTAGAGATATTATATTATTAATAATATTCTATATGTTACGTTATACTATATTACATTATGCCTTATTGTGTATTCAAATATAACTAATTACTGTTCCTGACACATTAAAATAAATTTTAAAGATTCTAAAGCAACAAGACCAGCTTAAGTTTCCTAATTATGTATCTAAGTAATCCTTTGCTCATTTGGGTCTTGAAATATGTAGACTACATAGACTAAGGATTTTGCAAGCACCTTTCAGTTTCTTCTCTGATCTGCTGATGATTCCCCTTTTTTTTTCATTTCTTATACTTCAAAAATGCGTCAAAAAGAATACAAGAAAAGACAGACATGATGCCTTTTAAATTTTGCCAGACCAGTACCATCAATGGAATGCGAGATGTCTTGGCAAGTATCTGTATTGCCAGGTGTAATGAAAAATGGGAACTGGCAAAGTGAAGGATGTTCTAAATCCATAGTGGGACACTCCATTTGATATCCATTTTATCCACACCCCAAGGCAGTATTTTGTGAAAGAAGGGTACTGGTGATGGGGACTCAGAATGAGGCCGAAGAACCATTTCAGTAAGGAAGACAAATTTAAGATATATCAGGAAATATTCATCAACAATGGAAGGAAACAGGCCCAGATTGGAGATGGGGTCATTCATGGGACTTCTATGCTAAATTTAGACAAATGCCTTTATCTTTCTGGAGGTGAGAGCCAATGACAAACACAGTGGATTTTGCCCTAGGTTATTAAAGTCTCTGGCAATACCCTGGCTAGACACTGATTAATAAACATTTGTGAGACGGCTTGGTGACTCACACCTGTAGTCCCAGGAAGGTTGAGGTGGGAGGATCGCTTAACCCCAAGAGTTTGAGGATGCAGTGAGCTATGATTGTACCCGCCTGGGTGACAAAGTGAGACCCTGTCTCTAAGAAAAACAAACAAGCAAACAGAAAATATTTGGTCTTAAGTAAATACCACATGTTCTCACTCATAAGTGGAAGCTAAACATTGAGTACACATAGACAAAGATGGCAACAATAGACACTGGGGACCACTAGAAGAGGGAAAGAGAGAGGGGGACAAGGGTTGAAAAACTAACTGTTGAGGACTATGCGCAGTACTTGGGTGATGGAATCATTCATGCCCCAAACTTCAGCATTATGCAACATACTCAGGTAACAAACCTGTACATGTACCACCAAATTGAAAATAAAAGTTGAAAAAAATCTGGAAAAACAAAACAAAAAATTAGGATATTAACAAAACAGTAGGTTTTTTTTTTTTTCAAGAGAAACATACCCACACACATACACACACAAAACTCCACTGGTAAAGCATGGAGCCACAGCTAATTTATACTAAATGATGTGAGGCTTGTGGCAGCAGGGTCATTAACAGGATAAAAGCTCAATAAGGTGATAGGATAACACACAAATCAGCACTATCAGATGCCACAGAATGATTTGTAGACATAATAGGCTAGAATGGAGAGTGCTGTACATTAACTAGCTTATGGACCTAACCATTTGGGAAACATTGTAATTGTGGAAAGCAGCAATTAATGTTAGCTAGTTACAAAGTTGTATTTAAATTTGTAGTTATTTAGAATTGATTGCAGATTACTTAGAAAGATATTGGAAGCTTAAGTGGACATCACAACAAAGTAATATTAGCAATAACATAGACTGCTCTCCTCAATAGAAAGTAAAGAAGGGAAGGCAGATGTAGCAAAATACACTGGGGTCTTGGTTGAGTGTTAGTGTTGCTCACAGAAAAACTTCCAACCAGTGTATTTTAAGACTGTTTTGTAGCATAGTTTGAAGTCAGGTAGCATGATGCCTCCAGCTTTGTTCTTTTGGCTTAGGATTGACTTGGTGATGTGGGCTCTTTCTTGGTTCCATATGTACTTTAAAGTAGTTTTTTCCAATTCTGTGAAGAAAGTCATTGGTAGCTTGATGGGGATGGCATTGAATCTATAAATTACCTTGGGCAGTATGGCCATTTTCACGATATTGATTCTTCCAACCCATGAGCATGGAATGTTCTTCCATTTGTTTGTATCCTCTTTTATTTCATTGAGCAGTGGTTTGTAGTTCTCCTTGAAGAGGTCCTTCACATCCCTTGTAAGTTGGATTCCTAGGTATTTTATTCTCTTTGAAGCAATTGTGAATGGGAGTTCACTCATGATTTGGCTCTCTGTTTGTCTGTGATTGGTGTACAAGAATGCTTGTGATTTTTGTACATTGATTTTGTATCCTGAGACTTTGCTGAAGTTGCTAATCAGCTTAAGGAGATTTTGGGCTGAGACAATGGGGTTTTCTAGATATACAATCATGTCATCTGCAAACAGGGACAATTTGACTTCCTCTTTCCCTAATTGAATACCCTTTATTTCCTTCTCCTGCCTGATTGCCCTGGCCAGAACTTCCAGCACTATGTTGAATAGGAGTGGTGAGAGACGGCATCCCTGCCTTGTGCCAGTTTTCAAAGGGAATGCTTCCAGTTTTTGCCCATTCAGTATGATATTGGCTGTGGGTTTGTCAAAAATAGCTCTTATTATTTCGAGATAATGTCCCATCAATACCTAATTTATTGAGAGTTTTTAGCAAGAAGGGTTGTTGAATTTTGTCAAAGGCCTTTTCTGCATTATTGAGATAATCATGTGGTTTTTGTCTTTGGTTCTGTTTATATGCTGGATTACATTTATTGATTTGCATATGTTGAACCAGCCTTGCATCCCAGGGATGAAGCCCACTTGATCGTGGTGGATAAGCTTTTTGATGTGCTGCTGGATTTGGTTTGCCAGTATTTTATTGAGGATTTCTGCACCAATGTTCATCAAGGATATTGGTCTGAAATTCTTTTTTGGTTATGTCTCTGCCAGGCTTTGGTATCAGGATGATGCTGGCCTCATAAAATGTGTTAGGGAGGATTCTCTCTTTTTCTATCAATTGGAATAGTTTCAGAAGGAAAGGTACCAGCTCCTCCTTGTACCTCTGGTAGAATTTGGCTGTGAATCCATCAGGTCCTGGACTCTTTTTGGTTGGTAAGCTATTGATTATTGCCACAATTTCAGAGCCTGTTATTGGTCTATTCAGAGATTCAACTTCTTCCTGGTTTAGTCTTGGGAGGGTGTATTTGTCGAGGAATTTATCCATTTCTTCTAGATTTTCTAGTTTATTTGTGTAGAAGTGTTTGTAGTATTCTCTGATGGTAGATTGTATTTCTGTGGGATCGGTGGTGATAACCCCTTTTTCATTTTTTATTGCATCTATTTGATTCTTCTCTCTTTTCTTCTTTATTAGTCTTGCTAGCGGTCTGTCAATTTTGTTGATCTTTTCAGAAAACCAGCTCCTGGATTCATTAATTTTTTGAAGGGTTTTTTGTGTCTCTATTTCCTTCAGTTCTGCTCTGATTTTAGTTATTTCTAGCCTTCTGCTAGCTTTTGAATGTGTTTGATCTTGCTTTTCTAGTTCTTTTAATTGTGATGTTAGGGTGTCAATTTTGGATCTTTCCTGCTTTCTCTTGTGGGCATTTAGTGCTACAAATTTCCCTCTACACACTGCTTTGAATGTGTCCCAGAGATTCTGGTATGTTGTGTCTTTGTTCTCGTTGGTTTCAAAGAACATCTTTATTTCCGCCTTCATTTCGTTATGTACCCAGTAGTCATTCAGGAGCAGGTTGTTCAGTTTCCATGTAGTTGAGCGGTTTTGAGTGAGTTTCTTAATCCTGAGTTCTAGTTTGATTGCACTGTGGTCTGAGAGACAGTTTGTTATAATTTCAGTTCTTTTACATTTGCTGAGGAGAGCTTTACTTCCAACTATGTGGTCAGTTTTGGAATAGGTGTGGTGTGGTGCTGAAAAAAACGTATATTCTGTTGATTTGGGGTGGAGAGTTCTGTAGATGTCTATTAGGTCCACTTTGTGCAGAGCTGAGTTCAATTCCTGGATATCCTTGTTAACTTTCTGTCTCATTGATCTGAAACAGCATGGTACTGGTACCACAACAGAGACATAGATCAATGGATCAGAACAGAGCCCTCAGAAATAATGCCGCATTATCTACAACTATCTGATCTTTGACAAACCTGACAAAAACAAGCAATGGGGAAAGGATTCCCTATTTAATAAATGGTGCTGGGAAAACTGGCTAGCCATATGTAGGAAGCTGAAACTGGATCCCTTCCTTACACCTTATACAAAAATTAATTCAAGATGGATTAAAGACTTACATGTTAGACCTAAAACCATAAAAACCCTAGAAGAAAGCCTAGGCAATACCATTCAGGACATAGGCGTGAGCAAGGACTTCATGTCTAAAACACCAAAAGCAATGCAACAAAAGCCAAAATTGACAAATAGGATCTAATTAAACTGAAGAGCTTCTGCACAGAAAAAGAAACTACCATCAGAGTGAACAGGCAACCTACAAAATGGGAGAAAATTTTTGCAACCTACTCATCTGACAAAGGGCTAATATCCAGAATCTACAATGAACTCAAACAAATTTACAAGAAAAAAACAAACAACCCCATCAAAAAGTGGGCAAAGGACATGAACAGACACTTCTCAAAAGAAGACATTTATGCAGCCAAAAACACATGCAAAAACGCTCATCATCACTGGCCATCAGAGAAAAGCAAATCAAAACTACAACGAGATACCATCTCACACCAGTTAGAATGGTGACCATTAAAAAGTCAGGAAACAACAGGTGCTGGAGAGGATGTCGAAAAATAGGAACACTTTTACACTGTTGGTGGGACTGTAAACTAGTTCAACCATTGTGGAAGTCAGTGTGGCGATTCCTCAGGGATCTGGAACTAGAAATACTATTTGACCCAGCCATCCCATTACTGGGTATATACCCAAAGGACTATAAATCATGCTGCTATAAAGACACATGCACACATATGTTTGTTGCGGCACTATTCACAATAGCAAAGACTTGGAACCAACCCAAATGTCCAACAACGATAGAATGGATTAAGAAAATGTGGCACATATACACCATGGAATACTATGCAGCCATAAAAAATGATGAGTTCATGTCCTTTGTAGGGACGTGGATGAAACTGGAAAACATCATTCTCAGTAAACTACTGCAAGGACAAAAAACCAAACACCGCATGTTCTCACTCATAGGTGGGAATTGAACAATGAGAACTCATGGACACAGGAAGGGGAACATCACACTCCGGGGACTGTTGTGGGTTGGGGGGAGGGGGGAGGGACAGCATTAGGAGATATACCTAATGCTAAATGACGAGTTAATGGGTGCAGCAAACCAACACGGCACATGGATACATATGTAACAAACCTGCACATTGTGCATATGTACCCTAAAACCTAAAGTATAATAATAAAAAAAAAAGACTGTTTTTCTGATACTGTTTGACCTAAATCCACATGCTTCAGTCATAACCTCATGACTTATTGTGTTTCAAAATCAACTATAGCCTAATATATTTGCTGATGATAATCAATACATATCAAATATATATAATGATTTGTCTTTTTATCTTGTTAGAGTGACTTCAAAATTATCCTTAGCCTAATGCCATTACCTTTTACTAAAATTCCGTATCCTTTCTTGAGTGAGAAGAGAGAGAATTTGCCTGAAGAATGAGAAGGTTTAAGCAAGGTGAAGGTAGAGAAAGGGGGTGAGGTAGGGGGACGAAAGAAGGGGAAAGAGCATTTTCCCACTGTGAGAGTTAATTTTAAGTATTAACTTGACTGGGCCATGGGATGCCTAGATATTTGGATAAACATTATTTTTGGATGTGTCTATGACAATGTTTGTGGAGACATTAACATTTGAATTGGTGAACTGAGTAAAGCAATGACCCTTTCCAATATGGGAGGGCATCATCCAATCAGCTGAAGCCTGAACAGAACAAAAATCCTGAGGAAAGTTGAATTTGCCCTCTGCCTGCTTGATCCAGAACACTGATCTGCTCTTGTCCTCAGTGCTCCTGGTTTTCAGGCTTTCAAACTCAGACTGGAATCTACACCAATGTCTCTCTGGCTCTCAGGCCTTCAAACTGCACCACCGGCTTTCCTGGGTCTCCAGCTCGTAGATGGCAGATTGTGAGCCTTCACAGCTCCCATAATCATACAAGCCAATTCTGCACAATCTCATTTGGTGTGATATATATACACACATATGCAGATATAGATATGTATTTAGATACAGATGTAGATATAGATATATCTCTTATTGTTCTGTTTGTTTCACTGGAGAACCCTGACAAATACACCCAATTTATTTGATTATGGAATATGCCCCCATTTTTTCATACAAGGCCTAGTACATCTCCTGAAATTCTGTAGTAGGCATTTGTCATTTTTTTTTTGACTGACCAGTACCTGAACCCCTTTCCTATTTTGAGAGACCTCACTTTATGAGACATGGTTCAACTCCCTCTAGATAAGCTGAAAAAAATCTCACAGACATTTTTCCATTCTCCTCTGTAGCCAGTGCACAGACAAAAGCTGTAGGCTTGGCTAATCTGATGAGTGTGCCCTAGAATTTGGTTCAGAAGCTGTTGACATGAAGAATCAGAGATCGTCAAGGACTCAATTCTACCAAGGTCACACCTAGAGACCAAGGCTCAGTGATCTGGTAGTGTCATTCTGTCTCCCGAATCAGAAAAGATGCCTGTACCCACTGCAAAAGCAGAGGTGTGGCCCCCAATAGTTCTGAGGCTTATTTTGCAGCAATTTTTCCTGATTATGTAGTCTCCAAGTCTGGTTCTCAAGATTTCCTGGAAATTTTATAATCTGCCCAATATCCATTAATTAATTTTCTGCTTGAATCAGCCAAAGTTAAAGTTTCTGTTGCTTGCAGTCATAAACCTTGACCGAGACAAATGACCTTAGGAAACTCAGTTCTGTGTAATTTTTTTTTTCACCTTCTTTTTTTTTTTTTATTATACTTTAGGTTTTAGGGTACATGTGCACAATGTGCAGGTTTGTTACATATGTATCCATGTGCCATGTTGATTTCCTGCACCCGTTCTGTGTAGTTTTTTAAAGTACCAACAGGGCCAGGTGCAGTGGCTCGTGCCTGTAATAATCCTATCACTTTGGGAGGCTGAGGTGGGTGGATTGCCTGAGCTTAGGAGTTTCAGACCAGCCTGGGCAAGATGGTGAAACCCCCTCTCTAAGAAAAATACAAAAATTAGCTGGGTGTGGTGGCATGCACCTGTAGTCCTAGCTATTTTGGGGCTGAGGCGGAAGGGTTGCTTGGGCCCAGGAGGTCAAGGCTGCAGTGAGCTGTGTTCACAACACTGCACTCCAGCCTAGGTGACAAAGCAAGACTCTGTCTCAAAAAAAAAAAAAGTGATAGGATATGAGTTCTCACTGACTACAGAGGAAGATTAAACACAAATAAATGAGGAGAAATTGATTTATTAAATGTTACCGGTAATTGGCACTGTGATACAGGTTTTATTATATACAATTATTATTATTCCAAGTTTAGAGACGGAAAAATCAAAATTCAAAGGGGTTTTGCCCAACGTCAGTAAGCAAAAGTCAGAATTTAAATACAGCTCTAATTTTGTGGCCTATACCAAGGAAAAAAGGCTAAATAACATTAGCAACTTAAATTAAAAGGTTCAAATTTAATAGAGTTAAACCAGGATAATCAGGACATATGGCTTATGGTGATAATAAGTCTTTGTGGCAAATTTGGCAAAATGCAAGCCACGGAGTGTGAAAAGAGGAGGTTCCTGAACTGGTTTAGTAATTGCACACAAATGATGAAATGCAGAGTGTACAGGTTCCCAGTCTTCCCTTTGTCCTTCTCCTGTGATTGCCTCACAAACTGAAGATAATTTCTTTTTTTAGATTTTATTTTTAATTGATAAACAATAATAGTATATGTTATATATTAGATTTTATTTTTAATTGACAAACAATAATAGTATATGTTATATATTTATGGGGTACAATGGATAGTGACCATAATAAATACTAATGTATATTTCAAAATTGCTCAGAGTAGATTTTAAATGTTCTTACCACAAAAAAACTGAAGGTAATTAACAGCAGTTAGTGCTCAGAAAAACAGAGGAACACATTAAGGAGGTAATTAACCCCTGCACAAAGTCAACCAGCTGAGAATTAGCTAGTTTGATTGTCCAGAGCTGTGAAAAGTGCCTGGGGCACCTTGTGGGTGTTAAAAAGGATTGGTTATGAACTCGTAATTGACAGATTAGAAATAAAATTATTCATTTGGTAGTTAAAAATTGATTTTACTTTTAACCATTGCTCTAAATAGAGTATTATTTTCAGATTTAAAAATCTAGACAAAGAACTCTGAGTTATTTGATAAATGAAATCTAGTTTATGTGAAGAGTGCAAAACTAAGGACTGAGTATTGTGTCCCTGGTGGCCTCCTGTGTCCAACCTTGAAGAAGACCCGGCTGTGGGCCTCATGTCGTGCTAAACCAACTGGCAGGCCCTGGGTTCTGAGAGTCAGAGCTATACATTAAGGTATACTTAAAGAAGTATCATTTTCTTCTTATCCTTACTACACCATTTCAATTTCAGCTATTCTTTCTTCCATCATGCCCCATAGGTAACTAGTTTCTTTAAGGTGAGGATTATATTTTCTTTTTTGTACGAATTAGCAGATATACATACATTTTCCTATACAAGCATATCTTGGAGATATTGAGGGTCTGGAATAAAGCGAGTCACACAAATTTTTGGTTCCCTGGTGTATATAAAAGTTGTGTTTACAATACACTGTAGTCTATTAAGTGTGCAATAGCATTATGTCTGAAAAAGCAATGTACAAATATTTTGTGGCATGGTGGCTCATGCCTGTAATCCCAGCACTTTAGGAGGCCAAGGACGGAGGATCACTTCAGGCCAGGAGTTCAAGACCAGCCTGGGCAACATAGTGAGACCCCCGTCTCTACAAAAAATTTAAAAATTAGCCAAGTGTAGGGACTATAGTCCCAGCTACGTGGGAGGCTGAAGTGGGAGGATCACTTGAGCCCAGGAGGTTGAGGATGCAGTGAGTCATGATCACACTACTACTCCCACCTGGGTGACAGAGCAAGACTCTGCCTCGAAAAAAAGAAAGAAAGAAAGAAAGAAAGAAAGAAAGAAAGAAAGAAAGAAAGAAAGAAAGAAAGAAAGAAAGAAAGAAAGAAAGAAAGAAAGAAAGAAGGAAAGAAAGAAAAGAAATCAGAAACAAAAAAAACTTTATTGCTAAAAATGCTAACCATCATCTGAGCCTTCAGCAAGTTGTAAACTTTTTGCTGGTGGAGGCTCTTGGCTCAACATTGATGACTACTCACTTACCAGAGTGGTAGTTGCTAAAAGTTGGGGTGGCTGTAGCAATTTCTTAAAGTAAGATAACAATGAGGTTTGTCACATGGATTGACTCTTCCTTCCATGAAAGACTTCTCTGTAGCATGCAATGCTGTTTGATAGCATTTTATCCATAGTAGAAGTAGAATTTCTTTCAGAATTGGAGTCAATTCTCCAACCCTTTTGCTGCTTTATTAACTAAATTTGTGTAATATTCTAAATCCTTTGTTGTCATTTCAACACTATTCATAGCAAGAGACACTTTTATTTCAGGCGATCACTTTCTTTGCTTATCCCATAAGAATCCTGCAATGTTCTAAGGCTTTCCATTTATACTATTTCATTATTTACATATAGAGGTTGTTCTTTTTTCTTTAATCTATTCCTGTGCATCTACTTGATTTCTCTGGTATAACTGCATTGGCTAATAACATTACTATACAGTTAAATAGGAACAGAGGCATTCTTTGCTTGTTCCTGATATTAGTTGAATTGCCACTAGTGTTTCCCCATTACATAATATACTAGATTGAAGACTAAGGTGTGTACATGTGTGTCCACACACATCAATTTTATCATGTGGGAAAGTATTCCTCCATTCCTGTTTCTGAGTATTTTTATTGTGAATGGGTTTTGAATTTTGTCACAGCCTTTTTAGCATCTATGGAGATAATCATGTGATTTCTTTTTCTTTAGAACTATTGATATAGTATAGGATGATATCAATAGATTTACTAATATTGAACAAACTTTGCATTCCTAGAATAAATGCCACTTGGTTAGGTGTATTTCTCAATGGGATATTGGATTCTGCTTGCTAATATTTATTTAGTTTTTTCATATCAACAGTCAAGAATATATGTCTGTGGTTTTTTATGTACTGTCCTTCTTTGCCTTTCTTCCATTTCTATTCCTTTCTCTTGACTATTTTTACTTTCTTTTTACTTTAGTTTCTCATTTAATAATTTCCTGCTTTCCTTTATGACTATTAAATCTTCATGTGTGTCTACTCTTCTTTGAGAATCTTGTAATTTGTTCTTTCTTTCTTGGATAATTTTGTATTTTTCTTCCATTTCTTTTCTGAGTTCAGTCAACTCTGTTTTCATTTTTTCCCTTGTGAAGTTTTTATCCACTTCTGTTCTTAATTTTTGAGTTTCCAATTCAAGAATTTTTTCCATATTCTCAAATGCTTGAATGAATGTACATGATCCAGTTTGGAATGTTGACTTACAGAATTTTTCTGCTTCAGGGTTTTTTTCAAGGAGTATAGGGGTTGTTACATGGATGATATATGTAGAATTGTCTTCCCTGCATTTTTGGCAATGGCTCTGGATGAATCTGTTGATATATCTTTTCATTTTTATGGTATTATGATCATAAGATTCCTAGTTTAATGGCTTCTTTCATTAGCAATATAGTGAGGTTCATATGCTTTAGGGGTCATTTGCTCATCGTTTTAGTGGTGGCAGGAAGAGCTATAAAACTTCCAATGTTGTGTTTCTCTTTGATTTTGCAAGACCCTAATCCTTACACCAATTGCTTACTTCCCCTTCACCGTCTAGTTGCAAAGGGTGCTTCCCTCTTCCTTTTTGTCTTTTTTTCTCCCATTTAACAATATGTTTTGAACAGTGTTGTTTAAATAACTCTTGACCCTTTTAATCACGCATACTCTGAAGTTCTTTCCCTGCAATCCATGCCATGCTCTGCCAGGATATTGCTAAAATATTTTCATAGGTAAGGTCAACGTGGTCTTTTTGATGGCAGTTTTTTATGAACCTTAGGCCCTTTTGCTAGTTCCCCATTTTTTTTTTTCTTTCCTGAAGTTTTTCTCAGTCTGTCTTTACTCTCTAAAGAGCCTTGTGCAATACAGGGATCAAGCCAGAATATAAGTGATCTTACACTGGAATGTGGTGATATTCTCTGTTTAGTCACAGTCATTTTATTTACTTTATTTTATTTTTGAGACGGAGTCTTACTCTGTCATCCAGGCTGGAGTGCAGTGGGATAACCTTGGCTCACTGCAACCTCCACCTCCCGGGTTCAAGCAATTCTTGTACCTCAGCCTCCCGGTAACTGGGATTACAGGTAGTTACCACCATGCCTGGCTAATTTTGTTGTACTTTTAGTAGAGACAGGGTTTCACCATGTTGGCCAGGCTGGTATCAAACTCCTGGCCTCAAGTGATCCACCTGCCTCAGCCTCCCAAAGTGCTGGGATTACAGGTGTGAGCCACTGTGCCCAGCCTAGTCACGGGCACTTTAATATTTTGGCATTCTCTGTCTTCAAGTTATGCCGAAGGCATGGTTTTATCTAGATTTACATACCATTTTTTGTTGGTTTTAATTCTTTAGGGAGGAAATATAGGGAGGCATAGAGCTAAATGGTGCAGCTGTTATGCCCTTAGCTATGCAGAAGTCCCAATTACGGTTGTTTTAAAGTTCTTGTCTGTTAACTTCAATTATGCGGATCATCTATTTGCTTGTATTGCTTTTTTTTCTCTCCTGATTATTGGTCATATGACAGTGCCACTTCACATGTGTAGTGACTCTTATTGGTAGGTAGAATGTTATGTATAAAGGACCTGTGGAGGTTTCAGATATTATTATATTCCACACAAAAATAATTTATCTTCTTGCTGTAAACTGAATTATGTTCTCCTAAATTCATATGTTAAGGCCTTAACCCCCCCAATATGACTATATTTGGAGATGAGGCCTCTAAGGAAGTAATCAAGGTTAAATTAGGTCATAAGGGTGGGACTTTGATCTCACAGGATTGGTGGCCTTATAAGAAGAGGAAGAGAGACAAGTCATCTCTGTCTCCCTCTCTCTCCCCTGCCCCCCGCCCCCCACCACCACCATGAGCATGCACCCCGGAAAGAGGAAAGGCCATGTGCTGGTGTAATCAGAAGGCAGCAGTCTACAAGCCAGGAAGAGGGCCCTCCCCAGAAACCCAGCTAACCAGAATGCTGATCGTGGACCTCTCTGTCTTTGAAACTGTGAGAAGTAAATTATCTGTTATTTCAGCCACCCGGTCTGCACTATTTTGTTATGGCAGCTCAAGCAGACTAATACATCTGTTTGACCCATAAAAGGGTCCATTCACTTCAATCCAATTGTAAATTGAACAGAGATAAAGTTTTAGTAAAACTCAGTCTATTCCTGATTTAATCGTGTTCCTGAGCCATGGCTATCCCAGGCTCTTCACTGCAAGCATAGTGGTTCTTTGCCTCTTCCTCATATTGAAAGGCTGTAGGAGATACATTTCTGCCCTTTGGAAGTTTTCAGCTTACTTGTTGGCCTCCTCCCCCCTGCAACTTCAAGATTTGATAAATGTCTTCAGAGGGAGATGGACATGTGCTTGAAGCAGGCCTCTTCCTGAAGAGTCTTTGTTTTCTAAGCTCTATGAGACTGTGGGAGATTTCAGTACAATGGGGAGAAACAGGCATGCATTTGAGGCTCCTCAAGTTTCCAGGGCTCCACAGGATTATTAAAAGCTTCACTGGTTTCTCTTTTTCCAGCAGAGTCCCTCTACCTGGGTCAAGCCCAAACCATCAGTGTACTCCCAGAACCAACAAAATGTCCTCAGAGAAAAATAGCCGGCAATCATCAGATCACCTTGAAATTATTCTCTCTTTCTCTCTCTGGAATTTTAGTTCAATTAGTCTTCATTGCTTTCACAGCTCTCAGGCGCTTTTGAAAATGACTTTTTTAGTATTTTCCATTTGTTCAGGTAAGAGTATTGGCCTTTCACATCCTGCCCAAAAGCAGAAGTCTTTCTGTGTATAATATTTAATCTTTACAATTCAGGTCTTCCAAAAGCATGTAACATAACTTATACATGTTTGTTAAAATGAATGAATAAATAAATTATTAATGCTAATTTTGCCTGTTTTGCAGTCTTAACTAGGCCAAGTTCTGCCACTCTGTTATGGAAGGCAAAGTAGACAGTGTTATTATGGTGATACAACAAAAGCGCTATGGCCAAGATTCAGGAATTTGTGGCAAAGGGAATCTTTTTGAAGTATGAACCAATGAGACTCAGTCTAGAGTCTTGAACTCTCAACCTTAATTTTCACCTGTTTTTGCTGTTTAGCTTTTCCTTTACCACCCCAAGATGGGAAACAGTGGGTGGGATATTTGCTTACTAGCTGCTGACCATATCTGTTCCCCATTGAACTCCATGAGGGTAAGGACTTTGTCTTGCCTGCTATTTTATCCTCAGTATCTAGTACAGTGCCTCACCCATAACAGGCACTCAAATCATTTCAGTGAATGAATGAATATCACAGTCTGGCTTGTTAGCAGATTAACATAATTAAATGCAGAAAATGGAAGTTGAACAAGAGTTTAGTAGAAGTTATTGACAATAATGAGCACTATATATAACGTCTTTTAGAAACTTGAGGGCCAGGTGTGATGGCTCATGCCCGTAATCCCAGCACTGTGGGAGGCTGAGGGGGGCGGATCACTTGAGGTCAGGAATTGAAGACCAGCCTGGCTAACAGGGTGAAACCCCGTCTCTACTACAAATACAAAAATTAACTGGGAGTGGTGGCACATGCCTGCAATCCCAGCTACTCAGGAGGCTGAGGCAGGAGAATTGCTTGAACCCAGGGGGGGAGGTTGCAGTGAGCCGAGACTGCACCACTGCACTGCAGCCTGGGTGACAGAGCAAGACTCCACCTCAAAATAAATAAATAAATAAATGAAACTTGAGAAGCACTTCAGCAATAACTTCAATCTTAAAAAAACAGAAGTTCAGGACTACATTCTATTTTAAAATAAAGTAATTATTATTTACGAGATTGCAAATAATCCTTTAAATAAAATGAAATCCTGTTCATTAAAGTAAGAAGAACATCACAGAATAAACTGCAAGCAAAACTTCAAAATATAGATAAACTTGGAAATATTTTCGACCTCCAGTGCTAACTATAGTTATTGGCCATTTGGAACCTGGCACAGGATCTTTTTCAATAGTTATATTTACACATACTAATGCCAGGAAGATCATACAAACTAAACTAATGGCAGATGTTATTTTGATGAAACTAGAGTTAACCTTGTACATGATTTATTACTTGATTTTTCTCCCCTGGAGAACATTTTTTGACAAGATCTGTATGTAAAAGCAGCATAATTTTTTTAAAAATTTCAAGGCTATGTGAAATGATTCTTATTAAAAGTCTGAAGAGAAAACAAATCAATTTAGGTGAAATAATAATAATAAATATTATTTGTATGTGAATATGTGAATATGTACATTTTATTTACATGTTATTGAAAATGTTCCACAGGAAGATAATTGGCCATAGGGTATGATTAATGTTAAGTAATCAAAAAAGTCCAATCTCTTAACAATTTAATTTCCTAAATCAACCATAAATGAACCAGTCATGAGTGGACCACAGAGTATGGGGTAAAACCTATGTGCTTTGGAATAAATCAGTTCTGAATTGGAATGTTTGCCCTATGTTCTGAGTAATGTAACTAATTTCTGAACCTCATTGTCTTCATTTATTACTGGGAAGTATTGAGAGAGCTCAGACGGGCCACCTGGGCCGGGCGTGGTGGCTCATGCCTGTAATCCCAGCACTTTGGGAGGCCGAGGTGGGCAGATCATCAGGTCAGGAGTTCGAGACCAACCTGACCAACATGGTGAAACCCTATCTTTACTAAAAATACAAAAAAATTAGCTGGGCATGGTGGCACAAGCTTGTAACTCCAGCAACTCAGGAAGCAGAGGCAGGAGAATTGCTTGAACCCAGGAGGCAGAGGTTGCAGTGAGCCGAGATTGTGCCACTGTACTCCAGCCTGGGCAACAGAGCAAGACTCAGTCCAAAAAAAAAAAAAAAAAAAAAAAAGAGCCACTTGTAGTTCAGGAGGATGATTAAAGTTAACCAATAGAAATAGCGGAAGTTGATCTACTTAAAGAGAGGAAGTGTGTCGAGCAGGCAGAACACAGAGAGAGATAAAGACAAAACAAGGAGAGGATGTAGGCAGAACTATGCACGATTTTCATTTTTTAAACTATGAGACAGATAGAAATAAAAATCTTGGTCAAAAGACTGTACAGGTTGCCCTGACATTAGGATCTTTTCTTTAACATAATTACATAACAAAGAAAACAATTCCTTCTAATTGAATTAGCTTTGCTTTAAAAATTATCTGCGAGGGAATTTGAAAGGGCATTTCAGCACAGACGAAAATTTGTGTCAGAAGGAAGAATATAATTTCTACAGGAAAGTGTTATCTCATGCCTGAGCATGGGAGAACATCTGGTACTGATAACCTACTGCTTCTTGGGGCTGACTTTTGGGGAGTCAGAGGTAAGTCATAAATCAAGTAGGTGAACATCTACATTGTGCCACCTAGTCTAATCAGAACATTGCTTGGAAGGAAACCCCAAAAATCGGGAGGACTGGGAAATGGCAAGTGCTCATTCTCATGCACCTTGCTGTCGAGGTTTGGAACATCCAGGACTGTACAGAGGGCTCCTCTGGCCTTTAAAACTGCCTTAGAGGATGGGGCCTGCCTAGTGGGGAGAGGAGAATGGGCCCACAAGGATTACAGTGCCAACCTCACAAGGTGTTGTGAGAACTAATTAAGAAATTTGTTATAAAAGTGCTTAGCACACTAGTGCATAGCATGTGTTGGCTTCCTTACCACTTCTCTTTTAGCATTACCATGGTTACACGTGTACTTTCCTATAAAGTATCAATGGTATTTTCATGTTTTATTTTCAACTTTAGCCTACCCATCAAGGCAATGTTAGATATATATGTTTATGGGTTACCCAAACCAGATAAGCCAGCATATTTGCCTTATAAACTAGTTTCAAATTTGAACTGCCTACCCAAAATTCATCCCATAATGTGGGGGGTCTGAGAATTTTCCAGTGAAAGTGTTGAAGATATCACTGGGATTTTTAAAGTAAACACTGTAATAATTGACATACTCACTCTTCTCTGCCACTAGACACTAAATGGTGAGAATGTGTCTCACTAAGCTGTGTGTACCAAGTCTGTAGCTCCTCAGAAATTCTGTCGTTGCTATTGTTGGAGGGAGGGAGGGAAGGAGGGAGGGAGGAAAGAAAGAAAAGAAAAGAAAAGGAAAGGAAAGGAAAGGAAAGGAAAGGAAAGGAAAGGAAAGGAAAGGAAAGGAAAGAAACAGAGAAAAAGAAAAGCTAATCGAGAAACTATTCCTACCATGGGGATTTCAGATGCAAGTCTCTAGACACCTGTACTTTCAGAAACCATTCCTCCCTTTTCAGTTCTACATATTAAGCAAACCATATAAAACTAATTGCTCATGGAATTTGACTGAAACCTAACATATTTTTTGCAGAGAAATTATCAGGATTAAAGAGATTATGAGGAACAGAATATTGTGGTGAAATCAGTGTAGCAGATTTATTGGGTAAATTTTAAATGGCTGTGATCTTTAAAGTAAAACATTGCATTTTATTATAATAACTGAAAATGCCATTAACTTTGTAAGCATTTAACTGTTTCTGGCCTCAGAATTTCATAATATATTTTACTTTTCATTAGGAAATAAAATGATAAATCTTTCTAGGCTATGTTTTCCAAAAACATATTTCAGTTGCTCACTAAACATCAAGAAAAGGGGCAAGGCTGAGTCTTGTGGATTGCACGTCAATCTATGGATCTAAGGATCCATGGGTCTGAATGGTCACCGTCCCAAATAATATACAATTTTTCCAACAAAGAGATACAACAGCTGTCCCTAATAATCTATAATTTGTAAACAAACAGAAACAAAATCACTGGGAAGAAAAGTTGATTGCTGTTTTCCTTAGAATTCTTAGTAGCAACTGACAGAAACACACTGAACTGGTTGAAAGAGAAAGAGAGAGAGAATGTGAACAAGAAAAGGAATTTATTAACTTAAGTATCTAAGTAATACAAAGATAGCTCTCACTTCAGGCATGGCCGGGCCCAGAGTTCCAAATGATGATATTAAGAATTGAAAATCAGTTTTCTTCACTTCTTAACTCAGATTTTCTCTGTATTGGCTTCACTCTCAGACGGGTTCTTTCTATGTTGTGGCCCTTATAACCTCTAGACTTATGTTCTACCAGCAGCAAATTGAGAAAAAAAAAAAAAAAAAAACAAGAAAAGGAAGGAAGAAAGAAAGAAAGAAAGAAAAGCTCCTTTTTTTTTTTTCTGAGATGGAGTTTTGCTCCTGTTGCCCAGCCTGTAGTGGAACGGTGCAATCTCAGCTTACTGCAACCTCCGCCTCCCGGGTTCAAGCAATTCTCCTGCCTCAGCCTCCTGAGTAGCTGAGATTACAGGTTCATGCCACCAAGCCCAGATAATTTTTGTATTTTTAGTAGAGACAGGGTTTCATCACGTTGGCCAGGCTGGTCTCAAACTCCTGACCTCAGGTGATCCTCCCACCTCAGCCTCCCAAAGTGCTGGGATTACATCGTGCCCGGGCTCTTTTTTCTTTATGATCCCTGTAACATAGGGATCATAACTGAGTCCGAAAATTGAGTTTCACTGATCTAGCTGCACTAATGTGTCCAATGACATCCAGGATGTGGAAGCCTTTTTTTGGTCAGTTCTAGGCCATATCATACATTACCCCAGAAGTGAGAAGGTAGAGGAGAGGGGTGAAGTCCTACCCAAACCTGATGTTATTTGTTTATAATTACAGTAACTATGTGTGTGTTTCTTCCAGCCCAGGCCTGGCCTCTCCCCCATTCATGTTTAAATTCTATTTTTGGGTAAATCACTCCTAAGCAGTCAATCAGCTTGTATTGTTATGCCAGTGATACATACCTAGCTTTATTGCTTTCTCAAACTTATCACAATTTGGTCTGCTGTATATTAAAATTTGGCTCTGCAGGGAACTCCATGATAATTTCAGTTGTTGCAGGAAAGGAAAATACATGGTAAAGATAACACCATTAGGAAGATGTGTGTTAGTTTGCTTTGAGGAATTATCTGATTCTTCCATGCATGGGGCTTAATTAGATTTTAAAGTTTTCTTCTGCTAAAAAGCCACAGCTATAGAAAAGTTTGGGGCATAGTATATGGCTTTTCTGTCATTAACAGATAAAGGGAAGAAAATGATATCATATTTAGTGAATTCATCCTTCTATGAACATACTTGATGTTTCATGACACAGATGTCAAGGGTCAGTAAAGTGATCACATCAGCAATGCTGCCCCCAGGAGCTTCTCAAGAAAGGACATTAGCACTGTGTAAAATGGCAATGAGAGGAACATGGATTTGGAACTCTAAGACTGGATTTGTGTCTTAGTTCTACACTCAAGATTTGCAAGGCCCTGAACACCTCACTTAACCATTATGTGAGCCTCCATTTCTTTATCTATAAAGTAAGAATAACAACATCTGTGATCTCTTCAGAAAAAAAAAAATGTTTTTAACGTGAAACAATACTCCCCTGAGATTTACCAAACTCCATTTTAATTTTAATTGATTTGTGCCAAAAGATAAAATAAATTAATTAGGGCATGCTATTAGAAATACTGGCAAGGGAATATATTTGATACGACTAACAATGATTGGGTATGGAACGAAAGATTATCTTAAAATCTGAAACAAAATAAATTTTAAATTCTAAAATTTTTTATTTAAAAAACTACCTAGGTCATATAGATTAAAATTGTATTCTTTTATAAAATGTTTTTCATATCCAGAACATATAATCTTCTATAGGAAAATACAGTACCACCTGTACTTTGGACAATGATAACCATGTGTTCATTTTACACAGGGAATTCTGCCTTGGTTTGAGCCATGTCTCTGCACACAGGAGAAACTGCTTATTTACAATCATTGCCCACCGCTACAGCAGCAGGAAGGGTGACTCTGTATTTTTGTTATTCTTATTTCTCTGGGTTTTCACTCTTCCTTGTTTTCAATGCACCCACTTTTATATCCTGGGAACTAGGCATTGCCAGGAAGGGCAAATCGTTGTGGGATGGAGTTAGAAGGGGCTTCACTGAGGCAGAATAATTCTAGTAAAAGCAATTAGCAAAAATTGTTGGACATAATCCTTGCCCCAAAGGACCTCTTACAAACTACTTAGAGAAAGTATATAGACACAAATAATGGAAAATAATACAATACTGGATTGCCAAGTATAAATAAAATATATAAAAGTATCTCTACTATGTAAAAAAACAATAGGGGTGCTATGTGTGGTTAACAAAGATTATCACTCTTGGTTGAATTTATTTTTCCTGGAAGCTCAAATTTTAGATTCAATTTTTATATTCATTTGTAGCATTTAAATGTGAGAATGAAATGAACATATTTTAAGAAAGAAAAAGTTTTATATTAAAAAAAGAATAACAACATCTGTCCCACCCAACAGGGTAGGTATGAGGTTCAAATGAAATAAAGCTTATTCCTCCCCTTGTTCCTCCTGTAAATGAAATGCCTCATAGGCTGTGTCCTATTGATCTTTGTGAGTTTCAGTGTCTAACCCTGTGCCTGGCAGTCAAAGTATGATCAACAAATATTTGTTGCATGAACAGATAAATAAAAAAGAAATGATCAAACAGATGAATGAATGAATGAATGATAGCCATGACATAGAAGGAAATAACAAATATTGTTTAGCACTGGCTTAGGGTGGTTCTGAGGTTAAACAATATTTTAACAATATTTCAGATTCCTGAATTTGACTCTGCACATTTTTCCTGGACTTTCCTTAGTAGAAAAGAAGCTAAAGTTCAAGATTTTGAAAGAATAGTGACTGCCTTAGCAAAGAAACAGCCAAGAAAATCACTGCTCTTTTATCTCAAAGAGAAACATTAATTAGGTAAGACATGGGCAAGAGGTAAAATGGAAAACTTGTAAGAGTGAATTGTATTATAATTAACACTTAGTAATTTCTCTAAATTTTAGAGCATGACTATCTTGTTGCAGGGGTTTTTGAATTATTTGACGCATTTCTGAAGGAAGCCTTTGAAATCCGTGGAGATGACTTTTTACATTTTTATAAAAGTTCTTTCCACTTCCATCTAGATTCTCTACGTGAGCTCATGTATGGAACATGTGTGATCAGTAGTCTGGGAAAATTGGAATGGATTTAGGTAAATCTGAGATAGCCCTGCTTATTGATATTAACATTGATGTTGACTGGGCAGTCTCCACCGTGGAAAAATAATCCATATGGGTAACTGTGTGATTTCCAGAATTACATACCCTGAACTGTTAATTTCACAATTGTTAAGTTTTTCTTTGTTGAATCGTTCCCAATGAGGGACATAGCTCTCTGATTACTCTTTTTAAATTAGGGTAAGCATAGATTCCAATATCTATACAAAAATGTGTATGTGTGTTTTGTGAATGGGGAAGTAAATGCTGCTGGTGGGGAGTGAGGCAGAAAGATTTTGAAACACATACTAAAAGATACTACACTCTTATTCTTGGTTCCTCTAATTAAACACATTTGTATACTATTACTATACTGTATTATGGCTATAACTACATAGAATACATAATAGAAACATGCTCACATGTTTGTCCAGCCACAAGCACAAGGGCAATACAAATTTCCAGCAAAATCCTCTACAATTTGTGTCAAGGAAGAGGAACACATGGAAACAGGAAAAGATCATTAACTATGATCACAATTGTATTTTCTCAGAATACCCTCTAAGAAGGAAATGGTTCTTAGCTCCACACCCACAATTTAGGATGTGGAAGTGGAAAGGAGAATCTTGGTTTTACACCTCCTTAAAATATTGTTTCACTTTCCCAGCCCAGAGTATAGGGAAGAATCAGAAGTTGTCATGACAATTTCTAGACTGGAGCAAAGTCAATGTCTATGCAGGGTGGTGGGGGATGCAGGCCTTCATCACTCACTCCCATTTATAGGCACAATCACTTGCCCTATGTGTTTGTGGGAGGAGTCAACAAATAAACTCATTACAGAAATAAATTTCACAATCCAATGAAAATGGGCAAAGAAGATGAACTAACAGTTCACACACACACATACACACACACATACACACACACAAAGTGAATGGCTTTTAAACACATGAAAATTAACTAGATGTCTCTAATAAAGAAACACATTAGCAGGGTGACTAAGACCCAAACATGTAACGGTTCATTGGATGGAAGAGAGTGAACACAAATAAGTACTATTGTGATGGGGGTGGAAATTGACAAACTCGTTGAAAATCCATTTGGAAATATATACCAAAATGTAAAGTGAATATATGAAAATATATAATGCACACACTTCTCTAGGGCTTTTCTTATAGGTATAATCACCCTAATGTGCAAAACCATATTTATAACGCTATTTATCATAGCACTGAATTCTGTTTGTAAAAATAAAAGACTATGGACAATTTAAACATCTGACAATAGTAAAAAAGTTCAATAAACTAAAAGTTTATACAATGATATATTATTATATAGTCACCATATAGAGGGAGTGTATTAGTCAGCTCAGGCTGTTATAACAAAATATCATAGACTGGGTGCTTCAACTACAGACATTTATTTCTCACAGTTCTGGAGGCTGGGAAGTCCGACATTAGAATGCCAGTATAGTTGGTTCTAGTGAGGGCTCTCTTCTTGGCTGATAGATGGCTGCCTTTTTGCTCTACCTTCACTTGGTGAAGAGAGGAAACTCTGGTGACTCTTTCTAATAATGGGGGACTTCACTCTCATGACCTCATCTAAACCTAATTACCATCCAAAGGCCCCACCTCCTAATACTATCACAATGGGGGTCAGGGCTTCAACATATGAATGGGGGAGAATACAAAGATTCAGTTTATATTAGAGAGGTTCTGATATGGACTGATTTCCAAGATATTTTGTGAAATAAAAAAAATCGGATGCAGGACAATGTGCATGTATTCTGTTACCTTCCCATCATTCACTGTCTTCCAGCCAAGCTGGCCTTTCTGTCTCAGGTATGCCAAGGTCATTGCTATCTCTTCTGTCTGGAATGTCCTTCGGATTTTCATATACCTGGCTTCGGCTCATATCTCACGTCTCAATACAGATTCTACCACTTTAAAGAGGCCTTCTAGCCACTAGCAACTTTATCTTCTGAAAGAATCAGCCCATTTTGCTAGAAACTGTGTCTGCCACTAACATGTTTGTAAAGCAGAGCTCATAATAGCTGGAATGCACCACCCTCATCACTTGCATTGAGCTACACTCTTATGATTTTTTTATAGGCACTACTTGAAAATCTCTTTTTTTAATATTATACTTTAAGTTCTAGGGTACATGTGCACAACATGCAGGTTTGTTACGTATGTATATATGTGCCATGTTGGTGTGCTGCACCCATTAACTCGTCATTTACATTAGGTGTATCTCCTAATGCTATCTCTCCCCTCTCCCCCCACCCCATGTCAGGCCCCAATGTGTGATGTTCCCCTTCCTGTGTCCAAGTGTTCTCATTGTTCAATTCCCACCTGTGAGTGGGAACATGTGGCATTGTTTTGGCTGAGTGTGGTGGCTCACGCCTGAAATCCCAGTGCTTTGGGAGGACCACTTGGGGCCAGGAGTTCGAGATCCTGTCTCTACAAAGAATAAAAAAAAAGCCAGATGTCTTGGTGGCCACCTGTAGCCCCAGCTACTCGGGAGGCTGAGGCAGGAGGATCGCTTGAGCCCAGGAGTTCAAGGTTACATCAAGCTATGATTCCAACACTGCACTCCAACCTGGGCCACAGAGTGAGACCCTGTCTCTAAAAAAAAATAAATAAATAAAACAAAAAAAACAGTTTGACATGTTTATTACTAACCCTTCCCTCCAACACACTCCAACTTCCTAGGATCTAAGGTCCATTAGGTCAGGAATATCGTCATGTTCATCCCCACGCCTCCAACATCTAGACTTGTTCCAAATACAGAGTAGGCTCTCAGTTAATGTTGAATAAATGAATGAATGTGTGAATAAAGAATATATGTCTACATCTATATACACAAAAAACATTTCCAGAAAGTTATCAAGAATGTTATGCTGGTACTTTCAGGGAAGGAACAGAAAGGAAACCCATGTTGTGTTTTCAGCATGAGAGAGAAACTAGCTTAATCACCATGCCTGAGTTAGGTCTGCTCCATAGGTAAAGAGGTTTGACTTTGCCCTTGCAGGGCCATCAGTATAATGCCTCTATTTTACATTCATACAAGAATTGCATACCTATCATGAAAGCATTTTCCCCTCACTTTGAAAATTATGGAATAACAGAAGCTGTTCCTCAGCTCCAAGCCCACCATCCCTATACACTGCTCTACTATGCAGGGCTAGAACTACTCAAACTACATGTCTCAAGCTCCCATGCCAGGTGAGTTCCTGTTAGCATCCACCAATGGGAATCACCAGAAAATATTGGAAGACAGAAGGAGGAGAGGAGGGTCTTACGTCCTATTTTCTATTTCCTGTCAGGAATCTTCAGTAGCAGCCCTCAGTTGGCTGCAACTTCCAATTCTTCTAGTCCTCCCATTTTCATCAAGCCACCTAGGAGCAGCCAACCCAGGACCTCTGGCAGCCTCAGTATCATCCACACTGCATTCCCTTACCAACCAAGCTATCCTTCCTGAGCCCAGGAAGAACTCTCTAGACCACGTCCCTCCTCAGACAGTCAGGCACCAGCTTCACAGGGTTTTCTCCCACAGGCCCAAGCATTAGCTCTTTAGGTTCCCCTCCTCCCAGCTCATAGGTTCTGGTTACAGGGCCCCTTCCCTATGTTCTCCAGTCTTGAAGGTGGGAGTTGCTTCTTCTTGTCATAAATCTCAGCGTTAACTCAGTATCTTCCTTTTGCTCCCTCAGGCTTTCAGCATATGTGTAACAAAGTCCCCATACTTATAACTAATACGGTCTCTGGTTTTCTACCTGAAATACTACCAGTGCAATACTTGTTTGGGGCATTCTCTTGGTCTACATTCTTTCCCTGGGTAATCTTTACCTAGTCCCATTTATATGCTCAAGATGCATATCCAACTCTTAATTGTGATTTATATATTAAAGTCTAATAGCTCAGATTTATCTTGTCAAAAAATGAGCTCCTAGGCAAGCATGGTGGCTTGTGCCTGAAATCTCAGCTACTGGAAAGGCTGAGGTGGGAGGATTGTTTAAGGCTGGGAGTTTGAGGCAGCAGAGAGCTATGATCATGCCAATGCACTTCAGCTTGTGCAACAAAGTGAGATCTGTCTTTAAAAAAACAAAAAACAAGAGCTCTGATACACCAACCTCCAACGTATTCCTCCACCAGAATTTTCCATCTCAGTAAGTGCTGCCTCTATTCATTTATTTCTTCAATTCAAAATCCTAAAATCCTAGAAGTCATTCTTGCTTCCTATCCTTCCCTGATTATTCATATTCAGAGCATCAGTATGTCATAGTTACATCTCCAAAACTACACATCTATTTATTTCACTCCATCTCATCTGCCATTATCCTATTCCATCCCTATCTATCACCTTGACTACTATGGTTGTCTTTCAACTCTTGCCTTCCTGAGGTTGTTTCCTACATCATAGCCACAATAATGCTTTAAAAGTATAAATCACAATGAAAGTTAAATCCAAACTTCTTACAATGGCTCTATAGGATCTGCTTCCTGCAAACACCTCTAACTTCATCTCCTACTACAGTCTTCTAGCATTAACTGTGCTCTGGACACAGATGCCTCCCACCTTGAATTTGTCTTTTCCTCTGTTGGTTGTCCAGCTCTACAGGGTAGGCATGTTGTTATTTACTATTGTAGCTCCAGCATCTCCAGCACCTTGAATAGTCTCTATTCCCTAAAAGATGCTCAACAAATATTTATTGACCGAATTAATAAATAAATGCTTTTAATATCCTCTTGTCTGTGTTTAAAGTACCTCAGCATACAAGACCTGGAAATATATGAAATTTTCTACCACTTTGGAATGAAAATCTACAGGGTTAGATTTGTCTCCTATTTGCTTTCCTTTCCTTTCACATTTCCTAGGAAGTTTCTTGAGGAAAGGGAGCTTACAGAATCAAGACTGGATGACACGACTGATATTTCCTTTGGATAAATAATACATGAATCAAAGAGGCCAAAGAATCTACAAGATTTTTACAATAGTGAGATTCATGGCCTTTAAAAATATGTAGAACAAGATGAAACAAATGTTTTCAGTAGATGTTCAGGTGCTCTTTTCTAAAAATAGCATACATAACCACAAATCAATGTTTAAAGCCAGATGGTTAATGAAGGCCAGCCAGGAAACTCCTATAATTCACGATAATGAGTATGGTAATGAGCTCTCATTATAAACCAAACTGCAGCGTGACACACTGTATCTATTTCAAATAACAGCAATTTGATTATTTCATATTTTTCAAAGCTTCAAAGCTTAATTTACAGGGAAAAACATTAGAAAGTCTGAGTGATGTAGTTAATCACACCCAGTTAATTATACGGAAGGTAGCCTAAATTTTATTAACAAGACCTGTTTAAATGTCAGATGTCATCACAAAGAAAATAATACCCAAACCCATATAAAGGTTAAAATCTTTCAAAACATGAAAGAAGTATCATTACTATGGTTGAAAAGAAATGTTTTTCCTTCAACTCTGATTTCTTTCCTTTTCAAATAGGACCCTCGGAAAGGTTGTGTTCTGTTGAACAGAATGCATTAGGGACTCTGCCACTATAGAAAAATGCCAGGGATTTAATTTCATTTTTAGTACTAAAAGCAAATATTTATTTTTACACCTAAAGTTCACCTGATCTCAGAAAGGTAGCCTGAAAAGGCATTCCAAGATACTTAAAATGATATGGGCAGAAGCATAGCACATGTGCAGACCATTGGGTATGGTTTTATGGAGCCACTCTGCTCTTGGAAGACATGACAAAAGGGACAAGGATAACAAGAGTGAGCATGGAAGAGTTTCAATACCCATCATCATTTCCATCCAATGTGGTTACATGACATTTGTCTAGGCTGGAGTGCAATGGCACGATCTTGGCTCACTGCAAGCTCCGCCTCCTGGGTTCACGCCATTCTCCTGCCTCAGCCTCTCCGAGTAGCTGGGACTACAGGAGCCTGCCACCACGCCTGGCTAATTTTTTTTGTATTTTTAGTAGAGACGGGGTTTCACCGTGGTCTCGATCTCCTGACCTCGTGATCCGCCTGCCTCGGCCTCCCAAAGTGCCGGGATTACAAGCGTGAGCCACCGTGCCCGGCCAGATGCTCCACATTTTTATATTAGTTTTATTAAACTATTATTTGCTGTGAGGAATTCTGAAGCATGCTTTCCCCCAAAATGTGACAGGGCTACAGACAGACAAGCTTAGATAAATTCTGACCTATATAATTTCTGAATAGACCTAAGTTATATTTACTGAGGACTGGAAGTTCATTTTCTGAAGTGTGTGAGACAGAGGGTTTCTGGTCTGAAAGCAGAAACATAAAATCGAATGTGTGAGCACTATATTGAAAACTGGAGGATTAAGTTAAATGTACCCATCTTCCCCCACTCAGCTCCCTACATGCTGGATAGCCAGGCTTTTACCATCATCCAGAGAAAAGATTGACAGTCTCTGGAAAATAATACTAACCCAAAAAGAAAGTTCTAAAGATCTAACATCAGAAATTTCTCAAGTAAATAGCCCAAGATCACTCCCACAGTGAAATTCACAATCCATAAGGCCTATTTATGCAAAGTAGCCAGTGGGTATATTTCAAAATAACTAGAGGAGTGGGATTGGAACGTTCCTAACACAAAGAAATAATCAATGTTTGAGGTGATGGATATCCCAATTACTCTAATTTGATCATTACACATTGTATGCTTGTATCAAAATTTCACATGTGCCCTATAAAGATGTATAACTATTATGCATTCCTAAAAATTAAAAATAAAAATAAATCAAAAAAGCTTGCTTAGAGAAAAAATTGGCCAGTGAGCTAGAAAATACTATAAAATATGAACAGACAATATGTGTCAAATAAAAAATATATATGATGCATGTATAATTATATATAAAATACTATAAAATACGAGAAGACAGCCAAGGCTTATTAGGCATTAGAAGCCAACATATAACTTGAAAGATAAAAACCAAAACAAACAGATTGAAAGCAACACAGAAAACAGAGAGTATACAGGAAAAAGAAACCTAAAAATAAAAACAAAATAGCATCAATCTACAGAGAGATAAGAGAAGATCATGCAAACAAAAACAAGAATAGGCTACTATAATAAGGAAATACTCAGATAACAAAGAGCTATTACAAAATAAAAATGTTACAGTTAAAAATGAAAACTCAGTAGAAAACTTCTCAGGAAGTATCCACTGAGAAGATTTAGAAAATTGTCGAAGAGTGAGAAGTGGAATAGTGATTAAAGGCATGAAAAAATGGAAGCACATGACAATTTTAACTCCAGGAAATGCAAAATGTTGTGCAGGAAAGGAATAGTGCTCAGAGTTTACTAGAGGTCTCCGCTATAAACAGAATTTACATTGTCATAATATATTGATACGTAATATTAACTTAACAAAAATTATAATATAGCTCTATTGGAGGAAGAGAATGAGAAGACTACATATGTGGAGAAGACTGGGGAAATGGAAAAAAAGGGAGCTAGACAGTCTCATCTTACATAGCTGGAAGCCAGTTAACAATGCCAGAAACTGAAAAATCAACAAGAATTCCACTTGGAGTCGTGAAGCCTACATGACAATATGGTCAGTAAAAAAGATCAAAGTGATTGCTTAGGGGAAGAACAAAAACTTGAGGAGGGGTGAGGCAATACTGTGTTTCATAGCAAACCTTGTAGACAATTGGATCTTTAGAGGGTATGATTAACCTTAATAAAAATTAAAATTAAAAGAAAAAAGGATGAGGCAAGGATGAAGGCAGTGACAAGCCTCAGTGGAACAGCACGCACAGGGAAGAAGAGATCTGGGTTGGTGATGGTTGGTAAAACTCTTGTCTGTCTCCAGGACCAGTATTATGCATGGCAGGAGAGAAGTGGATGCCCACGTGGTGAGCAGAGATACCTGAATTAGTACAAGCCAGCAGTGGGATTTAAGGATCCCTGGCTTCCAGCTGTGTCTCGTTTGTTAATTCCTGGCTCTGCCTCTGAATAGATGGATAACCTTGGACAACCTCTGCGTACCCTGACAGCCCGGATGTTTCTCATCCGTCTCATATTCTTCACAGCTGGCAGCAGACAGCTTTATAGAGAGTAAGCACACCGATGCTTCCTTATAGATTATTTGGATTGCTATTTTCTTTGGGAAAACGTCCCCTAAATGTAAATAAAAGGATAAAATAAATTTATATAGAAAAACCTATTTGGAGAATGACAAAACATAGAAAGTTTCAATAATCATCCTATGAAGCTTAATACATAATAATCTAAACATGGTAAAGCATTTTTGAAATTTCTATGTTGTAATATATTTCAAAAGCCCAACCATTTTTTAACAATTTGTGACTATTTTTTGAATTCTAAAATATACATACTTATTATTAAAAACTTTGGAAAATACAGAAACACATACAGAATTAATGTTGATTCCACCACACAAAAATAATTATTAAAATGTTTAGGTATAAACTTTATCTTATTTACCTATATATGCACATATATGTTTTACAAATTTGTAAATATACTATACAAATTCTATAACCTGATTTTTCAATTAATATAAATATTTCTCCTTATCATTAAATGTTATTCTCACTACCATTTCAATGGCTTCACAGTGTTCAAGATATATGATAATTTATTGCCAGGTATATCTCAAAACTTCCCATGGTTTGCTTTTATAAATAACACAGTAGCTGAGTAAATTTGTACATAAATTTTTGCACATATCTGTTTATTTTGTTGGACAAAATTCCCACAGGTAGAATTTCTGGAAAAAAGAGAATGTATATTTTTTAAAACTCTTGATACTTAACTACCAAAATACGTCTCCAGTTGACACATTCATCCACAGCCTGCATTTAATACTTTTTAAAATGAACAAATAATTGTACACATTTATGAGACACAATGTGATGTTTTGATATATGTATACATTGTGGAACGATTAAATCAAATTCATTAACATATCTATCATCTTCTCTACTTTTTTGTGGTGAGAACATTTAAAATCTCTTTTAGCAATTTCGAAATATACATTACCACTAACTATGATCATAGAATCTAAAAAAGTCAAACTTATACTTTTGAATACCCTCAAACTGGACAAATCTTGATTTTTGAAAATAATTCAGTTCCTCACTAGATACCCTACTTACACCACTAGAGTATAAACGTCTTGAACTCAGAAACCACATCCTAAAAATTCATGGTTTGGGCAGTCCTGCCCAAGGTAATTTGTAGATTCAATGCCATCCCCATCAAGCTACCAATGACTTTCTTCACAGAATTGGAAAAAACTACTTTAAAGTTCATATGGAACCAAAAAAGAGCCCGCATCGCCAAGTCAATCCTAAGCCAAAAGAACAAAGCTGGAAGCATCACGCTACCTGACTTCAAACTATACTACAAGGCTACAGTAACCAAAACAGCATGGTACTGGTACCACAACAGAGACATAGATCAATGGATCAGAACAGAGCCCTCAGAAATAATGCCGCATACTACAACTATCTGATCTTTGACAAACCTGACAAAAACAAGCAATGGGAAAAGGATTCCCTATTTAATAAATGGTGCTGGGAAAACTGGCTAGCCATATGTAGAAAGCTGAAATTGGATCCCTTCCTTACACCTTATACAAAAATTAATTCAAGATGGATTAAAGACTTACATATTAGACCTAAAACCATAAAAACCCTAGAAGAAAACCTAGGCAATACCATTCAGGACATAGGCATGGGCAAGGACTTCATGTCTAAAACACCAAAAGCAATGGCAACACAAGCCAAAATTGACAAATGGTATCTCATTAAACTAAAGAGCTTCTGCACAGCAAAAGAAACTACCATCAGAGTGAACAGGCAACCTACAAAATGGGAGAAAATTTTCGCAACCTACTCATCTGACAAAGGGCTAATATCCAGAATCTACAATGAACTCAAACAAATTTACAAGAAAAAAACAAACAACCCCATCAAAAAGTGGGCAAAGGACATGAACAGACACTTCTCAAAAGAAGACATTTATGCAGCCAAAAAACACATGAAAAAATGCTCATCATCACTGGCCATCAGAGAAATGCAAATCAAAACCACAATGACATACCATCTCACACCAGTTAGAATGACCATCATTAAAAAGTCAGGAAACAACAGGGGCTGGAGAGGGTGTGGAGAAATAGGAACACTTTTACACCGTTGGTGGGACTGTAAACTAGTTCAACCATTGTGGAAGTCAGTGCGGCGATTCCTCAGAGATCTAGAACTAGAAATACTATTTGACCCAGCCATCCCATTACTGGGTATATACCCAAAGGATTATAAATCATGCTGCTATAAAGACACATGCACACGTATGTTTATTGCGGCACTATTCACAATAGCACAGGCTTGGAACCAACCCAAATGTCCAACAACGATAGACTGGATTAAGAAAATGTGGCACATATACACCATGGAATACTATGCAGCCATAAAAAATGATGAGTTCATGTCCTTTGTAGGGACATGGATGAAACTGGAAACCATCATTCTCAGTAAACTATCGCAAGGACAAAAAACCAAACACCGCATGTTCTCACTCATAGGTGGGAATTGAACAACGAGAACACATGGACACAGGAAGGGGAACGTCACACTCTGGGCACTGTTGTGGGGTGGGGAGAGGGAGGAGGGACAGCATTAGGAGATATACCTAATGCTAAATGACGAGTTAATGGGTGCAGCACACCAACATGGCACATGGATACATATGTAACAAACCTGCACATTGAGCACATGTACCCTAAATCGTAAAGTATAATAATAATAAAGTAAATTAAAAAAAGAAAAAAAATCATAAAACATTTAACAAAAAAAATTCATGGTTTGTATTCCCCTAAATATCAAGAAAAAATAATTTTATATTAATACCTGGTGAATAAGGTCAGGATCAAACTGGGTGCTGCTGTTTGAGTCAAATTAATATGACTGTAAAATAATAACACTGATTGTGTATATTGCCAACCGGCTTTGAAACATTGATAAATTCTTGCTCATAAGCACAGAGAACAATTATTATAGAAAACAAATGGAAGATGCATCGGGCTTACCTGTTTCCTCAGGTGGCATTTTCAAATTGGTGGGATTTTTTCCCGATTATTCAGAGATGATACTCATAAAAAAAAATCCCCATAGAACATGTAGATAATGACAGAAGCACATTCTGCTAAGTGTTGTTGTACACAATGAGACAAAATTGAAGTACGCATATAAACATAGATGAATAAAGCAAATCTCAATGAAAGGTCTAGGAGAAAAATAAGTATTGCTTTTTTGTTGTGTTTTGTCTTCTAACAACAACAACAAAAAAGGAGTGCAATCGAATTCCAAAAGTGGCTTGCAAGACAAGCTTCCTTTAACTGCTGCCTAAGAGTGCTATCCAGGACTTCTCAACACTAGGATGTGTATTTGTGGGCATTTGCACCACACAGCAGGACAAACAGAAGCCAGAGCCATACTTTTCCAGGTCAGTGAAGAGGTGGTTAGAGGTCAGACACAGCTGTTACAGATGAGCTATTTCTCTTAGACACAATGGCAATAGGGCTTTGAGCCTCATAAATCTGTTCAGGCTCTGGAAAGCCCTGGAGTTTTACTTGGACCTCTCCAACTGAGGTCATCACTAGCAATCTACCTGGGACACCTACCTCAGAGCTGGGTGGCACAAAGCCTTTCTTCTGTCACTGCCACCTTCTTCCCTCCATCTCTCTTGACTATACCCTAGATCAAGCCAACCAAGGGTGCTGTTGGAAGAAACCGAGCTCACGTTTTGGTGAAAAGGAGAGAGCAGTGATATTCCTTGCCTTCTGCACAGGCAGAGCCATGGCAGGCTGCACATCAAGAGTTCAGTCTGCAAGGTGAAACATGTAAAGAGATGGGGCTGGAAAGATGTATCCTGTACTTTGTTTAAATGTCTGTGGATAGGTGTTGAGGTCTCTCAGTTAGTAAAACTTGGCCCTACAGTCAAAATTGTAGAGGCGACAAAGTTTGTCTTCAGTTAGGAAAAAATTAGGGATCCTTCAGCACCTACTTCAGTTCAGTTTTCACATTTCTCAGCTCCTTTAAATCTGACAGCATTCCAGGGAGGTGAGCTTACTATTCCCACTTTAACAGATGAAGAAACTGAGCTAAAAAGGAGGAAGTCATGTATCCAAAGTTAACCAGTTAATAAATGGAAGGGCCAAAATATAACCTTGGGTCTTATTAGTTCTAAAATCCCTTTTAATATACCCTCCCCATTTTCTATTCGCTTATTTGTGTCTCTTTTTTTCTGAGCTTTTCCTGTGCAAATATACGTTCAGCCAGCTACCATGTTAGAATAAATTTGATAATACAATTTGTAGTGTATTACCTTTTTAAAGTTTTGATTGCATCTTAGGATGAAATTTCAGCGGTGAAATGTTAGATATCAGTTTAATACAAGAGGTATTTCAAGATTATATTCTCAGAAGAGGAAACCAAGTTTTCTAGTGGGACAACTGATAGTCTCAATTCTAGAAGATGTCTAAGACAGGGGCCACATGTCTTTGTCCATCTCTGTTGTGTGACATGGACAGAATGTGCGTTAAAAATACTTTTGATAAGAATGATGATAAACTGTGTTGGGGTTTCAAGGAAAAAATATATCTGAAGGAAAAGAGAGTAGCAGAATAAGAATTCCATTGTATGGATATCAATATAATTTGTAACTTTTTTTCCAGCCTCTCAAAAAAAATCACTATAAACAAAAAACCTCTCCTATCCCCTCAATCCTTGGTTCATTAACATGAACACTAAGGATAACTGAGTGGGAGAAAGTGAAACATTTTTCTTGTCACTAGACAAGAAAATGTGTTATGCAGTCCTCTTAAATGTGCGTTCTGGTAATGCTAAAAGAAATTGTGAATTAGAAGTAAAAGAAAAATGATTTTTTCCCTGAGTTTGCATAGAAAAATGTCAACACAGACATTATATTAAATATACAACTTTAAAAGTCCATAAAACAGATATTTAGCACCCACTGGAAAAAAAGTATATGAGATCTGAGCCCAGTGGTGAGCTTTTGGTTGTCATCTTCAACAACCAAAAAAAAAAAAAATTTATTTTTAATGTTTTTTAAAACATTAGTATATGTAGAATGCATCTAGTATGTATACAACTCTGAACTAGAGAGTGGAAAAATTAAAGGTAGATGGTCTTAAACTCTATTTTGAGAGACAAACTATACTTATTGACCCACTTACACAAAGTGAAGTGAATGCTATTGTGTTAAACGCCTTCCGTAAGTGAACTCTTTTTAACCTGTGTCTCCATGATATTACATAATTATTCTTGCTTATGAGGAGTAATCTGTTGTATTCTTTCACATTTTTTACTTTATTTCCAAACACAAAAACTAAAACCAAAGCTTTATTTTAATTAATAAATAAACTCATGTTTTTCTTTTTATTTTAAGATCATGTTAGGAAGATTTGAAAAAAAATCATACAGAGAGTTTCCATATACCCTTCATTCAGCTTCCCCTATGTTAACATCTTACATAATCAATGCACTTATCTCTAAGAAACTACCATAGGCACAATGCTAGTTAAACTATAGATTTTGTCTGGACTTAAATTTAGTTTCTCTACAAATGTTCTTTCTGTAAATAGTACAGGATCTAGTTTAGGATTCTGCATTGCATTTGGTTTGTCATGCAACCTTAGCCTGATCCAGTCTTTGACAGTTCCTCAGTCATTTGTCATCTTTCATTACTGCTTTTGAAGAGTACTGGTCAATTATTTTTTAGAATGTTCCTCAACTTATGTTTGTTTGGTAGTTTCTGATGCTTAGACTGAGATATGCATTACTAGGAGAATACCACAGAAGTGGTATGTCCATCATCACTGTATCATATCAGGGGGCACGTAATGTGGATATGTATAATTATTGGTCATGATAATCTTGGTAAAGGCTGTGTCTGCCAGATTTCTCCACCACAAATTTACTAGTTTTCCCTTTGTAATTAATAAGTATTTATTCACTTATAAGAGATAGTATGAGATTATGCAAATGTCCTGTTTCTCTTTAAATTTTATCCACTAAACAACTCACTTTTGAAAAAAAAGGCAAACGATCTATAGGTAGGAGAAATCTAACCGTTATGAAAATCCTGAAGTAAAGAATCTTAGAATTGCTAAACACAAGGCATGTAAAACCAAAAGCACCCTCAAAGAGGAATAAAGGCCGGGCGCAGTGGCTCACACCTGTAATCCCAGCACTTTGGGCGGCCAAGGGGGGTGGATCACTTGAAGTCAGGAGTTCAAGACCAGCCTGGCTAACATGGTGAAACCCCGTCTCTAAGAAAAATATAAAAATAGCCAGGAGTGGCAGTGCATGCCCGTACGAGAATCGCTTGAACCCGAGTTGCAGGCGACAGTAGCCGAGTTCGCACCACTGCACTCCAGCCTGGGCAACAGAGTGAGACTCCATCTCAAAAAAAAGTTGGGGACAGGAGGCGAATAAAGAGTCAAACAATTTGCGATTAGTACTGAAAATTCCCTCCTCTTTTTAATAATTTGAAGGAAGAGCTAAGATAAACGCATAAGATGCAAAGGGAAACAGAAGTTATTCCAGATGATTCCTCAGTTATCAAAGCTACATTATCATTTGTATTTCTTAACCCATTTTTGTATCAGTAACTTATTATAGTTCACAGATGGCTTAAAATTATATTTCCAGTGTTCCTCAGATCAAGTACATCAAGAACTACAGACTTTGCATTTTTGAGTCACTCCAATTTGACAGATGCCAATGATGCTTTTTTGATTGGTTTATTAATTTTCCCTCAACACTGAGTATTGCAAAATCAGTATTCAAGTTACACTATAAATCTTTTTCAGAATTATTTCTATACCACCTGCCTTATCCATAAGAGGTACAATATTCATGAATCCAATCTTTTCAGAGTTTACTTGACCCTCCAAGAATTCCAACTGAAGTAACTGAAGCATACACACAGTAATATCACTATTAGATAACTTATCACTTGAAAAAGAGCAATTTGAAGTTAATTCATGTAAAATACAAAATTACCTATATTATTAACAGACCATTTATGTCTACTTTTTATCTAGGACAGTACTAGCACCAATATCCAATATATATTTTATACTTTGTACCAATCCTTAAGTAAGTTCTTTACATAAACTATTTCATTTAATTGTCACAGCTATATGAGGTGGCAAGAATTGTGAAGATTCTGAGATTTTACCCTATTTGCAAGCTAACAAGTTATCTTGCTACAGCTTCCTGAATGCTGGCAGAACACCTAAAACTCTTGCATTAGAGAACGTTATCACCCACAGAAGTAACAGTGACCAGAGCATCAGCATGTTCTTGCACCAGGTCCTCAAACTCCAATTCCCACAGACAACACAGAGAGTCAGGTGAGCCCTGCACAAACAGTGGGTTGCATTATAAGAAAGAAACAAATTTAGGGAACCCATATCTTTTTTAATGGACAGTAAGTATGCTGCTATGTACTCCAGAGGGAGACACTGTCAGTATCTTCCAAGGCTATTTACTATACAGACATCAGTGGACAAATAGTCCAGAACCAAGGCAGTTAGCGTCAGTGCTTGCAAGACATGCAGAAGTGTGAGACCCATCCACAGAGAATTATCTCCCAACGTGATTAGATACTATCATTACTCCTCTTACAAATGAAGAACTTTAAGCTTAGAGAGAACTATATGAATTTAAGGAGACATTCAAACGTAAGGTAAACGTATTTGCTTTTTCGTGGAAATATTTTAGTATTTATGAGTTTGTTTAATTTATTACATGAAACATGCTCCCCATAAGGTGTTGCAAATTGCACCCACTTGAGCTTGCAAACTGTAAAGAGGTAAAATTGGGCATAAAGATACATCCAAGATAAATTTTCCCTAGGTGTTCTGAAAAATATATTGTCCTTTCTTCTCTGTGAGATCATTTTAAATTTTAACTTCCATATATAATTTCATACATACTATGCTCAAGGAGGAAGTAAGCTGCAGTGGAAAAAACATGAGCCCTGAAGTCAGACAACGGTCAAGTTGGGATTCCAGTCTACACTTACTAACCTCTCTCAGAATTAGTTTTCCCATCTGTGACAAGAGAATCTCTTGCAGGGTCATTGTAGGAATTAAATGAAATCATGGCTATGAAGCTTCCACCACAGTATTTTGGCACATAGTTAGGTGCTCGACAATAGACAGCAATAATAATGACTTATAGGATGGTTGTAAGCAAAGTTGCTGTAATATCCATTGTGTTCAAATTTTGAAAAATTCAAGAACAAAACCAGAAGAGTTTTTTTTTTTTTTTTTTCCAGCCCCCGGTGGGGGGGCGCGGTGCCAGCTCCGGCTCACTGCAAGCTCCGCCTCCCCGGTTCACACCATTCTCCTGCCTCAGCCTCTCCAAGTAGCTGGGACTATAGGCATCCGCCACCACGCCCAGCTAATTTTTTGTATTTTTTAGTAGAGACAGGGTTTCACCGTGGTCTCGATCTCCTGACCTCGTGATCCGCCCGCCTCGGCCTCCCAAAGTGCTGGGATTACAAGCGTGAGCCACCGCACCCGGCCCAGAAGAAGAGTTTTTAAGTCCAGTTTTTCTATGTGAAAGCTTTTTCAGGCATTGAGGTTGTGTCATACTGCATTGAACTTTTTTCATTCAAAGATTAATTTTAAATGTGAGATAAAAACTTTTCCAGCTGTCAAAGCATTAGCTTTTAGCAATGGAATGGATGTTGATCTTTTAAAAGTTCTCCTAGTATTTCTTTTAATGACTTAGAGCAGGAAAGCTTGTCATTTTCCCTAACACAATGTGAATAAAACACAAATATATGGTGAGAACCAGTCAACAGGAGCTCAGCAATCTACATTTGCCATAATATGTGTCCTAGTGATCAATTCAAAGGGCCTTGTGACTTTACATAGGAAATTGTGCTGTGTTAGAGACAGCTCTGTTGATCTTTTATCCATTCATATGGAGAGGTGTTAGAAGATGAAATTGTTTTTTATATTCACTTAAAAGTTACACCACAGCCATTAGATAAAAGCAAGAATAACTGCTTGCTCAGTGGGCAGGCAGCTACAAAGCAAGAAACATGCTCATCAAACAGTTGTGTTTTTCAGCTTCGGCAGATGGAATATCACATTCTTTGGTGAGTTCTTCCACCTTGTAAAACTTAATGATTTGCCCTCCCTGCAGATTGCTGAAAAAATTATTGTCCACGATAGCTTGATGTTGATTTGCTTTGGAAAGCCTCTCAACTTTAACTAATAGTTGCCATCCAAATTAACAATAACCAAGGAAGGATGGAAATTATGGGTGCATTCTGGTAATTCACTACAAACTAAGCTTGTTATCTGCATGAAATACAACTGTGGATCCATGAATAATTCTCAAAAATGTTGAATTTAAAATGAGCACTGGGTAGGATAAACAGTAGTTAAATAATACTTAAATTCCACCATCTGGTATTCTAGTATTTTAATGTGAGCTGAATTTCTTTTATTAGGTGTTTATTTGAGATTCTTTCTGTATGGATTCTTTCCTTATGCAGAAAGAGCTCTATAAATTGGGAAGTAGTAAGAGTTACGATTCAGGACAGCTTTCTTTTATAGTAATTCTCTTAAAGGGAAACACGAGTATTAAAATCTCAGCTATTTTCCCAAAGGGGCAACTGAATAATTCCTGAGAGTTTATTTAAATTCAGAGCACTTATTTGTAAGGATCCATAGGTTGGTGCATGTAGAAGAGAATGAGTCACTCAGGTAGTAGGGGAAAAGTGCATGGTAAAGATTAATGACAGGAATCAAACAAAAATGATTAATAATAGGAGCACAGCAAGATATCAAAAAATAATATGATTAATGGTCTTGGGAAGAAAAATGAAAGAATATAAAGAAGTTTTTAATGAAAGAGGCATCATTAAAAAAAAGATGTAATGGGCTTATAATGCTTGGAAAAAACCATTTCCCCAAAAGTTTTATACCAAGCTATTCCAGTGACTTAATTTGAAATTTGCATGAGAATTGTTTTTTTTTCTTCCTGACCTGACACATTCAATATGAAGGAAGCAGGAAACAATAATAATGACATTTACATTGTTCCTTACTATTTTCCCAAATATTTTTACATGCATTATACCCTGTGATAGACACAGCATCCGGAGAAGGGAAGTAGAGCTAATCTTATCATTCCCATTCTATACATCATGAAGAAATTCAGCTAGCTGCCTGCTGAGTGACAGTACCTTAAGGTCAGTTCTATTTTTCAATGCTCTCAACTTTAATTGTTATATTTCAAATTCATACTAACCAAAGTGGCAAAATATTCTGGGTATATTCCAAGCAAAATTATGATCTACTTGAAGCCTACCTTCCTTCTCACTCCAAATTCAGTACTTATTTAATTACACTGTACCTCCCAAAGAAATCTGGCTCTGCCACTGACTAAAAAAATATATCCCGGTGTCAGCCCTTAACTTCTCTAGGCATCAGTTTCCCGGATTGACATTGCTAGGGCAGTTAAAATTTTACAATGCACTTTGGCATCCATCGTCTCATTTATTGTCCACTGAAACTTTAAATATTTTTAAATGGAGTAAATTTGAATTCAGAATTGGTTAATTGCTTGTCCAAGATCATACTGATGATAAATGTTAGATCCAGATCTCTGGTCTACTGCCATACTATGAAATCTGGAATTGGGTTAGCTTCTTCTAGGATATCTTCCAGTTCTATCTTCCCTGACTTCAAAGGCTGGGAGAATATAATGTTATTTACAGGTCAATAGTATTTTACTGATAAATGGTGTAATTCTTGGAACAAAAATAAAATATTTTACTGACTAGTTATTGAAGTACTTCCTGACACCAGCTTTCTGCAAGAAATTGTGCTTTCAACCATATTGGGAAGGACAAAAGATGAACCAACACCCATCTCCACCCTTGAAGAGTGCATTCTCTAGTTTGGAACATAACAACATCCACTTCTAGGAAAGCACCACAGACAACGTGCTCTGAAAGTTAGAGAAAATAGGTGGCTTTAAGCCTTAAGCCATATAATGAGTTTAAACATTCAGAGACTAGAGCAAAGGAGCAGAAGAATGATAACCCAGAAAAACCCCATGTGCTATCCACCTTGTTAGCATATCTCTTCAGTACCAAAAAGACATTAGAATGTGTTTTCTTGTAAATGATAATAAAAACAGCATTATTGTCATCTTTTTTTATCACTATCAATGTAGCCCTCCTAGCAAAATTAAGTTAGGCAACTGCCATTTGATACCTGAAATATGTTAACATATGTCCTCAAATCTACTGGGAATCACAAATCCTAGAGCATGAAAGTTTTAGGTCCCAGCTTCACCTCTGTCTTCAAAGCAATATTTTCTTCTGTTTTATTGTGTCTTTATCAAGATCTGCCAAAAAGTCATGCAGATGACCAGTTCAAATTTTTCTTCCTTTTTGTCTACCTTCCAAAAATACTAAAGAACATTGGAATGAATAAAAGGCAAAGGGAAAGGATGGAAAAACAACAGAAACAAAGGGCCAAGGCCAATTAGTTACTAAACAATTGAGAACTGACAAACTTTTCCATTATCCATAATAACTGTGTGCCCTTATTAACCTGTACCCTGAGGTGTTATTCCAAAGCCAAAACAACTTACCACCTTATGCTTAACTTGTAACAACGTCAATAACGCAGATTTTCTCCATGAAACAAGTAAGACGGATGTCAGAGCAGACCCTGGGATATATTGAAAACTGAAAACTTGATAGTGGATTGCACTGGCAGCAGATTAAATAAGTAATACATGAGCATCAATTCCAGACGCCCTTTCCATTTAAATTTCAGCACTGCATCAAACATCTGGCAACTGTGTAAGATGAAGTAGGACCAAAGCAAGAAGGAAATTATAATAATGTAGCTTGCAATACAACTTCATTTCAAATAACATCTTTCATGTAAACGGGTATCTAAAGTGCTTTACCGAATAAAATAGCACAAGAAAGTGGACAGCGTGTGGTATAAATTACAGAAAACAGTGGTGCAAGAATATTATATGTGCAGCAAATTAAAGTATTCCATCATCAAGCCAGGAGCAATGGGAGAAAACACGAAAAGGTACAGCAAAAGGTACAATTTTAGATGAGGTGTAAGAAACTTGGACGTTGATAAGAAAGCCATTTTTCTCCCCACTTGTGTATTTAAAAATGAAGTACTTACCATTCTTTTAGTAGAAGGCTTTAAGCTGTGTATTTGATAAAGCTGAATTTTAGAGTGCTTTAGCTTGAACATTGCAATCAACCAGAAAGAATGAGGGATTCTGTGTGAATAATCAAACATCCCCCAAAATAGGCTGATTATCTAGAAGTGCCAAGTCTACAGGTAGCAAAAATCCTCCTATAGGCATTTACAGCACAAGTAGTTTAGAGCATGGGCATTGTAATCAAACCAATCAGATTCATGCCTTAACTGTGTTACTTAAGAACTGTACGGCCCTAGACACTGTATCGCCTCTCTGTGCCTCCGTTTCCTCATCTCTAATAGGAGAATTTCAATAGTACCTATGTATTAGGATTGTGTTAGATTAAACAAAATTCATACAAAATATTTAGCACAGGGTCAGTAGCACAGCCATTTAAAATGTTAGCTACTGTAAATATCAGGAAGACAAGGTCTGAGTCCCCATCAGACTCCAGAAGCACCAGTGAGAACCTCAAGATTTGTCAAAGCCCAGTAGTGTTCAGATGAAGTATCCAGGATTCACTTCAGAACACTCCTCCACAAGGGTGAGCTACTCACACACCTACTTCCAGGGGTGCTACAGCAAAGCCCAGGCATTCAAGAGTATGAATTGGCCAGGCGCGGTGGCTCATGCCTGTAATCCCAGCACTCTGGGAGGCCGAGGCAGGCGAATCACTTGAGGCCAGGACTTTGAGACCAGCCTGGCCAACACGGTGAAACCCTGTCTCTAGTAAAAATACAAAAAAATTAGCTGGACGTGGTGGCACGTACCTGTAATCTCAGTGAGAGGTGACAGCATGCTGGCAGCTCGCTCTCGGCGCCTCCTCAGCCTCCGCGCCCACTCTGGCCGCGCTTGAGAAGCCCTTCAGCCCGCCAGCCCGCCGGTGCACTATGGGATTCCCTCTCTGGGCTGGCCGAGGTCGGAGCCGGCTCCCTCTACTTGCAGGGAGGCGTGGAAGGAGAGGCGCGGGCGGGAACCGGGGCTGTGCGCCGAGCCAGCGTGAGTTCCGGGTGGGCGTGGGCCCGGGGCAGTGAGGGGCTTAGCACCCGGGCAAGCAGCTGCGGAGAGTGCGCCGGGTCCCCCGGCACTGCGCTGGAATTCTCACCCGGCCTCAGCTGCCTCCCCGCAGGGTAGAGTTCCGGACCTGCAACCCGCCATGCCGGAGCCTCCCCCAGCCCTGAGCTCCTGCGCGGCCAAGCCTCCCGGACAAGCGCCGCCCCCTGCTCCTAGGCGCCCGGTCCCATCGACTGCGCAAAAGTGCTGAGGAATGCGGGCACAAGGCGCGGGACTGTCGGGCAGCTCCGCCTGCGCCCCGGACGGGGAATCCATTAGGTGAAGCCAGCTGGGCTCCTGTGTCTAGTGGGGACTTTGAGAACCTTTATGCCTAGCTAAGGGATTGTAGATACACCAATCAGCACTCTGTGTCTAGCTCAAGGTTTGTGAATGCACCAGTCAGCACTCTGTGTCTGGCTAATCTGGTGGGGACTTGGAGAACCTTTATGTCTAGCTAAGGGATTGTCAATACACCAATCTGCACTCTGTGTCTAGCTCAAGGATTATAAATGCACCAGTCAGCACCCTGTGTCTCGCTCAAGGTTTGTGAATGCACCAATCAGTGCTCTGTGTCTAGCTGATCTGGTGGGGACTCGGAGAACCTTTATGTCTAGCTAAGGGATTGTGAATGCACCAGTCAGCACTCTGTGGCTAGCTCAAGGTTTGTAAATGCACCAATCAGCACCGAGTCTAGCTCAGGGTTTGTGAATGCACCAATCAAATCAGTGCTCTGTGTCTAGCTAATCTAGTGGGGACTTGGAGAACTTTTGTGTCTAGCTCAGGGATTGTAAACGCACCAATCAGCACCCTGTCAAAACAGACCAATCAGCTCTCTGTAAAATGGACCAATCAGCAGGATGTGGGTGGGGCCAGATAAGGGAATAAAAGCAGGCTGCCGGCGCCAGCCAGGGCAACCTGCTGAGGTCCTGTTCCACACTGTGCAAGCTTTGTTCTTTGGCTGTTTGCAATAAATCTTGCTGCTGTTCACTGTTTGGGTCCGCACTGCCTTTATGAGCTGTAACACCCACCTCGAAGGTCTGCAGCTTCACTCCTGAGCCCGCGAGACCATGAACCCACCAGAAGGAAGAAACTCTGAACACATCCCAACATCAGAAAGAATAAACTCCGGACACGCTGCCTTTAAGAACTGTAACACTCACTGCGAGGGTCCGCGGCGTCATTCTTGAAGTCAGTGAGACCAAGAACCCACCAATTCCAGTAGCTACTCAGGAGGCTGAAGCAGGAGAATCGCTTGAACCTGGGAGGCGGAGGTTACAATGAGCCAAGATGGTGCCAATGCACTCCAGCCTGGGTGACAGAGCGTGATCCATCTCAAAAATAAAAAATAAAAAAGTATGAATCGCTGATGCCGCATGACTTTTAGTTTTGTAACCAAGAATCTGAAACAACAGAAAACACACACTCCTTACATTCTAGTAGAATATCTTGAATAGATTTTGTTAAAAGAGGTTCGTGAAGGGAAGTTAGGGCATGTGAGATCAGACACCCTAGAGTATGACTCCGCTACGTGGCCTTCCTTACTCCTCTCTGTCTTAGATGATTTCCCTGAGTGTACTCCATGCGGGGACCCACAGTATCCACCATTCTCCGTGGGATTAGTTACACATCTCTAAGTAACAAATTTGCCCCAAACTCAGCACCTTAAGACAACAAACATACATCACTTACCTGGCACCCTGTCTAAGGGCCAGGAATCCAGGAGTGGCTTGGCTTTGTGGTCTGGCTCAGGGTCCCTCATGAGGTCTCTGCAATGTCAAGCTGCTGGCAAGGACTGCAGGATCTGTTTCCAAGTTCACTGGTGTGGCTGTTGGCTGGAGTCTTCAGTTCCTCACCATGTGGGCCCCTTCACAGGACAGCTCATATATGCAAGCTAATTTTCCCCGGCACAAGTGTTCCAGGAAAGTGAGAGACTGAGGCAAAAACTACAGTGTAATCCATAACATGATCTCAGAGTGACATACCATTATTTCTGCCATATTCCATGAGTCACACAGACCAACCCTGATAGAATGTGGAAGCTGCTACACAAGGGTGTGAGTAGCAGGAGGCCAGGCATATTGAGGCTGGCTCCCACACCCCCTTGGTAGTTAACTATTCTTCTACCTGGGCCACATCTGGACATTTTTAGTCTATTGATAACTATGCTCCAGTTTATGTCTATTTTTCTGTTCCTTCCAGACCAAACTATTATTAAACTACTGTCTGATGCTGAAGTTTTCCTTTCTCAAAGTACAAACCAAAACATTTACCCTATTACATATAACATGAGGACCTGAAGGCCTTTCATCTGGTGTTTCTTCAAGTAAACCTGAATATGTTGATTGAAGTGCATTCGCTTCTAGAACTCAAGGATCACAGGGCTGGAGATGTCTATACAGCGTGTAGTATGTCATACTGGTTTTGAGAAGTTAAAAATACTTATGATGATCTTCAGTAGATGACGCTGCAGAGAAATGCTTGCCTTGACCTTTTCTTTCCTCTGGGTCTTTGCTCAGGTCTATTCTTTCAGGATTAGCTTTCCATCCCTTTCCCCCATGGACACATATCTTTTAACATGGCCTAACTTCAGTGACACCTTCTTGAGGAAGCCTCCCCTGATCTATCATCCATCCCTTCCCTGAGCTGCATTTACGTTTTGTCTGCACTATTCTCTTTCCATCACTTACCCTTTACAGAGTAAAAGGCACCAGCCACTGCTCCTATGATAGAACTGTGTCTAGGCTGATTTCACCAAGGTAAAGGGGTAGTACTGGAAGCCAGTCTGTTTAGTGAGGCATGGTAAAAAAACCCCACAGGTGAAGAGGTTCCCAAACCATTTTTTTTCACATGAATTTTGCAACAGTTATAGAAAAGTTCATCCCTAGGATCCTAGGATAATGGGTTTCCCTTCCTGGAACCAGTAAATATTTACTTTCCTGCAGTTCCTGACTGTCAACGAGACAACGTGATCTTTCAAAGCTGCTTCCTCAGTGGCTTCATGGACTCCATCCAAACTTGGCTTTGCGCCAGGCAGAGGTTAGCACGTTCCTGGAGGCAATGGGGGTAGAACTGATCCTAGTTTCCGCAGCCTGACCCCGGGTTCCTCAGCCTTTACTTGCTCAGTGCTTCTCAGGGACTGAAACCCTGAACCTGTCTGCTTCTGTGTATAGGGTATCTTATCTCTTTTTTTATTATAAAAACAATGTAGCCACTCTCAAGCACTTTTTTAAAAAAAATAGTGGGAGAAAACAAAACTCCAACAGTTCCATTACCCGACTGCACAAGGGGCAGAGTCTGGGAGTTCTAATCCTGTGTTCTACGTGTTTAGCAAATAAGTTCAAGTTTACTAACTTATTTCGCTTGCCCCATTAAAACCCTTCCTCATGTGCTCATGCACCTGTCCAACCACACCCACACACCCTTCTTTTTTTTTTTTTTTTCTTTTATGAACTGTTTGCTGATTCTCTTAGTTTCTGGGACACAAAAGTGAGTGGCACACGACATGTGTTCCCTTCCAATTCTTTCTCCTTATGTAAAGGAAGTTGTCACATAATTGTCTCACGGTGTGCATACAGTTTTCTACTCTTCTTCTGGCAGTTAACATAAAATCATAAGCAACTTTTCAGTGTTGCTGCAGAATCTTCGTAAATCAGTGTAGGAATTTTTGGTTTTTAACAGACCTGGGGTCAGGTCTCACCTCTGTCATTTAGTTGCTGAATTACCTTGGACAACGAATTAACCTCTCTGGGAATCACTTTATCTCTAAAAGGGTGTTGACAATATCTGCCTTGTGCTGTTGGGAGTAATAAATGAAGTGCAGGATGCAAAGTCTTAATGATGGCATACACTAAATGTCCAATCAAGTCTAGCTAAAAATAATTACCTTCTTAAAATATGTTTATGATGGCACAGTATTCCATCAAGTGGAAAATAAAAGTTATTTTTGAGATTATAACCACTCTGATACATGAGGAAATGTTTATTATGCACCCACAAACTCTTTAAATTCCAATTTTAGCCACTTGAGTTTGATGCCGACCTATTGTCCCTGAGTGTAGTGACCTCTCTCTCTAGTAACAGTCCTTTCATGTGGGAATGTATTTCACTTTTTTTTTTTTTTTTTTTTTTTTGAGACGGAGTCTCACTCTGTCGCCCAGGCTGGAGTGCAGTGGCGCAATCTCGGCTCACTGTAAGCTCCGCCTCCCGGGTTCATGCCATTCTCCTGCCTCAGCCTCTCCGAGTAGCTGGGACTACAGGCACCGGCCATCACGCCCCACTAATTTTTTGTATTTTTAGTAGAGACGGGGTTTCACCGTGGTCTCGATCTCCTGACCTCGTGATTCGCCCGCCTTGGCCTCCCAAAGTGCTCGGATTACAAGCGTGAGCCACCACGCCCGGCCTCAGTTTCTTCCAGCTCTGTCCTTTCTTTCCTTCCTCCTGCATACACATTTCTCTCCAATAGAGCTAATTAAAAATATTTGCCTGCTGCATTAATGTTCACATTGAGGCTATTCATAGGAAGATTACTAAATTTTTTGTATGACGGTCAACATTGCATGCAGTTTGGAAGTAGAATTTCAGGATGTTTATGTATCATCCCAATAAATGGTTAAGAACTTAGTGAATGAATGGAAAGCCTTGCAAAGATAAGACATGTTAATGAGGAAGTTGTTAACTTCACAGGTTCCCTTTGAAGGCTCAGATTATTTGTGAAACCAAAGAAGCAGGAAGAATGAATTCTGCTGATCACTGCAGAGGGAGGGGAAGAGCTTTGGCTAGAAAGCTCTGAGTTTTATTTTTATTACTAAATCTCTGTAAATAAATAAATAGCACTAATTTACATTAAATTATCTTGTCAATATCTATAAATATGGTACATTCTGGTGATAATTAAACAATGAGCAGTGAAATTTTACTACGGTTGGGTTCTATTTTGTTTTGTTTTGAGGAGGGAGGAAGTGTTGCTATTGGAATGATAGGCTGAGTAGAGTTCTTCTACAGAATCCACTTTCGCAAATTTGAGCAGAAATAGAACTGATGAAAGGATATTAGATAGTTCACAGAATATCTGGTAGGGCCAGAGGATCAGATGACAAATTTGAGCATCCAGGAGCCATGATAACCACCCCTTCTCTAGCAGCAACACTACAGATGCTGGCACTTGGCACTGATCCTCAGGACTGAGTTCCAGAAGCACTGCCACCCCAAGCCCCAGAACTGAATCCCTACACCAGACCTGCCAAAAGACCAATTTTCCTAGTTGCCTCTGCCTCCTCCAAAGAACTTTTCCTGTAGGGGATCAGTCAGGGTGGTGGAAGAAATTGTACAGATAAAGTTATAGAAAATAGACACGAACCTTCCTGGAAGGCCGGGAGGTTTGCATAGGTTCAGTAAAAGATTTGGCTGATGGCAGGCTGAATTCTCTTAAAAGCTTAGGGTGTAGATACATAGGAAGGTATAGGAGTTTATCTAAATAGCTTGCTTACTCATGTGGTCCTAAGACCAACCTTTGATCATCTGCAGGTGCATGACTGCTCTTTACTCAGGAAGTTTGCAATGTTAATTACCCTCTAGTGGTGTTTACTGGAGACATTTGTCATTTAATCTGTACTAAATAAATGCGAACTTCACCAGCTTATCCGGGCCAAAGCTGTGGACTCAGGCAGCAGAGCCCCTTAGCTGCACTGACAGGCAAAATATTCTGTGTCAGTGTATGTCTTTCATCTGTTGCTGGGTGAGGGTCTGCGGGTGAGACCCAGCATCTTCCCAGTATGTCATCCCAGTGCTAACACTCCCTTCCTCCTCGAAACAAAACAAAATAAAACCCAACCCTAACAAAACTTTCATTGCTCCTTGTTTAATTAATTCAAATCTGTCTTTCAGGGACAGTCCGATTAGAGTGAGTGAGGTCACATGACTGTACCCTAATACAAGGGGTCTGGGAATGCAAATTTTCTGGCTCCCACTTTAGGAAGGTGAGACACATTATGTATGAAATTATCACAGTGTAGGATGCATGTTCAAAGACACTGAGTAGCTCAAGTGATGAATGAACATTATAGGGTCAGTCATTTTGAGTGTTCTGTATACATTGACTGTGAATTTCTGTCTCTGAGGAGAAATTTCTGCCATTAAGTACTTCCTGGCATGCTGTTGATGGACTCCACATTCCCCAGATTCCAGGACTGCTCAAACCCTTTGCTACCACAAAGAAACCTTGCCATTTGTGAAACATGTAGTCCCACTCCCTTCCTTTCTCCTCTTTCCAATATACCCAACATTATCATGGGGCTATAAAGATGATAAAAATTAAAGTGTGTGTGTGTGTGTGTGTGGTGTGTGTGTGTGTGTGTGTATTACTAAATATCACATATTGTCATGGGGTGGCAGGTTCATTACTTCTCCTCTCGTATAAGGTTAGATATAATTGTAACAACAGAAAAAGGAATATATTGTTTTTTTAGAATTTTTTTTTTGAGATACAGTCTTGCTCTTTAGCCCAGGCTGGAGTGCAGTGGCATGATCTTGGCTTACTGTAACCTCTGCTTCCTGGGTACAAGCAATTCTGCTGCCTCAGGCTCCTGAGTAGCTGGGACTGCAGGCGTACCCCACCATGCCAAGCTAATTTTTTTATTTTTGATAGGGGCAGGGTTTCACCATGTTGGCCAGGCTGGTCTCGAACTCCTGACCCCAAGTGACCTGCCCCCCTCGGCCTCCCAAAGTGTTGGGATTACAGGTGTGAGCCACCACACCCAGCATGTTTCTTAGAAATTTGATGGCATAAGAGGGAAATAGGATGCATGGGTAAGATAATTAATTATAAAAGGTCTTGGAATGCAAGAAAATCATATATAATTTCACCATTATTAGGCATCCAAACCTAAGGCAGAATGCTAATTACTCACTCTAATTTAAAAAATAATGATTAAAATGGTCAGTGATTCCAAATAATAACTGCAGAATAGTTAGATGGGAGGAAAATAAACCTATTCTTCAGTAGTGTATTTAGAAACCTTATCAATCTTTGACATTCATAGCTAAGAAGGAGTCAATCTGCTTTGTAAATTTAATTGTAAGCCAAATAATTAGTGTATGGAGAGAATTAATAAAAATATACCAAGATAGTCACAAACCAGCTTCAAATAACTGATTTAACTAATGATGAGTTTTTCATTGAAACATCTGTATACACTGGAGAGTTTCTCTAATATTATTTAATAGATTTTAAAATATCTTTTAAAATTACAAATGCACTATGTTTATTACAAAAAATTGAGAAACCTAGATAAGCAAAAAAAGAAATTACTCATTACCTCATGTATATTAGTCTGCTCAGGAGGCCATAGCAAAATACCATAGACCAAGTGGCTTAAGCAGCAGGCATTTACTTTCTTACAGTTCTAGAGGCTAGTAGTCCCAGATCAAGGCACCAGTCAATTCGCCTGATGAGAGCTTTCCTCCTGGCTTATGGGCGTCCACTTCTTGCTGTGTTCTTACACAGAGGAGTGTAGGGAGAGGGTGGGGTGAGTGTGTACCCAGAAGCTCTCTGAAGCATTCTTAGAAGCATTATTTCCATCCTGAAGGCCCCACCCATATGACCTGTTTTAACCTTAATTTCCTCCCAAAGGCCCTGTTATATTGGTGGTTCGGGCTTCAACATATGAATCTGGGGAGGAAACAACGTTCAGCCTATATCATATTCAGGATATAACCCCTGTTGAGTGTCGTCGTTCTGTATTTTGCATAAGAAAGGAAACAAATATTGTAAAAAATGAAAAAATGCTGATTTGATACTCTGCTTTTCATCTAACACTATTCTGAGAATATCTTTCCACTTAATTGAGTAATTACATAATTAAATATGTAAAAAGTATTTTAAATGTCTTCCCCAATTTTTCTGTAATATTAGGGTTAATAACAACATAATAACTTAATAATAATGTATGGTTAATAACTACACACTGTTATTAGTTTTCCAATTCACCTCTTGGTGGACATTTACATTTTTCTAATTTGTAATATTTTACAAATAGTTCTATGAAGTGCTATGAAGAACAATCTTGTGACTATTTCTTTGTTGTATCCCTATAATCATTCTGAGTAGTGGATTTCTGGGGCAAAGACTATGCATATTTTAAGACTTTCAATAGCATTGCCAAATGTCCCTTGATAAAGCTTATTCCAAATGTATTTCCAAGTAGCAAAATTAGAATGCCTGTTTTTGATGCACTCACCCTTAACTTATGCTAACATAGGGCACTGTCATTTAAAAACTTTTTACCAGAGATATTACACTGTCACTTTAATTTATTATTTAAATGTTCTATAGAAATTTTAATCAACCTTTACACTTAGCGTTTCCATCTATCATCAGAAAAGTTTTCCCCACCAAAAAATTAAATAAGCTTTCATATATATTTTACTCTAAACTTTTAAAGCCTGGTTGTATAGATTTACATTTTTAATTCATCTTGAGTGTATTTTAAACTTTATACTTTTTTCAAGTGATTAGCAAGTTGTCCCTATTTGTTTTGAAATTGAGTTGAATTATGCATAAGATTTTGTTATTTCCCACACAAAAAAGAACTCTAATTAGTAAGATATAAAAATAGGCCTTATGTTAAAGGATCCTTATATATAAAGTAGTCCTTATGGTATAGAATCTTAGGACCATTTTATTATAAAGATTATGTAGATTGACTCCAGCCAGCTGTTGCTAATTTTATTTTTTCAAAAACATGGTGTGAACATGAACTATGATAACTCTCTGAATAACAGTCTTGAAAATTAAATCTTCACGTACGTGATTTGGCTTCAAAATGAAAGATTGTAGGTAAGTTTCTCCATAAGCATAACTTCATTCTAATCTTGAAATCAGCAACATTAAAGACTACAAGCACAATTAATTTTGATATGTCAAATGAATTATTGCTGTTTCTTGGCATTTTCAACAAGGATATTGATTGTTATCATAATTTTTTTAACACAAGTAGTTATCCAATAAAATCTGGAAATGGATTTTACAATTTACTTAGAACTTCAAACTGCCACTAGATGGTGTCATTAAGTCTTTGCCAAACGAGGTCCAATATAATGTAAAGTAAAAGATCTGAACTTTTTACTCAGCACTTCTATGTAGTTAATGATTAAGTCATCTCTAGACAAACATGACTTTAGCTGAATTAAAATGAATATCAAATTTTTATTAAAAATGTGTGCTAGTAGGCAATTGCAAGTGGCCTTAATCTTTCTTCTTGAGTATATAAAAATTAATAATATTGCTATATATACTCACAATAACCAATTGAAAAATAATATACAAGATGACCCCATTCATAGTGGCTACAAAATGTAGCCAAAATGTGGAATAATTCTAACAAAATATTGCAATGCTCCTTTATACAGAAAATTATCAAGCATTATTAAACAGCATTTTGAAAGTCCTAAAACAATAAAGGGATATACAATGTTCATGGATGGAAAGATTAAACAGTCTCTCCAAATTATCAAAAAGAAATTGACTGAAATGGTGTCTAATACAATTGTATAAATTAACAAATTGATACTCAATTCATACATAATAACACAAGACTTTACATAGTCTGTTCAACTTGAAGAACAAAATGGGAGTAAATTGTTACTTGACCAAAGAAACAGTATATAAATCGAAGAAAAAAAATCTGTGGTGGCATCCCAAAAATCAGAGAAAAAATATAATTGGTTATTCATATGGGAAAAAAATTAAATCTAAATAAAATTATTTACTATACATAAACCAAAAATAAATTCCAAGACAACTAAGAACTTGGATATTTTAAACCATAGCTTTAAAACTTAAGAAGAAAACGTAGAAATTTATTGTTTTGTCTCAGGATAAGGAAGAATTTATTAAATAAGACACCAAAAGCACAAAATAAAAAGTGATACATTTTTCCATGTTAAAACTCCTGTGTATCAAAAGATACCACAAATAAGGAAAAAAAGACAAATGGTGGACTCTGAAGAAATTATTGGAAACTTAAGTATCAAATTAATGGTAGTTGTTATTTCCAGGGAGCATAGGAAAGAAAACATAGAAAACTTTGTTTCATTTATTTTACAAAATAAATTTTTAAACAAATAGGCAAAATGTGCATATGTTGAGATCTGATAAAGTTGAGTGACAAGTAGGCATTTTTTATGTATCTAAAAATCTTAAATAAGATTTTACTCCAACATTCAAGTTTTATTTTTAAAGAAATAAAAATGTATTCTGACATAGCAGTTCAGCCAGCTGTCCCTGATAGCTTTACAGTGGGTTTTTTTCTTTTACGGTCACTTTTACAATGCTATCTTATTTTTACATTTAGGGAGAAATTCTTGTCAAAAATAATAAAGTGAGTCCTTTTGGGTTTTTAAAAATGATTTCTTCTAACACCTTCTCACAGGGACTAGAATTTTCATTTTGGCTTTTCCATTTGAGAAACAGTGATACCTCTGGAGGCATGCAGACTATTAAAATCAGGTTTCCAATGTCCTATTAAATCATGGAAAGTTTTTTAAAAGTATAGTTACTATTATCTGTTTGGTTATCGGAGCCACTTTTCTTGCAGCTACCCTGGGCCAGTCACAAAAAATAAATTATAATTCTACCCTTTGCACAGCAAAGCTGCAGCTCTGCTGACCAGTTTTTTTTTTGTATCATGGTTCTTCCTCTTTCATACCCACTACCTGCCATTTTTATATAACAAATTTAGGGCTCCAATATGCAAATAATTATACTACATTATATACTAAGTATAATAGAAAAAAATCTTAGCCATAGCTCTCCAGGAACTCGAATCAAGCAGTAAGAACTACTTTTCTCAAATGGTTATCAGTCTTCACCAAATAAAATTAACTTGTAAGAGAAATTTTGCCTTTAGCTTCCCAAAAATGTTACTCCAGTTACCTGAAGTCATGGGAGAAAAGTTTTAGGAATTCACTTTTATTTATGACGAAAAAAAAACTGACATTTTTATTCCTTCATGCTATCCTCACCCTAAGTCAACTATCCTCTGTGTCATTGTTCCTCAAAAGCCATGAAATTTATATGCCTTTCAGTAAATCAAGGGAAAGTTTTAAAGCATAAAGGCTAACTCTGTCTCCTATCTTAGAAATTTGTGAGAAAAAGAGGCAAATATAACAATCGCTGAGGGAAAAGATGCTTGTATGAAAGAAAATTTTCTTTTCCTTTTAAAAATTGCTTTGAGGAATTATTCAGTTGCTTGAGGAGTATACTGATTTCAGCTGTTTAACTATGGCTGAGGTTTAGGAGAACATGAGATAGATCCTTTCCTGGTTTCTGGTGTACATGATATGTTAAGTTACCATTAGTAACGAGTCAAATTTGCCATTTAGACATACTCTAAGAGTTGCCTGTGGAATTATTTATATACAATCTTTTTCTGATTATCGTAGAAAATTTGGAAAACATAGTTTAATGTTTTCACTCAGCACTGCATTGTGAACAGAACATTTTAAATAGAAATAAATGTTTAAAAGTTTTCAGATTTGAAAATTGATCCAAATGGAAAAAAAAAATAAGTAAAATAATATGTGCTCCAGTCATGTTTTACTGGAATGGCTAGATATAAGGTAATTAGTCTAAGAAATTATCTACTCAATTTTGTCTTGAAAGTACTTCTCAAAAATCATTTGTCTAAGTAAAATTCTCTTACATTTAAAAGCATTTAATTGTTCTTGATGCAACACATCGTTTATTAAAAATTCACTGAGAGCCAAATTGTTCTTGCTCTTCCTGACGCCTCCAACTCTTTTTGTCAGAGGATTGAGGAAAACAATTATCCAACTATAGAATCATAAACAAAGATAAGTCAGGGAACAATATATTAAATTCCATTTAAAAGTGCTTTTCCCCGAAGTTCCACTAGAACCATTATTTGTCTTGTACCCTGATCCAGTGGTTGGTCGCAGCATGCATTTCAGTGTTCACTCACTCAAATGCTGGTTTGTCTCATTTCCACTTCCTGCAAGAGTACAGACAGTTCTTGTTTGTGTCCACAATGCATTCCTGGAAATTATAACATATTGGGATCAGTGGTAACACAGACCACTCCCCACTGCCACCTGCCAGGACCAGTGTTACAACTGAGGGTCATAGACCTAAATAATTGTTATAAAAACAAATAAACTGTAGCTATTTCCAGCAAACTTGCCATAAAAACAAAGATTCAACAATGAGATACATCCATAATAATTTTAAACATAAAATTCATAATCCACATCTTATACAGTTGTCGAGAGGCTTACATCTACATTGATTATACAATGGACAAATATACGTATAGCACATAAAAGAAATAAAATTCTGCTATAATACATTGACCGTAAATGAATTTAATAAATTCAATCAGCTTAATTTTCTCTTCTCTTTTAGAATTTCAAGCGGTAGGGTAATTGGTGTTTTTTTGGCCCAGAGCTTTTTAAAAAGAATCCCAAGGTATTCCCAGTTGTTTCTTCTTTTTTTTTCTTTATTAATTTCCACATACAGTCATTTAAAATAGCTCCACAGGCTGGGTGCAGTGGCTCATGCCTATAATCCCAGCACTTGGGAAGGCCGAGGGGGATGGATCACTTGAGGCCAGGAGTTTGAGACCAACCTGGCCAACATGACGAAACCCCGTCTCTACCAAAAATAAAAAAATTAGCTGGGCATGGTAGAGCAAACCTGTAATCTTAGCTACTCGGGAGGCTGAGGCATGAGAATCGCTTGAACCTGGGAGGCAGAGGTTGCAGTGAGATGAGATCTTGCCACTGCACTCCAGCCAGGGCAACAGAAAGAGACTCTGTCTCAAAACAAAAAAGACAAAGAAAAAGAAAATAACTCCACAGAGTAAAACAGAGAATCTAGTGAATGATTTTATGGATGATTATAACAAAAAAAGATGACAACGGCAATGGTGGAAACTCCCATGAAAGCATCTTTTCCTTTCAACCTCTCCCAGGGTCTCAGTTGATTCCAAGCTACCTTTGGGTTGTTTTGAGTCAGTCCAGTACGTTCCTAGAAGGGTCTTAAACATCTCCTTCCCTGATTCATTGACACTGCTGATGAAGTTTTCTTTGCTCTGTACAAGAAAGTTTGGGTGGACGAAACATGAAGAATGGATTTGAGAGATGTTGTGATGGTAGACTTAGCAGGACTTGGATAAAGACAGAACATGGTAAATCAGAAATGTCTTCAAATTCTTTGTTACTCTTTCCTTTAAGAGACTCCTTCTTCCTGCCTTGAATCTCAGCTAAGCGACTTGCTTGATCAATATGGCAAAAGTGGCATTCTGAGACTTGAAGCTGAGTCGGAAGTTTTGTAGCTTCCTGCTGGGCGTCTTGAAACACATTTCCTTGTTACTCAGCCTCCGTTCTTTGAAGAAGCCCAAAAAACTCTGTGGAGGGGTCCACATGGAGAGGAACAGAGGTCCCCAAATGACAAACCAGCTAAGCTCCCAGCCTAGAGCCAGCACTATCTTGCTACATGTGATTGAGCCATCTTGAGCCAACCCAGCTTCTCCACACACCATGTGGAGAAGGGAAAGGCTATCCCTACTGATCCTACCCAAATTGCAGATTTGTAAGCAATTACTAAAAAATTAATAAATGATAGTTTTTTTAAGCTAACAGGTTTTGGAGTGGTTTGTTTCTTAGCAATAGATAATTGAAAAGGTAAGAAGGGTGAAGAAAAAAATAAATTTAATATTTCAAATCTGAAGTAACAAGAAGATAATGCTTTTTTAAAAAAAGAAAGTAAAGTGGGGAGAAGATAGAACATTTGATGGAAATAGTGTGGGAAAACCTAGGTGTATAAAGAGTTTTGCTGGAGACCAGCGAAAATTATAGTTTGGGTTTAGTCTTGTTTACTTTATCAGCCATAGTATCATATCTACCTCTACAAAAACCTGAAATTCAATTAAATCTAGAGTGAGCTGCAAGTTTATTTGCGAATATACATGGCAGAGAGTTAAAGCTTTTAAAGTAAGAGAATATTAAATCCATTATTAAATAATTTGACTGCAAAGTATGTTATAATTATCTTCAATAGGATATGGATTGTGCAAATAATGTGCAAGATCAACATTGGTCTCCAATTGTTCCTTGGAAGTAAATCAGCTTAACGTGCATGAAATAGCAACATTCAAAACTACCTTGATTTTCCCTTTATTTCTAACGGGTTTAAGGAGGTTTCCAGATTTTGCACATTCAATCAATGCCCTGCAGACATTATTCTTATGAGAATGTATGATCCCAAAAATGATCTCAAGAGACAATTCTTGTATTTCAGGGAAATACATATATATTGCTGTAATCAAGTGATGTATCTATTAGATGGTGTTGGCCAGGATTATGCCTATGTATGCCTATCATTTAAATGTATCCATATGAAAATAGTAGCCCTTTTTCTCCAAAGATAGGCAAAACACTCAAGTAATTTGTTACTTTAATAAATGTTTAGAGAAAAGCTGTTGAATAATAACATGAAAATAAATAGTTAGGTAGAACTACAACTTTCATGCTTACTCATAGCTCATGCTGCCAAATAGTTTCCAATAAATGACTTGTATCAACCTATTCAGTATGGAAGGTTTGAATTTTGCACTCCATCCACTTTGTTAAGGAGGATGGTGGCAACTATTTTTTTCAAAGGGCTCCAGTAAATAGTCTCTAAAGTTGAAATTTGAGTTATTTAATTTTTTTCATGTGTCAAAAAGTTTTGGGGACATAATTCATAGCATCTCTCCAGTGAACCAAAAGTTAACGTATTTTTACAGTACTTAACTTTTCATGAAATGGCTTTCACCTTTTGCACAATAGGTCAGTAAAGAAAATATATTGGAATCCCTTTCATCTGCTATCTTATCAGCTGTAAATATTGCTTGTATACACAGTGCCTGGCACACTTCACAATAGAATGTGAGGGAAGCAAGGAGAGAGAGGGGAGGACTCCTTTAGAAATCTACTGCTGTATCACACCAAGGATTATCCTGAGACTCTTCTGCTCAGTCTCTGTGATTTACATTTCCTTAAAAAAATGACATGCAGGGCCAGGCATGGTGCCTCAGGCCTGTAATACCAGCATTCTGGGAGGCCGAGGCAGGTGGATCACTTGAGCCCAGGAGTTTGAGACCAGCCATGGGCAACATGGCAAAACCCCATCTCTCCAAAACTACAAAGAATTAGCTGAGCTTGCCAGTGTGCACCTGTAGTCCCAGCTACTCCAGAAGCTGAGGTGAGAGGATTGCTTGAACCTGGGAGGTCAGGGCTGCAATGAGCCAAGATTGTGCCACTGCCCTCCAGCCTGGGAGACAGAGTGAGATATTGTCAAAAATGAAACAAAAAGAAAGAAGCAAAGAAAAGAAGGAGGGAGGGAGGGAGAGAAGAGGAAAGAAAAGAAAAGAAAAAAAAAGAAGCAAAGAAAGAAAAAAATTATGAATATATGCAAATATACACATTTACCTGTAGGGTCTTGAGTTACCATTCTGCTATATTGACTACCACAACATAGGGTGAGTTTAGCTTTAACTTACAAGGCTTTAAAGGGTTTGGGTTATGTGTAATTGAGTCTGTTCTCTGAATATTATCAGAGCAGCTAATATCGGGAATGGTTATTATAAGGATCATCATAACTGCTACTTAGTAAGTGACCTCAAGTACCAGATACTTTGCTAAGCTTTTGTGTACATTATTATTGCACTGAATTTATTACAACAACCCTGCATCGTAGTATCATTATGCCTATCTTGCAGGTAAAAAAGTAGAAGTTAAATAATTTCACAAGGAGTAGATCCAGGATCTCAACTCCAGACTATCAGTCTCCAAATTTCCTTCTTTTTTTTTTTTTTAGATGGAGTCTCGCTCTGTCGCCCAGGTTGGAGTGCAGTGGCACCATCTCGGCTCACTGCAAGCTCCGCCTCCTGGAGCTCCGCCTCCCGGGTTCATGCCATTCTCCTGCCTCAGTCTCTCCAGTAGCTGGGACTACAGGCACCTGCCACCACGCCCGGCTAATTTTTTGTATTTTTAGAAGAGATGGGGTTTCACTGTGTTAGCCAGGATGGTCTCGATCTCCTGACCTCGTGATCCGCCCGCCTCGGCCTCCCAAAGTGCTGGAATTACAGGCGTGAGCCATCATGTCTGGCCCATAGTTCCTTCTCTTTCCGCAACCCTTACAATTATATTCAGAGCCACTATCTTCACTGAAAATTTATTGAGTAGCCATCACCATAAATGGTGTTTGGTTTGTAGCACGTCAGTTCCCAAATTTATTTAGAGACACCTACCATCAAAGTTTCCTTATGAAAGTCCAAGTAAGTCCTAGAACTTATTTCTTCTTTCTTTACCAAAGTCAATTTGATGGTTTTTAAAATATACATAAGACTATTCAAGATACCCCACTTTTAGGACTCTTAAAGTAAATTTTGTATCTCAGAATCTTGAGACAAAATTGACTCATTCATTCTATACCGATTGGCTTGACACTGAGAATATAGAAGTAACAATATGAAGCTAGCTTTGATCTTGACAAGCCCACAATGATATCTCTACTTTAAAGCCCAGTGAAATAAAATGCAATAATGTTATTGGGATAGGGAGAACGTATTAAAAGACACAAATGACACCAATAATTTGCAGGCTCCAAATTACTAGGTCTGAAAATTGCTAAATGTTTATTAAGCACTAGATTACTTTAGGGCAAGCAAAAATACTGATCTCTCCCAGGACAAACCCTTAGGCTCCCTCTTTCAAAAATAAATGTCAAAATATCTTTCTGTTGTGAATTCCCAGGCAGAAATTGAAGTTCACTGATGCACTTTAAATTGCACCAAAGGATTAAAAAGGAGAAGAAATGTTAGAGAAGCTTTGGACATGGTTGGGTACTTTCAGATATGGTTAATACATTTTAATTCTGTTTTCAAATACTCTTGGTATTGAATAACAAGGGTGAATTAAGATGTAGTATAGTGAAGCATGCTTTGCCAGGAGAAGGAGTTTAATCTATGACCTATGACATTGACTTTCTTATCTAACATTTCTTTTTGAAATCTTTTTCTGCTGTGCTGCCACATAACTGTAAATATAACAATTTGTTTATTCTTCCTTCTCTGTGCTTCCATTCATGTATCTCCTTCAAGTTAGGAAAACAGGCTATCCTAGAGTAAAAATATTACTGACAATTCCAAAGTGAAAACAATTCTAATGGGAAATACCTTGGCACTACTGGAGGGGCTGCCAGCGTGCTGTTCCTCATTATCAGTTCGAAACCAGCAGATGTTAAATTGACATATGTTAGGAAATAGCTTTCAGAAACTCATGTTTCAAAATGTATGAAAGAAAAACAGATGATGTCACCTTTTTTGGCTTGAACTAGATAACTAGAAGATCACACCAGATGTGTTAAGATGTTTCTCTTTAAAAATATGTTCTGTTTCCTGAGAAACAATGCTCAAAAGCAGAAATGAGAGATTTCCTCCTCAAAATGTACTTTGGTCTTCTTTTCATAAATTTAAAATCTTTATTGTACTTAAAATATTTGACAAAAATCAATGAGCAAAAACACAATGAATTCAATACTTTTATAGTTGTTATAGATTTTATAAACTGATTATTTACTCAATTCTCCATGAAAATTGGTCAGTGGAAATCTAAGTAGAATTGAGAGAAAACAAATCATGACAAAGCCTAGAAATGTAGAACAATTGAATAATATAACTTGAGAATTGAAATGTTAATCTTACTTGTCTGACAATTTTATTGTAAATGATTCATTCTCACATAGCATCTAAGTCCATTTTTTGTTACTATAAAAGAATGCCCAAGGGTGGGTAATTTATAAAGGAAAGAGGTTTATTTGGCTCATAGTTCTGCAGACTGTACAAGAAGCATGGCACTGGCATCTGCTTCTGGTGAGGGCTTCAGGCTGCTTCCACTCATGGCAGAAGGGAAAGGGGAGCCAGCTGTGCAGAGATCACATGGCTGGAAAGGAAGTATGAGAGCAGGGAGGTGCTAGACTCTTTTACCAATCAGCTCTCCAGGGAACTAATAGAGTGCGAACTCACTCACCCCCAAGGAAGGGCACTAACCTGCTCATGCAGGATCTGCCTCCGTGACCCAAACACCTCCCACTAGGCTTTGCATCCCAACACCACCACATTGTGGATTAGATTTCAACATGAGATTTGTTGGGTGCAAACATACAAACCACAGCACATAGGTAAAGTATTAACACAAGAGAATATATTTAGAAGTTGGTGTTTTCACTGTACAGATTACAAGTTGACAGAAACACATGTTGTTTTTGCTTGCCTGGTATTCGTTCTCCCTCTTCAGTTGACAGCACTTTAGAAGAATACATTCAAGGAACCACCCCTTTTTCACACTCCACGTAGCTTTTCTCTATGACTAGATGCTCTCTTGGGGAGAGCATGTAATCTGAGACCGGCCAATCAGTGGATTCTAACCTCAGGGGCTATAATGATTGATTCAGTGTTGGGCAAATGACCCAAGTTAGCCTACTGAGATCTTGGATCTTTTGGTAGGATCACTGAGAAAAACAAAGTAACGCTTCCTGGTATCTTTCAGTCTGTGGATCCAACTTATTTGTGAACCTCTAAATTAGTTGAGCTGCAAATCTCTTTGTTTAAACCCAGTTTGAGTTGTGTTTCATTCAACTGCAATCAAGAGAGCATGATGATTATATGACAGGTCACTTCGGCTGAGGGAATCAGGGAAAGTTCCATGGAAGATGTAGCCCTGGGCAGGATCTTGAAAAAAGCTAGACAGAAGGAAGCAGGGATGGAGAGAGAGGCATTGCTGATGGTGCAGCGGCATGACTGAAGGAATTGGGGTCAATCTGAAAAGGAACATGGTTACAGGGGTCTCTGAAGCTCAGGATGCATGAAGAATTCCAGGTCTCTGGTCTTAACCACCACATCCAAACTACAGTCAGCCCTGCTGACTCCACAGGATTCCATGGAATGGGATGTACTCCTAAGGAGAATGAATGTGCTTTCGAGTGTAGAGACACACAGCCTACAGCTGGCATGAACAGAGACAATGTAATGGTAAAGGAGACATAAGCAGAGAGACCAACCTTCAAAGGTGAGAACCCCACATCCATGGTGAGAAAATTCTGGATCAAGCAGCATAGAAACTTCAAGTCTTCCCCGTTAATATCTTGCTTGCTCAAGGAGAATTGTGGAAGAATAGATTGTCTGAGAAAGGTCCCCACCGAAGATGGTGACTTCCTAACATTTTTGACACAGTAAGAAAGACATATCAGAACACGTAAGAATATTTTAAAAATCAGGAGTTCATACAACAGTATTTATCCTTATTTACCTTTATTACTTGTTATGTACTCTGATATTTTCTATTCTTTCTTTTTTTATTTATTTATTTTTTAATGCTGGTTGGACCCACTACATTGGTTCCATGGCCCACTTTGAAATCAAGTTTGAAAAATACTGACCTAACAGTGCCGCTGGGAAACACCAGCAGATGTCACTGTAGGTGACCACACCAGTGAAACAGCTGTAGCCAGTGACCATGGCAACGTTGGCTCTCTGCCAAGAACCACAGCATCACTTAACTGTATTTATTTTACTTATTTTTTTTACAGGCTGTGTAATTAGAAGGTTCTACATTTCAAAAATATGAAGGGACACAGAGAGAAAACTCTCCTTCCCATTCCTACCTCTTGGTCACCTGGTTTTTTTCTCAAGGGTAAATAATATTACTAGTTTCTTCTGTTTTCTTCCAAAGATATCTTATGCAGGTAAAAGTGCATGTGCACACACACGCACACACACACACACACACACACAACTTTTTCTCTTCTTTTACAAAAGGATAGCATAATTATAACACTGTTCTGTACCTTTCTTGCCTTTCCTTAGCATATATTAGGGATTATTCTACCAGCAGGCACAAAAGGAAAGCATTCCCATTCTGTTTATAGTTACATAATATTCCACTGTACATAGTGCCGTTACTCAAACAGGTACCTCCTGACTACACGTTTGGTTTCTTTCCAATCTTTTGCTTGCACAAACAATGCTGCAGGGACTAACTTTGCTGACTCATCATTTTATGCATATGAGCATATTGATCCTAGGATCCTTGGAAATTGAATTCTTGAAACAAAGGGTATCTATATTTTTAATTTTGATAGATATTACCAAATTGCTGTCTAGAAGCTTTTCTAGTTTGTACTAGTTTTACACTTTCATTTTCTTGAAACTACCATGACTACATTTCCTGATTTTTGCCAATTAATAGGTAAAAACCACATCAGGGTGGTTTTAATTTACATTCTTTTATTATGAATAAGGTTGGGTATCTGTTTCATATACCTAAGAACCAATGGTGTATTTCTTTTTTCTTTTTTTTTTTTTTTTGTTTTGTTTTGAGAGAAAGTTTTCGCACTTGTTGCCTAGGCTGGAGTGAAATGGCACAGTCGCCGGGCGCGGTGGCTCACGCCTGTAATCCCAGCACTTTGGGAGGCCGAGACGGGCGGATCACGAGGTCAGGAGATCGAGACCATCTTGGCTAACACGGTGAAACCCCGTTTCTACTAAAAATACAAAAACTTAGCCGGGCGTGTTGGTGGGCGCCTGTAGTCCCAGCTACTCCGGAGGCTGAGGCAGGAGAATGGCGTGAACCTGGGAGGCGGAGCTTGCAGTGAGCTAAGATCGCGCCACTGCACTCCAACCTGGGGGACAGAGTGAGACTCCGTCTCAAAAAAAAAAAAAAAGAAAAGAAAAGAAAGAAATGGCGCAGTCTCCTCTCACTGCAACCTCCGCCTCCCAGGTTCAAGCAATTCTCCTTGCCTCAGCCTCCCAAGTAGCTTGGATTACAGCCATGCATCACCACACTTGGCTATTTTTTTGTATTTAGTAGAGACAGGGTTTCACCATGCTGGTCAGGCTGTTCTTGAACTCCTGACTTCAGGTGATCCACCTGCTCGGCCTTCCAAAGTGCTAGGATTACAGGCATGAGCCACGGCGCCCAGCCCCAGTGGTATATTTCTTGTCTACTCTATTTTCACATCCTTTACATCCACTTTAAAGAGCAGCCATCAGCCGTCAGCTGTTAAAAAAAAGCAAGCACTGCCACTTGCCTCAGCTTGTCTAAATATCAAGTAATTGTGTATGTATTGAGCAAAAACTAGATCCTTGCTAAGCATTGTGCAAACCACTATGGAGCAGACAAGATATATATTCTAAGAATCATTCATCTGTATGGAGCCAACATAATTATTCCAGCTACCTTCTCACCTGACACACTCTCAAAGTCTAGATTACCACCAGTGCAATACCAATCGCTAGAGCAGATAACGTAATTTGTCACCTAAATCCCTGTTAGTAACAAATACTACGCTAGGTGCTGGTGATACAAAGATGAATATGACAGTTTTTAGTGAAAAAATAAAATAAAGCAACAGAATTGCAGGTATAAGTGCTGAAAACTGTTCGTGGTACATCAGTGGGTAAAGTTGGGAGTGGTCAATTCTGCTGAGGTGGAAAGGCTTATTAAAGGAGCTATATGGTGGGTAAGCTTCCTCGAGAGGGCTCTGTAAGTACACACTCAGTTCACTCCACTATCTTTGCCTGCTTGACTTGCCAAAACATAGCTGGTTTTCTCAACAACTGTGTCTTTTAACTTAGCTCATTCCTGCAAATTACTTCCCATATTTACTTTACACTGGTCTTTTCGTTTCCTTTTAATATATAACCTATAATCTCGGGTCCTGATCGTGTTCTGTAGTCTGGGATTCTCTCATAATTAACACACTTAAAGAGATAGGTCCCTCAGTAGCTTCTGAGCAGAGGTTAGGCCTGGCTTTGACATCACATAGTGTTGAACCTGCGAAGAATGACTTTGGCTGACCAATAATGTGGTAATTACAGTAACTACCACCAGAGAAAGCCTTTCTGACTCCTCCTTTCACCTGAAAGGCAAGGATTAGGTCTTACCCATACAAAGCCTACACAATGCAGGCATTCAATAAATATCCTTCATTGTGTGAAAGGACAGCAGGTACAACACTAGGCTGATGTCAAAGCCAGGCCTAACCTCGGCTCAGAAGCCACTGAGGGACCTATGTCTCTAAGTGTGTTAATTATGGAAGAATACCTGACCACAGAACATTATTAGGACCCTTGATTATCAAATGGTCACATCTGGGTCAGGTATGTGATTTAGTTTTTACAGTATCTCACAGAGTTATTTAATTCATAACTTTAGAAAACAGATAACTAATAAAAGCATTTATTAACCACCAACTTAATTATATCGAGAAATATATATCCCAAATGTCTGCTGTTGGTATCACCTTATTAACTACGAATCTTACCTCACCTGGGAGTTATAACGCTCTAGCCATGAGTTCAGGACCTCAATTATCCATCATTGTGTTTTCTTCCGTTACTCACCTTCCCCCTTTCCTAAATCCCACACTGGTCCTTGTCAATTACATAAATGATTTTCAGCCTGTCTCCACATTTGCTCAGAATTAGAAGGTTTTTCTAATTTTGCCTGAATTAGAAGGTTTGATAACTTCTGGTGCAGGACTGCCATTTGTCATTGCCATATCTGGAGTCTCCTAGTGTCTTCTGGACGTCTACATGTCATGGTACTGTGTGTTGGACTCACCTTCTCACGTAGTCTTTTCTTGCTCAATATTTCTGGTTTTCAAGACAATATTCTGGTTACTTATTCTAAGGTATTTATTTCTTTGTAATAATTGAGGTGGCTTTTTGGCTTAGAACTTTTTAAAACAATATCTAAGAGGAAATAAGGCAAAAATATTGGTAAATGATATTTATTTTTATTAAATGTTTAGGTTTGGCATATGTTTACCCAAGTTTCCCAAGACACACACACAGACACACACTTTTTAACAAACAGCTAGTATTCCTTTTATAGGTATCTTATCTTCGAAGAGACTATAATCTTGGGCCACCAGCTGGAAGGTCCATAACTGATTCTTTAAGTCTTATGACTAAGGACACTTTCAGATGTATTTCAGATCTCTCTTATCACATAGCCCATCTTCACTCCAATGGCTAAGACGTTCACCCAATTTGGTCCCATGACTGGTATTGGCCACACAATGTGCCGTAACTGGTTCTGTCTTGGCTCCTCTGACCATTGGCATTAGCAATTCCTGAGGTTTATGTCTCAGGATATTGCAGAAAGCTGTATCTTCTGCCCCGTATTCTGAGATAAGGAAGAGTAGCTTACAGAAGAGAGCTATTGTCTTGGAGTTCTTTTCCTCTTTCATTAAAAATTCTCCCTTAGCTTTCTGGTTTACAGTTATGGCTTTGCAACTAAAGGATGAAGCCGAAATTAAACAAAAACCTTTATGTTTTCAGCTTGAAGCTAAGGTCTCAAAATGTGCTTTTCCCCATTTTTCTTATTCATTCTTAGCTTTTGCTGTCAATGTTGTTAATAACAAAATAAAATAAATCTCTTCTGTGGAATTATTTTTTAAAAGCTTCATTTGCTTGTTTGGCTAACATATAACTTTGCATCACTTCTAACAGTAGAGTTACTTTTCAGAATTTCACCTGTTACTTATTTGAGACTATAAAGAGTCAAGGAGCAAAGCTAGAATTCATAAATATTATACCAATGCTCAAACCTGCCAGGCCAGCTACCATATATAACCCTTCTGTTGTACCCAGTAGGTCAACCCACAGACCTCAAATGACAGCTATATGGCCCCTTCCAAATGCCCTGTGTGCCAAGAAAAAATTTTGGTATGTTAGATATATAGCCATTGATTCTCTTTTGTACTCAAGCTGTCTTCGCATTAATAAAGCAAACCAACAGCAAATATTTCAGCCTTCTCTGACTACACTTTAAAGTTCAGAAGGAAGATTTTGTTTTAAAGAAATAATTCTGGTTGAGTTCAAAATAACCTGAAACTATAAAATTTGAAGAAAGTTTTGGTTTTTAAGTTAAAAATGCTTGACGAAGAGATAGAATTTTAACTTATGAAAATACCTCATTTATCTTTGTGACATTTATAGAGTACTTTATTAGATATAATTTCATTTTTATTAATGTAAGTTCTCAACTCCACCAAATGCTAATAAAGTAGAAGTTGTAAGACCATATTTATTATCAGAGACATACAAACCATTTTTGATAGTAATATTTTCAAAAAGCTAACCTGAAGTCATGATGGGATACTTTTACTTTGCTTGGCAATACTATGAACTGATAAGATTCTTATATTTCTAGTCCATCTCCATTTTCAATATCCAATCAAAATTTTAAAAATGACATTAAATCTTGAAGGTAATAACAAACCAGGGTTGTTCCAAATTCCGTGATTGGATGGTCAATTGCATGTGAGTACATGCTTTGTTCAAAGTTTCCATCATGTTCACGAGGAATCAGAGATGAGTAACAACTCTAATTTGGTTCTCCTTTTCCAAGGAAAACTGATACTAGAAAAAGTACTTTCAAAGAATCTACACTTAAAACAGTGGCAAAGGCAATGCTTTGTGTTCACCTAATCCTGTTTCATTTTCTTTTCCTGAACACAAGAGAAAAGAGTATTTCATAACTTTCCTTATAGTTAGGTCAGAGAATATGCGACTAATTCTGGTCAACGGCCTGTAAGTAGAAGGAAAGGTGCCTCTGCCACAGTAATTGAGGCCACGTGTTGAGAGTGCAGCACCTCAAGATGGAAGCCACCTGGATCCTAGAGTCACCACATACTAGACAGAATCCTTCTTGCATTGGAACTTATATGAAAAGGTTCTTTTGTTGTGTTAAGTCATAGAGATTTCAGGATATCTATCACAGCAGGATAGCCTAGCCTGTCCTAATGCAATCCAGAAACAAATTTTTAATATAAATACTGGAAAAAATTATTTGATTGACACTTCATCTTAAAAGAAAATCAAAATTGTGAAAATGAGTTTATTTTCTCTTTAATTGTATAAAATATAGGTTATATTGTAATTATAATCGTATTTATGCCTAAAATAGAGAATGAATCAAATGTTGGACTTTTCGCAGGTTTTGTTTAAGGACTCTTATATGTCTAACAGCCTTTGAAGGCTACTCTAAAGATGGAGTATGTCTCCTTCTCAATCTTTGGAATTACTAAATTGAAATGTAATACACATCCATTTAGGGTCTCTCTTAGGTAAAAGTATGAAACTTAACTATTGGATATTAGAGAAAGTCTTACATTTAAAAAGGTTTAAAACAGTTCAAGTTCTTAGAAAATCATTTTAGGAGTTGTATAAAAGCTCATAGATAAGAAAATCACATTTTTTATCCTTTTTCGAACGAATAGGTACAGTACTATTATTTTACTGAACTTCGGAGAGTTCATAAAAATTCCTGATTCTGGCTTTTTATTTTGGTATTTTTTTTATTTTTTTTTAACAGGGTGTTTCTGCTGTGAACAAAGGGCACATAGCAGCTATTTTTTTTTATACTTTAAGTTTTAGGGTACATGTGCACAGCGTGCAGGTTAGTTACATATGTATACATGTGCCATGTTGGTGTGCTGCACCCATTAACTCGTCATTTAACATTAGGTATATCTCCTAATGCTGTCCCTCCCCGCTCCCCCCACCCAACAACAGTCCTCGGTGTGTGATGTTCCCCTTCCTGTGTCCATGTGTTCTCGTTGTTCAATTCCCACTTATAAGTGAGAACATGCGGTGTTTGGTTTTTTGTCCTTGCGATAATTTGCTGAGAATGATGGTTTCCAGTTTCTTCCATGTCCCTACAAAGGACATGAACTCATCATTTTTTATGGCTGCATAGTATTCTATGGTGTATATGTGCCACATTTGCTTAATCCAGTCTATCATAGTTGGACATTTGGGTTGGTTCCAAGTCTTTGCTATTGTGAGTAGTGCTGCAATAAACATACGTGTGCATGTGTCTTTATAGCAGCATGATTTATAATCCTTTGGGTATATACCCAGTAATGGGATGGCTGAGTCAAATGGTATTTCTAGTTCTAGATCCCTGAGGAATCGCCACACTGACTTCCACAATTGTTGAACTAGTTTACAGTCCCACCAACAGTGTAAAATGTTCCTATTTCTCCACATCCTCTCCAGCACCTGTTGTTTCCTGACTTTTTAATGATGGCCATTCTAACTGGTGTGAGATGCTATCTCATTGTGGTTTTGATTTGCATTTCTCTGATGGCCAGTGATGATGAGCATTTTTTCATGTGTCTTTTGGCTGCATAAATGTCTTCTTTTGAGAAGTGTCTGTTCATGTCCTTTGCCCACTTTTTGATGGGGTTGTTTGTTTTTTTCTTGTAAATTTGTTTGAGTTCATTGTAGATTCTGGATATTAGCCCTTTGTCAGATGAGTAGGTTGCAAAAATTTTCTCCCATTCTGTAGGTTGCCTGTTCACTCTGATGGTAGTTTCTTTTGCTGTGCAGAAGCTCTTTAGCTTAATTAGATCCCATTTGTCAATTTTGGCTTTTGTTGCCATTGCTTTTGGTGTTTTAGACATGAAGTCCTTGCCCATGCCTACGTCCTGAATGGTATTGCCTAGGTTTTCTTCTAGGGTTTTTATGGTTTTAGGTCTAACATGTAAGTCTTTAATCCATCTTGAATTAATTTTTGTATAAGGTGTAAGGAAGGGATCCAGTTTCAGCTTTCTACATATGGCTAGCCAGTTTTCCCAGCACCATTTATTAAATAGGGAATCATTTCCCTATTTCTTGTTTTTGTCAGGTTCATCAAAGATCAGATGGTTGTAGATATGCGGCATTATTTCTGAGGGCTCTGTTCTGTTCTGTTGGTCTGTATCTGTTTTGGTACCAGTACCATGCTGTTTTGGTTACTGTAGCCTTGTAGTATAGTTTGAAGTCAGGTAGCGTGATGCCTCCAGCTTTGTTCTTTTGGCTTAGGATTGACTTGGCAATGCAGGCTCTTTTTTGGTTCCATATGAACTTTAAAGTAGTTTTTTCCAGTTCTGTGAAGAAAGTCATTGGTAGCTTGATGGGGATGGCATTGAATCTATAAATGACCTTGGGCAGTATGGCCATTTTCACGATTTTGATTCTTCCAACCCATGAGCATGGAATGTTCTTCCATTTGTTTGTGTCCTCTTTTATTTCACTGAGCAGTGGTTTGTAGTTCTCCTTGAAGAGATCCTTCATGTCCCTTGTAAGTTGGATTCCTAGGTATTTTATTCTCTTTAAAGCAATTGTGAATGGGAGTTCACTCATGATTTTGCTCTCTGTTTGTCTGTTATTGGTGTGTAGGAAAGCTTGTGATTTTTGTACATTGACTTTGTATCCTGAGACTTTGCTGAATTTGCTTATCAGCTTAAGGAGATTTTGGGCTGAGACAATGGGGTTTTCTAAATATATAATCATGTCATCTGCAAACAGGGACAATTTGACTTCCTCTTTTCCTAATTGAATACCCTTTATTTCCTTCTCCTGCCTGATTACCCTGGCCAGAACTTCCAGCACTACGTCGAATAGGAGTGGTGAGAGAGGGCATCTGTGTCTTGTGTCAGCTTTCAAAGGGAATGCTTCCAGTTTTTGCCCATTCAGTATGATATTGGCTATGGGTTTGTCACAGATAGCTCTTATTATTTTGAGATACGTCCCATCAATACCTAATTTATTGAGAGTTTTTAGCATGAACGGTTGTTGAATTTTGTCAAAGGCCTTTTCTGCATTATTGAGATAATCATGTGATTTTTGTCTTTGGTTCTGTTTACATGCTGAATTATGTTTATTGATTTGCATATGTTGAACCAGCCTTGCATCCCAGGGATGAAACCCACTTGATCATGGTGGATAAGCTTTTTATGTGCTGCTGGATTTGGTTTGCCAGTATTTTATTGAGGATTTTTGCATCAATGTTCATCAGGGATATTGATCTAAAATTCTCTTTTTTTGTTGTGTCTCTGTCAGGCTTTGCTATCAGGATGATGCTGGCCTTGTAAAATGAGTTGGGGGGATTCCCTCTTTTTCTATTGATTGGAATAGTTTCAGAAGGAATGGTACAAACTCCTCCTTGTACCTCTGGTAGAATTCGGCTGTGAATCCATCTGGTCCTGGACTTTTTTTGGTTGGTAAGCTATTAATTATTGCCTCAGTTTCAGAGCCTGTAATTGGTCTATTCAGAGATTCAACTTCTTCCTGGTTTAGTCTTGGGAGGGTGTATTTGTCGAGGAATTTATCCATTTCTTCTAGATTTTCTAGTTTATTTGCATAGAGGTGTTTGTAGTATTCTCTGATGGTAGTTTGTATTTCCGTGGGATCGGTGGTGATATCCCCTTTATCATTTTTTATTATGTCTATTTGATTCTTCTCTCTTTTCTTCTTTATTAGTCTTGCTAGCAGTCTATCAGTTTTGTTGATCTTTTCAAAAAACCAGCTCCTGGATTCATTAATTTTTTGAAGGGTTTTTTGTGTCTCTATCTCCTTCAGTTCTGCTCTGATCTTAGTTATTTCTTGCCTTCTGCTAGCTTTTGAATGTGTTTGCTCTTGCTTTTCTAGTTCTTTTAATTGTGTTGTTAGGGTGTCAGTTTTAGATCTTTCCTGCTTTCTCTTGTGGGCATTTAGTGCTATGAATTTCCCTCTACACACTGCTTTGAATGTGTCCCAGAGATTCTGGTATGTTGTGTCTTTGTTCTCATTAGTTTCAAAGAACATCTTTACTTCTGCCTTCATTTCGTTATGTACCCAGTAGTCATTCAGGACCAGGTTGTTCAGTTTCCATGTAGTTGAGCGGTTTTGAGTGAGTTTCTTAATCCTGAGTTCTAGTTTGATTGCACTGTGGTCTGAGAGACAGTTTGTTATAGTTTCTATTCTTTTACATTTGCTGAGAAGAGCTTTACTTCCAAATATGTGGTCAATTTTGGAATATGTGTGATGTGGTGCTGAGAAGAATGTATATTCTGTTGATTTGGGGTGGAGAGTTCTGTAGATGTCTATTAGGTCCGCTTGGTGCAGAGCTGAGTTCAATTCCTGGATATCCTTGTTAACTTTCTGTCTGGTTGATCTGTCTAATGTTGACAGTGGGGTGTTAATGTCCCCCATTATTATTGTGTGGGAGTCTAAGTTTCTTTGTAGGTCTCTAATGACTTGCTTTATGAATCTGGGTGCTCCTGTATTGGGTGCATATATATTTAGGATAGTTAGCTCTTCTTGTTGAATTGATCCCTTTACCATTATGTAATGGCCTTCTTTGTCTCTTTTGATCTTTGTTGGTTTAAAGTCTGTTTTATCAGAGACTAGGATTGCAACCCCTGCCTTTTGTTTTCCATTTGCTGGGTAGATCCTCCTTCATCCCTTTATTTTGAGCCTATGTGTGTCTCTGCACGTGAGATGGGTTTCCTGAATACAGCACACTGATGGGTCCTGACTCCTTATCCAGTTTGCCAGTCTGTGTCTTTTAATTGGAGCATTTAGCCCATTTACATTTAAGGTTAATATTGCTGTGTGTGAATTTGATGCTGTCATTATGATATTAGCTGGTTATTTTGCTAGTTAGTTGATGGAGTTTCTTCTTAGCCTTGATGGTCTTTACAATTTGGCATGTTTTTGCAGTGGCTGGTACCAGTTGTTCCTTTCCATGTTTAGTGCTTCCTTCAGGAGCTCTTTTAGGGCAGGCCTGGAGGTGACAAAATCTCTCAGCACGTGCTTGTCTGTAAAGGATTTTAGTTCTCCCTCACTTGTGAAGCTTAGTTTGGCTGGACATGAAATTCTGGGTTGAAAATTCTTTTCTTTAAGAATGTTGAATATTGGCCCCCACTCTCTTCTGGCTTGTAGAGTTTCTGCTGAGAGATCAGCTGTTAGTCTGATGGGCTTCCCTTTGTGGGTAACCCGACCTTTCTCTCTGGCTGCCCTTAACATTTTTTCCTTCATTTCAACTTTGGTGAATCTGACAATTATGTGTCTTGGAGTTGCTCTTCTCGAGGAGTATCTTTGTGGCGTTCTCTGTATTTCCTGAATCTGAATGTTGGCCTGCCTTGCTAGATTGAGGAAGTTCTCCTGGATAATATCCTGCAGAGTGTTTTCCAACTTGGTTCCATTCTCCCCGTCACTTTCAGGTACACCAATCAGACATAGATTTGGTCTTTTCACATAGTCCCATATTTCTTGGAGGCTTTGTTCACTTCTTTTTATTCTTTTTTCTCTAAACTTCTCTTCTCACTTCATTTCATTCGTTTGATCTTCCATCACTGATATCCTTTCTTCCAGTTGATCGAATCGGCTACTGAGACTTGTGCATTCGTCACGTAGTTCTCATGCCTTGGTTTTCAGCTCCATCAGGTCCTTAAAGGACTTCTCTGCATTGGTTATTCTAGTTAGCTATTCATCTAATTGTTTTTCAAGGTTTTTAACTTCTTTGCCATGGGTTCAAACTTCCTCCTTTAGCTTGGAGTAGTTTGATCGTCTCAAGCCTTCTTCTCTTGTCAAAGTCATTCTCCGTCCAGCTTTGTTCCATTGCTGGTGAGGTGCTGTGTTCCTTTGGAGGAGAAGAGATTCTCTGATTTTTAGTTTCCAGTGTTTCTGCTCTGTTTTTTCTCCATCTTTGTGGTTTTATCTACCTTTTGTCTTTGATGATGGTGACGTACAGATGGGGTTTTGGTGTGGATGTCCTTTCTGTTTGTTAATTTTCCTTCTAACAGTCAGGACTCTCAGCTGTAGGTCTGTTGGAGTTTGCTGGAGGAACACTCCAGACCCTGTTTGCCTGGGTATCAGCAGCGGAGGCTGCAGAACAGCGGATACTGGTGAGCAGCAAATGCTGCCTGATCATTCCTCTGGAAGTTTTGTCTCAGAGGAGTACCCAGCTCTGTGAGATGTCAGTCTGCCCCTACTGGGGGGTGCCTCCCAGTTAGGCTACTTGGGCATCAGGGACCCACTTGAGGAGGCAGTCTGTCTGTTCTCAGATCTCCAGCTGCATGCTGGGAGAACCACTACTCTCTTCAAAGCTGTCTGACAGGGACATTTAAGTCTGCAGAGGATTCTGCTGCCTTTTGTTTGGCTATTCCCTGCCCCCAGAGGTGGAGTCTACAGAGGCAGGCAGGCCTCCTTGAGCTGCGGTGGGCTCCACTGCGTAGAGTTTCCTGGCCCCTTTGTTTACCTACTCAAGCCTCCACAATGGCGGGCGCCCCTCCCCCAGCCTCGCTGCCACCTTGCTGTTTGATCTCAGCCTGCTGTGCTAGCAATGAGTGAGGCTCTGTGGGTGTAGGACCCTCCGAGCCAGGCAAGTGATATAATCTCCTGGTGTGCCGTTTGCTAAGATCGTTTGAAAAGCACCGTATTAGGGTGGGAGTCACCCGATTTTCCAGTTGCCATCTGTCACCTCTTTCTTTGACTAGGAGAGGGAATTCCCTGGCCCCTTGCACTTCCCAGGTGAGGCGATGCCTCACCCTGCTTTGGCTCATGCTGGGTGCGCTGTACCCACTGTCCTGCACCCACTTTCCGACACTCCCCAGTGAGATGAGCCCAGTACCTCAGTTGGAGATGCAGAAATCACCCGTCTTCTGTGTCGGTCACGCTGGGAGCTCTAGACTGGAGCTGTTCCTATTTGGCCAGCTTGGTCCATCCCCTCCTGGCTTTTTATTAAACAATAAAAATAAATTGGAATTTATTTCATACTATTCAGGTAAAATTGGTTATATATATACATATATATATATATATATCTTATTTAGCTGTAAATAAACCCAGAAAGGAGGATCTGACAGGTTGGATGTCCTCCCAAGACTGGTAGAGACCAAGCTTTTCCCACAAGGGGGCTTTAATACAGAAAGAGATAGAGATGGCAGCAAATGGGATAGAAATATTTTTGTTTTAAGACACAAAACTTACTGTATGTAACCAATACATTTTAAAAAGTGTTTCAAAAATAAGATTTGTAATAATAGAGTATATCATTTGTAAAACAAGAAAAACAATCCTTGGTTTACCTGTTCGGATTGTTTGGAAACTAACACTTCAACAAATATTCCTTTGAAATCAGAATTCTATCATTTTCATTACCTCATTTCCCTAAATGGAAAACTGTCTTTTTAACATTCTTACTTTATTAGATAAAGTACATGATGGACATAAAGATTTTATCCCTCCTTAGGTACATGTAAATCTTGTATTTCTGTTGCATTTCACCTACCTTGAGAAAAAAAAAGAAAGAAAAGTAAAGTAAGAAAAGATTGCAGAAGCTTTGTAGCATTGAGAAAATGCATTATAGCATTTCAGAATATTTTGTTTGCTTGACTGAGAGCCAGAAATGATTAAACACTAAAATACAAATAAAATGTTTCTCAATCCAAATGGATTGGAAAAGATCTTCTGTGTTCCAATACAGTATAATTAACAAATGCAATAATGATTTTTGCCAAGGATTTATTACACGAATTTCATCAAAATGTTGATTTAGATAATTTGACCCTTTAAACCCAATTTTAATTTTAAATAAAAATTTTGGAAGTTTGTATATCTTGCTAATTTGATATGAATATTAGAGTATTATAGTTAGTTTAAATTTTTTCTTTCATTTATTTATTTTTAAAAAATATTTAGAGATGGGTTCTTGCTATGTTTGTCCAGGCTGGTCTTGAACTACTAGTCTCAAATGAATCCCCCTATCTCAGCCTCCTTAAGTGCTAGATTACAGGTGTGAGTCTAAATAATTTTGATTTAGTGTATTTAATATGTAATTCATTCACATAGTTCAAAACTCAGAAACTTTAGAAGGTATGCAAAATATAAAAGTCTACCCTCTGTACATGATCCTTAACCGCTCAGGGCCACTTACCTCTATAAGTAACCACTGTTAAATTCTTATGAATCATTCTGGTGTTATTCTGTATGCAAATGAGCAGATACAAGTACGGACCAATGACGCATTCCATTTCTCAGTTTGTTTGTCTTCTCTGTAGCAGTGACTGGCGCTTACCATGCTCTGCATGTAGAAACAGTTACCCCTTGGCCTTTCTCCTGGCTTTCTCCTCCCTCTCTCCCTTCTCCCTGGCAGGCACTGTTTCCTCTGTGTCCTGTACAAACCAGTTCTTCTGTTTTCACATGACATATTCTTCCTGAGTGATCTCATCTATTCCCATCAGGCATAAATAAAGGTATTAGCATCAAAGCCATTTGTGGATGAAGAAAGTCTTTTCAGAAAAGATGAGTCTGCAGAATAAGGAGGAGATTGTTAGAAAAGAGCAACAGTAAGGGGATTTCTAAATGGAGGAAACAGCATATAGAAAAGCCAAATGGATGAAAGAGGGGCAAGACCACAAACGGAGTTACCAGCTCAATGTCTAACCTAAAAAATATTTGTTGCAAATGTTGAACCAAATAATGAATAATGTTCAAGGAATATTTTTTACCAAAAGTAATTATTTCGCTAAGTCAACCATACAAATTATGGAAACTGAATGAAATGAAACTAAACTAAAAGAACTGGAGTCTGCGTGCAAAGCAAAATGTGAATAAAATCGTAAATGAACACATGCTCTATGAGGACACTAGTTTCTCAGCCTCCTGGTCGTTGCCAGCATACTACTCTGCTTAGGTCACCTCTTTGTGTGGAAAGGTCATCCAGACAGCTTTGCAGATTGGCAATTTGTGAACCTGTCTCAAGATCTATAAAACATATTGCAACAGAACTTCAAAGCACACTTTGCCACATGGGTGGGAGACCTTTGTTTCCTTTTTTTGTTCTGCTTTTTAAGTCTGTAAACCATAATAAGGGCACATCAAAACCCCGTTGCTTTCTAATGTAACACAACAATGACATATTAAGTAGTATGAAAAGCATTAGCTTTCTTTTTGGATACCGTTTTTTTAAATAAACATTTTCTTTTTCTTAGACTTGCCGTTCTCTCCGCTGAGAGAATTGTCTTCCAAATTTACAAATTCTTGTTCAAAAGCCAGAAGGAAAAGAAGCCATTCTGAACATACTTTAGCTGAAGAACATTCCTGCCCCTGTGAGGACAGTGTTCCGACACTCTAGATCAGAGGATTTTTGCCTTTAGCAGAATACTTTTTGTTGATAAACCTTTATAATCTAAATTGATTGTTTCCATGCCTGTAAGATTCCCACAGCTATATCTAAACAGGACTAGGAAGAAACCCGAGGAACTGTTTCCTACTGCAGAAGCAGACCATGGCCATAGTCCTGTCACTTCACTTCCCTGGATTCCATTGTCTTCAACTGTGCTAACATCACAGAACTGGTAGGAGAATCCGATAAAATAAAATTACTTTTAAATCATAGATTCTATCACACAGTTGTAGGAATCTTCTAAACTTGGACCTACCTGTTGTTTGGGGTGATACCACACTTATATTTCTTTTTATCGCAATGAGATGGAAATGGCAGAGTGCCAACAGATAAAGCATTTAATATTCCCTTAATTCTCTATGTGGTGCAAATGATAAACAATAGCTAAATTGTCTCCAGTTCTCTGCCTAAAGTTAGGACTCTTCATCCATCTTTCCTGAGCTCCGGTACCAAGATGTTAGTTGGCAGTTGGGGAATAGATGACAAAAGTTTTTTCCAAAGTTTTACATCCAAGTCAATGTGGGGAACCCCCACATTAAAAAGGGTACATTCTGACTCTTTTTGTCCTTTCCCCAGGGCAGAACTATGACCTCAATGAGAATTACAATTATAGCTTCATTGCAGGAGATTTACAGGTATTACCCACATACTCTCACTATAAACATGTAGCCTCTCTTTCAGAAAAGGGCACGGTGACCATGGCATACTTTGCTGAAGAACAATGGTTTTGACCTAATGATCTTCAATGAGAAGAAAAAATCATGATATGGAAATGTCAGAGGTCTCAAGCCAATTTGGAAATTTTCAGGAAAGTGTTCTCATAACAAGAAGTAGTGTGGTATGATTAGAAAAGAGTTGTCCTAAAGTGAGATCTGAATTCTTGTCTTGTTACCCCACTTTGTGCTGTGTAATCTTTGTAAGTTACAACACTTGCAGTGTCTGTTTCCTTACCATCAATGCATGCCTACAATCTCTAAGCCCGCTTACAAGGCCAACACACTATGGTTTTTCTAATCATAGCTGTCTTTAATATTTTGAATCCTGATGTAACTTATTGGAGGGGAGAACAAAATGAAGTTTGAGTCTCTCAATCTTTTTCAGTGAGTTTTTAAAAACTGAACTTTTTAAACAGAGAGGCAAAATCTTAGTGGGGCTAATAAAGGCCTGAAAATCACTTTGTTCTTTTCATTTAAATGTGGAAGGATGCTATCTGCATATGGGCTAATTTTGTCCACCACTGAACCAGAACAAATCCAACAAGCTATGCCTGAATGTCTATCTCAGTGAGACTGCAAGGGGCACTGGTGAATCAGAGTTAAGATGAGAGGAGATGAGGTCTCTATCAAACGGATTATCTGTTTGCATCTAAAAGCCACTGTGTCTATGCATAGGTCATGTTTTTAAAAGGGAAAAATATTCTCTGGCTACTTTAAAACCTATGAAGCAACTTTGGGGTTTCTATTCAACAGAACAAAAAGCAAGAACCAAGAGTTTTAAGTTCACTTCAGACTTCAAATATCTGAGCATCAGCATGTCAATAAATACAGGCTAAAGTCACAGCTTCTCTGACATCACATCAGTTTACATACAGTGTAAAATGAGAATTTAATACAGCGTCAGTCAAAGGTTTATCAACGCATTATTTTAAGGTAATGAGATAAGGAGTTAAGTTCACGGAAGTCTTCACACAGAAAGGTCGAATTTAACAACAATAAAAAATAAGTCTTGATTTTCTCTAGACAAAGGTAATCTTAGTAAATTCAGATAAACAAAAAATAGAAATAATAAAAATCACCTGCAAGTCCAGCAATCTGTTAATATTTCCATGAGTTTCCTTATATTCTTTTTTCATGAATATATGCCTCCCAAAGTGCTGGGATTACAGGAGTGAGCCTCCGTGCGGGGCCTGAATCAGTTCTAAAGAAGAGACTGAAGCAGAAGTGGCTTGGCATGGCTTCCAAAGCTAGATCATGACAGGCTTCATGACTGAAGTGGAGAGTATTTGCTTCTCTTTGCCGCACTTTCCTTACCTGTGTGATGAGAAAAATAATAGTATCAATTTCATAGAATTATTTTTAAAATTTCATAGTTAATATACATGAAAGCCTTATCACATGTGGCTTGTAAGCAATTTAAAATTGCAATCTACTATTCCTTAAGTTGACTTTTTACATTTTAGAAATTTCTGCGTGTATTTGGTATATACTCACATGTGGTTAAAGCTCTGCAGGTAACCATGAGTATTTTCCTAGGAATTTATAAACATAGAGTTGCTGGATCAAGATGTATGCATTCATTCAGAAAACATTATCGAACTCGATTATCATTTTGGAGTGAGAAACTCTGTTCTATAAAAGGCACATGGCATCAATTATCCTGATTTTATGGGTGGATATTCCCATCACTTCTAAATCAGCTTTCATATTTTCATTAAAAAACTAGAAATAAAAAAGCAAAACATACTTGAGTTAGCAAGAAATCTTATAAACTTCTATGTCTTTTGCTATAGAACTAACAAGACAGAGTTTTCAGTTATTTTGCATAAAGTATCTAATTATGGGCCTGGGAATGGATGTGAATACAGCATAAAAAGATGTTATAATGGCTGGGTGGCTCATGCCTGTAATCCCAGCACTTTGGGAGGTTGAGGCAGGCAGATTATGTAAGGCCAGGAGTTCAAAACCAGCCAGGCCAACATGGCGAAACCCTGTCTCTGCTAAAAATACAAAAATTAGCCAGGTATGGTTGTGTACACCTGTAATTCCAGCTACTCGGGAGGCTGAGGCATGAGAATCTCTTGAACCCAGGAAGCGGAGGTTGCAGTAAGCCAAGATGGCACCACTGCACTCCAGCCTGGGTGACAGAGCGAGACCTTGTCTCACAAAAAAAAAAAGTTATAATTTTATACATATACACACACACACACACACACACACACACACACACACACATGCCTGTAAATTAAAAGCCTATATAAGTCAGAGTGCCTTGAATTGCAATGACAGGTAACTCAACCCAAAATAACTTAAGAAAAACAAATTATCAACTTACGTATCTATTCATATTAGCTCAGGCAAGGCTGGATCCAGTATTCATCAAATTTCACTGTGTCTCTAACGCTTGATCTCTTAGCCATGCTTTCTTCTATGTAACTTTGTTTCCAAATGGCCTATCTTCAGGCCAGAGCCCCTGAAATTCCCAGGTTTATGTCTTCCAGTTTTATAACATTATAGTCAAAGTTCTTATTTGTAACTGCTCACTCTGATCCTGAGGATTAAACAGAAAAGGAGTTCATTAAAAGATTACTTTGCAGGCTACAGAATTGTTGTAAAGGCCAGAGAACCTTGCCTGCAGCCAAACTTCCAATATGCACAGTTTAAAGAAACTACAGCCAGCACCACCACTGCCGCTGCCACCAACACTGAGGGCTTTCTTTGCACTGGTGGCAAGAGTTCAAATACTGCTGGCATCAAGGCCATTCCAGGCTGAGGAGCTCAATCATGCAATCACTACCACCCCCAAAGCCATACATCTCAGTTGCTATCCTCACCAAATAGTGCCCCAAGAGCTTCCTTCTGTAAGCTGTTGACTTCTCAATCTAACTTTCCTATATCTGAGTGATTCATGAAGTCATCTAACTCAGAGACTTGTTTCCTATAGCGAAAAGGATGAGGATAGCAGCAAGTTTTCTGTGTTCCACCTTGGTGAGACAAGCCTCACGTGGAGAAAATTCTCTGAAACTTAAGAATTGTGTTCAAAGTTGCTGGGCCAGAAAGCATGAGGAATGTCTGGAAGAATAGCTCCAGGAGAGAAAGAGTCTTTTAATGTATTCTGCCAAAACTCTCGGATCTAACTTTTATGGTCCTGGCAAAGGTCATGTGTTACAGCTTAGCAATCACTCTCCTGATTTGGGAACCCCTGATTTGTCATATGCCCACTCCTAGAGCTTGATGTTGCAGCCAGTCCCATTTGAACTAGTAATAGAACTGACAGTCAAGGAAGAATAGACACTGACAGTAAAATCACCCAGCTTCCACCACAAAACCCCGCCCTGGTCTTTACAGGGCTCCACCAAACCCCTGAGCCTGTCGTCTCTACCTGCTCCTCCCTGCTGTTCACTGAACTACAATTTATGACTAATTCAGTCTGCAGACCCCTGGCCACACTCCCGCAGAGCCAGAACAGCAACGTTATGCAAACCGTACCTATTCTGCCACCTGGGTTCTGTGACCAAAAGATACGGAGTTAGGAAGAGAGAAGAGAATTCCTTTGGAGGAATTACTGTGGGGGCAAATGAGAACTGAAGGGGCAAAAAAGAGAAAGAATGCCGGGCACAGTGGCTCACACCTGTAATCCCAGCACTTTGGGAGGCAGAGGTGGGTGGATCACGAGGTCAAGAGATCGAGACCATCCTGGCCAACATGGTGAAACCACGTCTCTACTAAAAATGCAAAAAATTAGCTGGGCATTGTAGCGGGCGCCTGTAGTCCCAGCTACTCGGGAGGCTGAGGCAGAAGAATGGTGTGAACTCGGGAGGCAGAGTTTGCAGTGAGCTGAGATCGTGCCACTGCACTCCAGCCTGGGTGACAGAGTGACACTCCGTCTCCAAAAAAAAAAAAAAAAAAGTTTTCTTTGGGATAAAGTTTTAAATTATGAATTCAGTTTATTTCACTGATATAGAACTGTTTAAGTTTTCTATTCCTTTTTGGGAAAGTTTTATCTTTTAAGTAATTTGAATTTAATGACAGTGCTTCTTTTAAGATATTTGTATATTCCATCTAGATTGCCAAATTTATTGAAGTATTATAACATTCTTCATAAGATCGCCATAATATATATTAAATGTCTATGGGATCTATGATCTATAATAATAACTCTCTCATTGCTATCAATAATTTATGTCTTTTTATCTTGATAATTCTGGCAAGAGCATTGTCAATTGTATTTACTTTTTAAAGAAATAGTTTTTTGTTTCATTGGGTTTCTCATTTTACCATTTTCTATTTTATTGATTTCAGTTCCCTTATTATTTCCTTTGTTCTACTTGCTTTTTGTTCAGTTTCCTCTTCCATTTTTGTTTATTTTCTAAAGGTGGAAGTTTTTTCTTGATAATTGGTTTGAGATGTTTCTTCTTTTTGAATATAAATATTTAATGCTATACAGTTCCCTCTAAAAAACAGCTTTGGCTGAATATCACACTTTTTAATATATCCTATTTTTCTTATTAAGTTTAGAATACATCTCTAACTTTTTTGTACTTTAGAAGTATGGTATTCAACTTCCAATAGTTGGGATTTTCTTTGTCAACTTATTTTATTTTATTTTATTTTATTTTATTTTATTTTATTTTATTTTATTTTATTTT
>NW_026652281.1:39206206-39229354 GCF_009828535.3 Hylobates moloch
TTATTTTATTTTATTTTATTTTATTTTATTTTATTTTATTTTATTTTTTGAGACAGAATCTTGCTCTGTCACCCAGTCAGGAGTGCAGTAGCACAATCTCTACTCACTGCAACCTCCACCTCCTGGGTCAAGTGATTCTCTTGCCTCAGCCTCCTGAGTAGCTGACATTACAGGCATGCACCACCATGCCTGGCTAATTTTTATATTTCTAGTAGAGATGGGGTTTCACCATTTTCACCAGGCTGGTCTCGAACCCCTGACCTCAGGTGATCCTCCCACCTCAGCCTCCCAAAGTGCTAGGATTAAGGTGTGAACCAATGTGACTGGCCTGTCAACTTATTTTAAATTTAATTGAATTCCACTTTAATCAGAAAACATACTCTGTATGTGTGTAATGTTTTTAAATTCATTGAGACTACTTTTACGGCACATAATGTGATCTATTCTGGGAAACTTGCCACGTACACTCGAAAAGAATGTATATTCTACTTTTAGTGGGTATAGTGTTCTCAAAATATAAACTAAGTTAGGATGGTTGATAGTACTCAGGTCTTCTATGTCTCTGTTGATTTTCGTCAAGTTGTTCTACAAATTTGAGAAGGGGGTATTATAATTCATTAATTATCATTGTGGAATTATCTATTTCTCCTTTTAATTCTTACATCTCTCACCTCATATATTTGAAGTTCTGTTATTGGGCCCTAATGCTTATGCTTTTTATACCTTCCTGATAAATTGACATTTTTGACTTTATGAAATATCCTTCCTTTTCTCCAATAATACATTCTGTTATTAAATCTATGTAATCTGCCCCTTTCCCCCTCCACCCCCCGAAAGGCCCCGGTGTGCGACGTTCCCCTCCCTGTGTCCATGTGTTCTCATTGTTCAACTCCCATTTATGAGTGAGAACATGCAGTGTTTGGTCCCTGTGTTAGTTTGTTGAGGATGATGGTTTCCAGCTTCATCCATGTCCCTGCAAAGGACATGAATTCATTCCTTTTTATGGCTGCATAGTATTACATGGCGTATATGTACAATATTTTCTTTATTCAGTCTATCATTCATGGGCATTTGGGTTGGTTCCAAGTCTTTGTTATTGTAAATAGTGCTGCAGTAAACGTACATGTGCATGTGTCCCAAATATCTAATGCATGCAGGGCTTAAAACCTGCATGATGGGTTGATAGGTGCAGCAAACCACCATGGCACATGGATACCTGTGTAACAAACCTGCATGTTCAGCACATGTATGCCAGAACTTAAAGTAAAATTGTTTGTAAAAAACAGTTTTTTAAATTATTCCAATTAAAAAGAGACAGACTCCCTCCCAAGGTATTGTCTGACTCAATTTACATTAAAACGCTAGAAAATACAAACTAGTTTATAGTGACATAGAGCAAATCAGTAGTTGCTTGAAGGGGAGATTAGTGCAGGAGGGATTACAAACAGGCAAAAGGATGATGTGGGGCATGACGGATATGTTTACTATCTTGTTAGTGGATGGTTCATGGACATCAGTTAAATACTTTATATGTATGCAGCTTATTTTATGTCAATTATTCTCCTGTTTTAAAAATAAATTATTAAACACTAACAACAAAAACAAAAACAAAAAAAATCTATGTAATCTGACATCAACATAACCACTCCATTCTTATGCTTACTCTTTACATGGTATGTCTTTTCCATTCATTTACTTTCAACTTCTCTGTATCTTTCTGTTTAAAGTGCATTTTTTTTTTTAGGCAGAGTCTCACTCTTTTGCTCAGGCTGGAGAGCATTGGCACAATCTTGGCTCACTGCAACCTCCACCCCCCAGGTTCAAACGATTCTCTTGCCTCAGCCTCCAGAGTAGCTAGGATTACAGGCACCTGCCACCATGCCTGGCTAATTTTTGTATTTTTAGTAGAGATGGGGTTTCACCATGTTGGCCAGGCTGGTCTCAAACTCCTGACCTTAAGTGATCCACCCACCTTGGCCTCCCAAAGTGCTGAGATTACAGGCGTGAGCCACCGCACCCGGCCTAAAGTGTATCTCTTGTAGACAGTTTATATTTGGAATCTGTTATTTTATTAATTATGACAAGTTCTGCCTTTTAAACAATGGATTAGTCCATTAATGATTAATGTAATTATTAATACACATGGGTTTGGGTCTAGTATTTTATTTTTTATTTTCTACTTATCTCTTTTGCTTTTTTCTTCTATTTTTCTTTTATTAATTTTAATATATTAGTTTTCTTTAGAATTTTGCTTTAATTTTTCAGTTGGCTGTTAAGATATACTTTTTTGAATTATTTTATAATTGACATTTTATGGATTATAATATATACCCTTAACCTCTCACAATTCACCCATAGTTAATAATGTAAGATTTCCTGTAAAATCTTATTTTCTTGCAACTTTATTGACCTACCTTCACTATCCATTTAGTAAGCTAGAGTTGTTATATATTAGATCTACATATATAATAAACCCTGAAATTATCTCTTTAAAATTTAATAAAAACTTAAGGGAAAAAAAGGCAAATGCAGTCTTCAGACTTTATCCAAGCCTTTATTATTGCCAATTCTATTCATTATTTTTCTGAAAATCTGAGTTTTCTGCATCTATTGAAAGGATCATGTGATTTCTGTGCTTTATTCTATTGACATGATATATTACATTAATTAATTTTTAGGCCGGGCTTGGTGGCTCACACCTGTAATCCCAGCACTTTGGGAGACCAAGATGGGTGGATCACCTGATATCAGGAGCTCGAGACCAGCCTGGCCAACATGGGCAAAAACCCATCTCTACTACAAATACAAAAATTAGATGGGTGTGGTTGCGCACACCTATAATCCCAGCCACTCAGGAGGCTGAGGCAGGAGAATTGCTTGCACCTGGGAGGCGGAGGTTGCAGTGAGCTGAGATTGTGCCACTGCACTGCAGCCTGGGTGACAGAGTGAGACTCTGCCTCAAAAAAGAAAAAACAAATTAATTAACTTTTGTTTTGTTTTTTTGAAATGGAGTCTCACTCTGTAACCCGGTCTAGAGTGCGGTGGCGTGATCTCAGCTCACTGCAACCTCCGCCTCCCGGATCCGAGAGATTCTCGTGCCTCAGCCTCCTGAATAGTTGGGATACAGGCACATGCCACCATGCCCTGCTAATTTTTATTTTTAGTAGAAATGGGGTTTCACCATGTTGGCCAGGCTGGTCTTGAACTCCTGACCTCAAGTGATCCACCCACCTTGGCCTCCCAAAGTGCTGGGATTACAGGCGTGAGCCACTGTGCCCAGTCTATTTGACTTTTAGGTGTTAAACCAACCCTGCATGCCTTTGATAAACCCACTTGGATATGGTATATAGCCAAATATACCATTTTTTAATATGCTGCTGAATGTGGTTTGCTAGTAATTTGTTGAGGATGTTTATGTCTATACCCATAAATACAATTGACATGCAGTCTTCTTTTTTGTTTTGTATTTGTCTGGTTTTGATATCTGAGTAATATTGGCTCCTTGAAATAAGTTGGGAAGTGTTCCCTACTATTCTATTTTTCTGGAAGAGATCGTGTAGAATTAGTGTTGTTTCTTCTTTATGTGTTGGGAGATTTTGCCAGTGAAAACATCTGAGCATAAAGTTTTTTGGAAGGTCTTTAACTATAAATTCAATTTATTTAGTAGTTATGGGAGTACTCAGATTATATACTTCATCTTATGGTTTTCAAGGAATTTTTCCATTTTATCTAAGTTGTTGAATTTATGTATGTAGAGTTTTTTGTAGTGGATCTTTATTATCCTTTTAATTTCTACAGGGTCTGTAGTTATATTCCCTCTTGTATTCTTGAAACTGGTAATTGTTGCCTCCTCTGTTTTCTTTCTCAGTCTTGCTAGAAGTTTATCAATTTTAAAAATATTCTCAAACAACAGCTTTTATTTTAATTGATTTTATTTATTCTTTTTATGCTTCAGTCTCATAATTTCTGGCCTTAAATTTATTATTTACTTCCTCCTGATTGTCTTGGGTTACTTTGTTCTTTTGTTTGTTGAGGTGAGAGCTTGGATTATTCAGTTGAAACTTTTCTTATGTAAGTATTTAATACTATAAATTTCCCTCTAGGCACTGCTTTAGCTGCATCTCACAGATTTTACTAGGTTGTGTTTTCATTTTTATTTAGTTCAATACTTTTTTTTTCCCCTTGAAAACTATTTTTTGACTGATGGATTATTTAGGAGTGTGAAGATTTTTCTTTTTTTAAATTAATTTCTAGTTTAATTCCATTATAATCAGAGAATATATTTTCCATGATTTCAATTATTTACGTTTGTTAAAGTTATTTTATGACCCAGAATCAAGTCTATGTTAGTAAATATTTGTGTATTTCAAAAGAATGCGCATTCTGCAGTTGTTGGGTGAAATGTATTATACATGTCAACCAGATTCGGTTGGTTGATAATATTCACGTTTTCTCTGTTCTTGATGATTTTCTGACTACTAGGCCTATCTTACTGAAAGAGGAGTGTCAAAGTTTTCCCTGCTTTCTTTAATAACAGAAATTTCAAATTATTGTTGGGCATTTTGCTGCCTTGTCAAAAGTCACATTCCAGTCGCTAGCTTCCATTCAGCTGGGTGTAATTTTGTGATTAAGTTCTGGCAATGAGATGTGATCTGAAGAGATATATGTCACTTCCTAGTCATGCTAAAAAAGAAAGAGATTCTTATTCTTATCCTTTCCCCCTTCATGCCAGGAAATGGGAAGAGCTAGAGCAGAACCATCTTCATCCCTCAGATGGAAACCATATGTTGAGGATGGCAGAATACCCTGCACTATCCACTGCCGGACTATTACATAAGAAAAAAAACTTTTATCTAGTTTAAATACTCTATTTTGAGGGATTTTGTTACTGCTACTTAGCTTGTACACTACTAGATACCAAAATTAGTAGAAATAAATTAGACTTAAATATTTTATATGCATAATATTTTAAAACAATTTTCAGTGAAAATAAGTTGCTGAATGATTTATATGAAACTGTATCATTTCTATAAATTTGAAAATGTGAAAAATATATACTCTTTATGTAAGAATAACTAAATTATAAAATTATCATTGTAATTATAACATAATAAATTTAAAATAAATTATAAAACTATGCACAGGAATGACAAATTCAGGTTAGGAGTTAAATCTAGGGAAACTGGAAGGGAAATAAGATCAAGAAAACTGTACTCGAGAAACTATATTTGTTATGTTTATTTACTTTTTAAAATACTAAAACTAATATTACAAATTTCATAATTTGACAAAACTGGGTAGCAAACATATGTATTAATGATAAATTTATCTAAATTTTCATAAGTTTTGGAATATTTCATAATTAAAAATAATAAAAAATAAAAGCCTTCAGGGAGAAAGTGGTATTTGCTTTGAAGGAAATGTAGGATTTATGCAGTCATATTTTGTGGATCTTTAGTAATTTCCTGTTGCTGCTTTAACAAACTACCACAAACTTAGTGACTTAAAACAACACAAATTGTTATCTTAGTTTTGGAATTCAGAAATTTAAAATAGATCTCACTGGGCTGAAATCAAGATGTTAGCAGGAATGCATTCTTTTCTTTGCTTTTTTTTTCTTTTTTCTATTTTTCTGAGATGGGGTCTTTCTCTGTCACCCAGACTGGAGTGCAGTGGCACAATCATGGCTTACTGCAGCCTCGAACTCACTGGCTCAATCAATCCTCCCACCTCAGCCTCCTAAGTAGCTGGGACTACAGGTATGCAAGACCACACCCAGATTTTTTTTTTTTTTTTTTTGTAGAAAAGGTTTTGTCCTGTTGCCCAGGCTGGCCTCAAGCTCCTGGGCTCAGCCTCCCACAGTGTTGGGATGACAGGCATGAGCCACCATGCCGGGCACCTTTTGCATTTCTAGTGGCTGCCCACATTCTTTGGTTCATGGTACCCCTTTCATCTTCGAAGCCAGCAATGGCTGGTGATGTCTTTATCATGTGTCATTCTCTACTTTTTACTCTTCTGCTTCTCTCTTCCCTGTTTAAGTGCTGTGTGATTACTTTGGGCCACCTAGATAATCCAGGATACATTATCTTAAAGTCATTCGATTAGCAAACTTAATTTTTTTGTTTTGTGTTTTATGAGATGGAGTTTCGCTCTTGTCGCCCAGGCTGGAGTGCAATGGCGCAATCTCGGCTCCCTGCAACCTCTGCCTCCCAGGTTCAAGCGATTCTCCCTCCTCAGCCTCCCGACTAGCTGGGATTATGGGAGCACGCCACCAAGCCCGGCTAATTTTTGTATTTTAGTAGAGACAGGATTTCACCATGTTAGCCAGGCTAGCCTCAAACTTCTGACGTCAGGTGACCCGCCCATCTCGGCCTCCCAGAATGCTGGGATTACAGGCATGAGCCACCGCACCCTGCAGCAAACTAATTTTATCTGCAACTTTATTTCTCCCTTGCCATGTAGCATAACGTGTTCACAGGTTCTGGGGATTAGGATGTGGAATCTTTAGGGAGCTGTTATTCTGCCTACCACAGGGTCCATCAGTATTCTTTGTTTACAAGCAATAGAAAGTATCTCTAACTGAAGCAGATAGGGAACTTATTAGGTGTACAAAGGCTTAGCTCATTGCATTACAGAAAAGCTGAATAATTTTGTGTTGGAAGGATGTGAAATCTGGATATCTAGAAAGTAGAAGATAATTGGCAATCTCTCTTAATAAACATGACTATCTTGATGAATCAGCTGAAACCATTTGTATTATTATGCTGCTCAAGATTCAAATTCTAGGGAGAGAGAGAATTGGACTGCCTTATCTTGTGTAATGGATCCACTTTTATATATCAGACAGAGGTGAAATGAGCACCTTGACTGAGATACCAACCAAGATTGTTTGCAGTGGGAGGAGGTTCATCCTCAATGGAAAATCTAGACATTGTTACCAGAAGAAGAGAAAATTTATGTCAGGCAGGTACAAAACAGAAATTCCCACTGTACTGGAGAAAGGCATTTTGGGTGACAAGAGCAGTGTCAGTAAGTTTGTAGTGGAATCCTAATGAATTATATATTTTATAGACAAGTTTAGTTTGGCTAGCATAGTACACATAAATAGCCCTCACATGATAACAACAGGAAATGTCCCAGAATGCCCAGGGGAAAGATTTTTCCCAATGTTAGAGTGAATGGGCAGTTATCAAACATTTTAGAATAGAGCAATAATATGGTTTGAACTGTCATTCAGGAAATTCAGGTTGATGGCTTTATTAGCAAATGGAAACAGAAGTTAGATTCAGAGGTACAACTATGCCACTAATAGCTACGAACAAATATTACCTGTTTGTTAATATTTCAAACTCTTTCTTGTATTAGAAACTGAAATTCTGGTTAGTGACAAACTCTAGTACTTTCCTAGAAATCAATGACTTCTTCAAAGACTACATGGAATCAACCCAAATGCCCATCAATGATAGACTGGATCAAGAAAATGTGGTACATGTACACCATGGAATACTATGTAGCCAAGCCATAGAAAGGAATGAGATCATGTCCTTTGCAGGGACATGGATGAAGCTGGAAGCCATTATCCTCAGCAAACTAACACAGGAACAGAAAACCAAAGACCGCATGTTCTCACTTATAAGTGGGAGCTGAACAATGAGAACACATGGACACAGGAAGGGGAACAACATACACTAGGCCCTGTTGGGGGAGGGTGGTTCGGGGTGGAGAGCATCAGGAAAAATAGCTAATGCATGCTAGGCTTAATACCTAGGTGATGGGTTGACAGGTGCAGCAAACCACCATGGCACACATTTACCGATGTAACAAACCTGCACATCTTGCACATGGTACCCCGGATAAAATAAAATAAAATAAAATAATTTTTTTAAAAAAGAAGGAAGTACAAAACTATCTGTGACTACATACCTAAAAGCCCATACACACAGACTTACCATAACCATAACCTCACCTAATGACAACCAGAGAAAGAGACATACATAAAACTCTATTCCTCCTACTGTTTATTTTTGTCTATCAGACCCCATAATTTTCTATCTCATTGTCCTTCCTATCCAGTAGGCATTTTTCCCAGTTATTCAGTGAAGGACCTAAACTTTAATCCTAGTTACATTTGTACATTAGAACCTACTTCATATAAAATTGCTAGGTGATTTTCAAGGAAAGTAACAAAAAAAAGTCACATGTTTGAAAGACCATCTTTCATCTTTACAAAAAGAAGTGACCAAAATAAATTATTTGAAGGTCAAAAATGTTTACAATTTACATACATGAGAAAGATAAAAAGAATTCTTGGTCAGAACTACTCTTGGGAATCTGGAAGCAATGTGAAACTCAAGCTGTGAATCTGAAAAGGAATATAAAGTATTAACAAGCATTATCAATGTACTACCATCGTTGCCTAGAAATATTTTCCCCTTGCCTTTGAAACATCATTTTCTATCTGGATTATAACAGCTCCTCTTCTGTCTCCCTTGTTTTGCTGGCCAGTGGAAGAGATGAGTCATTTCACCATCTGGGCTAAAGGAAAGGGAGATGTATGGCTGAATAAAGCTGAATATTATCTGCATAATAATGGGCATACAGTCCAAAATATCTCTCATTCTCAGTGTCCTCGTCTACACTTAGTCTCTTTCCAAAACAAAATTAGGGGGTATTCTACAAAAGCAATTTCTGGCTACTTATTTCCATCTCTAAGTCAACATTTCCAAAAGTTTGGCAATAGAAACTCCAGGCAACATTAACTTTTTTTTTTTTTTTTAACAGAGTTTCAGTCTGTTGCCCAGACTGGAGTGCAGTGGCACAATCATAGCTCACTGCAGCCTCAAACTCCTGGGCTCAAACAATTCTCCTACCTCAGCCTCCTGAGTAGTTGGGACCACAAGCATGCACCACCATGCTCAGCTAATTTTTTTATTTTTTGTAGAGACAGGGTGGTCCTATGTTGCCCAGGCTCGCCTTGAACTTCTGGCCTCAAGCAATCCTCCAGGCCTGGCCTCCCAAAGTGCTGGGATTGCAGGCATAAGCCACCATGCCTGGCCAATGTTAATTTTCTGAGGTTTGGTAACGGCTGAGAAACCTGGATTAGGTTAATTTAATAAAATATATAGCACCATAAGTTTTGTTTGTTTGTTTGTTTTAAAGTGCCAATCAGAATTCTAAATAACCCCACTTCCCAAAAGCAAGGTCAACACTTGAAAAGGTAAAGCCAGTTTTTGCTTGTAGGTAAAAATTAAGGTTACCCAAATGATGCATTTTCCACACTGTGTGTGTGGGGGGGGGGGGCTGTGCGCGCGTGCACACGTGCACATGTGTTTGCTATTACTAAATAGCAAGATACAATTGTGAGGAAATAGACATATATCTTACCCTCATAGAGTTTATAGATGATTGGGATAAAAATATAAACTACATGTAAAAGGTACATATATTTCTAGGAATGAGACTTGTATTTAACATGTTATAATATAATCAAGCCTTTCTTGTCTAAGATTACTTTCTTTCATAAAGAACTAATGCAAGCTATATAGTTCATTGCTTTATATTGCTGCATTTTTTATTATAGCTTTATTTTCAATTTTAAAAATATGGATAAGAATTTCATTTATTTGAAGAAGCAAGCCTAATAATGCAATGATAACCTGAATACTACATCCTAAAAGTGATACAAACATTGCTGAGGAAAGGTGACAAATGTTATAATGAATCTGTAATCAAATTAGGTGATATTGTGATATAAATATTTAGTATTTGTCTCAGTTCTTGTCACACAGGTCCTAAAACTTTTCTAATTTCCCAAGTGATGGGGTTCTGGGAGCATCTTTTTTTCTAATATTTGGTCTTTTAATCCTGGTTCCTGACACAAAGCTCTTAAATCCCTTAGAATTTCCTCAGTGATAGAAGCATCTTTTGTTCTAATGAGGCAATTCTTGATGAGCTCCTGAGTAGCTTCAGGATAGGGGATGGTCACCAGAAAGGCTAAGCCATGATTAGAAGCTTGGAACTTTTAGCCCCAGCCATTATTCAGGAAAGGGAGAGGAGAGAAGGGCAGGGTATTGAGTTAAGAATTAATCATGCCTGCCGGGCGCCGTGGCTCATGCCTGTAATCTCAACACTTTAGGAGGCTGAGGCAGGTGGATCACGAGGTCAGGAGTTCGGGACCAGCCTGACCAATATGGTGAAACCTCATCTCTAAAAAAAAAATACAAAAATTATCTGAGCGCAGTGGTGCGCACCTGCAGTCTCAGCTACTCGGGAAGCTAAGGCAGAAGAGTCGCTTGAACCTGGGAAGCAGAGGTTGCAGTGAGCCGAGATTGCGCCATTGCACTGCAGCCTGGGTGACAGAGTGAGACTCCATCTCAGAAAAAAAAAAAAAAAAGAATTAATTATGCCTACGTGATGAAGCCTCCATAAAAATGATACAATTTTTATTATTACAGTACAGTACAGGGTTTGAAAGTTTCCAGGGTGGTGAATACATTCATATGCCAAGAAAGTGATGAGCCCAGCTCCACAGGGATGGAGGCTCCTTAGCTTAGGACCCTTCTGAACCTTGCCCTATGTACTTCCTCATCTTACTGTTCATTTGTTCTTCATCAAACCGTTTATATTTAACCTGCAAACATGCTTCCCTGAGTTCTGTGAGCTATCGTAGCAAATTAACAAACATGAGGAGAGGGTTTCTGGAACCCTGATTTGCATCCAAATCTTGCATTCTGTAAGACAGAAGTGTGGGTGTCCTAGAGACCCACTACTTGCAGTTGTCATCTGAATGTGGGAGCAGTCTTGTGGGATTGAACTCTTAACCCTGTGGGATCTGACACTAACTCCGGGTAGATAGTGTCAGAATTGAATGGATGTGTAGGATACCAGCTGGTGCCTGAGAATTGATCAGTGTGGGAAAACCCCTGATACATTTGGTCACAGAAATGTTGGAAATGTTGATTGTATAGAAGAAACAGTTTCTTTCCCTTTTCAGTTTCCTATACGAGTTAGATAAGGTATACAGTAGCCCCTTTGATCCATGGTTTCACTTTCCGCTGTTTCAGTTATCTGCAGTCAAAGGAGGTCTGAAAATATTAAATGTAAAATTCCAGATATAAACAAGTGATAAATTTTAAATTTTGCACTGTTCTAACCAGTGTGATAAAATCTCATGCCCTCTGCTCCATCCAGCCCAGGACATGAATCATCCTCTGTCCAGCAGAACCACACTGTGTATACACTGTCTGCTCTTCAGTACGCACAACTTACCTCCAGGCTATTGAAGATTTCATTCCAGACCATGGCAACGAAGTGTATATTGCAATAAATAGGATAACACAACTTTTTTGGCTTTCCAGTGTATATAAAAGTTATGTTTATGTTATACTGTAGTTGATTAAGTGTGCAATATCATTTTGTCTAAAAAATTCCAAGTACATACCTCAATTAAAAATACTTTATTGCTTTAAAATGCCAACAATCATCTGGGCCTTCAGCTAGTCCTCATCTTTCTGCTGCTGGAGGGTGTTGCCTCGATGTTGACGGCTGCTGACCAAGGTGATGGTTGCTAAGGTTGGGGTGGCTGCAGCAATTTCTTAAAATAAGACAAAAATGAAACTTGCCACATTGATTGACTCTTCCTGTCACAAAATATTTGTCCATAGCATGCAATGCCATTTGATAACATTTAACCCAAAGTAGAACTTCTCTCAAAGTTTGAATCAATCCTCTCAAACCCTGCCACTGCTTTTTTTTTTTTTAAGAAAACATAGTCTTTAATATTACATTGGCTAAGGAAAAAGAAAAAAAGAATGTATTCAGTGCCTTTCAACTGCAAGGTTAAGTTCACAACATGGTTTTGCATACTTTATGTACCAGTCTTTATTTAGTTTTCTAATTTTGTTTATTTTTAATTTTTGTGGGTAGATAGTAGGTATATATATTTATGGGGTGCATGAGATATTTTGATATAGACATGCACTGTGTAATAATCACATCATAAGGAATGTGGTATCCATCACCTCAAGCATTTAGCCTTTGTATTACAATCTAATTATACTCTTAGTTATTTTAAAATGTACAGCTATATTATTATTGCTATAGTCACCCTGTTGTGCTGTCAAATACTAGGCCTTATTCATTCTTTCTAACTTTTTTAGGTAACATCCCCTCCCAATCCTCCTCTCCCAAGACCCTCCCCAGCCTCTGATAACCATCTTTCTACTTTCTGTGCCCATAAGTTCAATTGTCTTGATTTTCAGACCACACAAATAAGTGAGAACATGTGGTTTTTGTCTTTCTGTGCCTGGCTTATTTCACATAACATAATGATCTCCAGTCCATCCCTGCTGTTGCAAATGACAAGAGCTCATTTCTTTTTATGGCTGAATAGTACTTCATTGTGCATATGTACCACATTTTCTTCATCCATTCATCTGTTGATGGACACTTGGGTTGCTTCCAAATCTTGGCTATTGTGAGTAGTACTGCAACAAACATGGGAGTGCAGATATCTCTTCAATGTACTGATTTCCCTTCTTTGGGGTATATACCCAGCAGTGGGATTGCTGGATCACATAATAGCTCCATTTTTAGCATTTTGAGGAAATTCCAAACTGTTCTCCATAGTAGTTGTGCAAATTTACATTCCCACCAACATTGTACAAGGGTTCCCTTTTCTCCACACCCTTACCAGCGTTTGTTATTGCCTGTCTTTTGGATAGAAACTATTTTAACTGAGGTGAGATAATATCTAACTGTAGTTTTGATCTGCAGTTGTCTGATGATCAATGATGTGGAGCACCTTTTTATATGCCTGTTTGCCATTTGTATGTATTCTTTTGAGAAATGTTCATTCGAATATTTTGCCCATTTTTTATCGGATTATTATTATTATTATTTGAGACAGAGTGCAATGGCAGGATCTTGGCTCACCGCAACCTCCGCCCCCCAGGTTCAAGTGATTCTCCTGTCTCAGCCTCCCGAGTAGATGGGATTACAGGGGTGCGCCACCAGGCCCAGCTACTTTTTGTATTTTTAGTAGAGACAGGGTTTTGCGATGTTGGCCAGGCTGGTCTCAAACTCCTGACCTCAGGTGATCCGCCCACCTTGGCCTCCCAAAGTGCTGAGATTACAGGCATGAGCCACCGGGCCTGGCCTGATCGGATTATTAGATATTTTCCTATAAAGTTATTTGAGCTCCTTCTGTATTCTGCTTATTAACCCCTTGTCATATGGGTAGTTGGCAAATATTTTCTCCCATTCTGTGAGTTGTCTCTTCACTTTGTTGTTTGTTTCCTTGGCTGTGCAGAAGCTTTTTAACTTGATGTGGTCCTATTTGTCAATTTGGCTTTGGTTGCCTGTGTTTGTAGGGTATTGCTCAAGAAATCTTTGCCCAAACCAATGTCCTGGAGAGTTTCCCCAATGTTGCCCTGTAGTAGTTTCATAGTTTGAGGTCTTAGATTTAACTCTTTCATCCATTATGATTTGATTTTTATATATGGTGAAAGATAGGGGTTTAGTTTCATCCTTCTCCACATGGATATCCAGTTTTCCCAGCACCATTTATTAAAGAGACTGTCTTTACCGCAATGTATGTTCTCGGGAACTTCGTCAAAAATGAGTTCACTTTAGGCGTGTGGTTTTGTTTCTGGGTTCTCTATTCTGTTCCACTGGTCTGTTTTTAAGCCAGGACCATGCTGTTTTGGTTTACTTTAGCACTGTAGTATAATTTGAAGTCAAGTAATTTGATTCCTCCAGTCTTGTTCTTTTTGGTTAGGATAGCTTTGGCTATTCTGGGTCTTTTGTTGGTCCATATAAATTGTCGGATTGTTACTTCTATTTATGTGAAGAATGTCATTTGGTATTTTGAAAGGAATTGTACTGAATCTGTAGATTGCTTTGGGCAGTATGGACATTTTAACAATATTGATTCTTCCAATCCATAAACATAGAATATTTTTGCATTTTTTGGTGATCTCTTCAATTTTTTATCAGTGTTCTAGAGTTTTCATAATAGTGATTTTTTACTCCTTTGGTTAATTCCTAGGTATTTAATTTTATCTGTGACTATTATAAATGAGATTACTTATTTATTTTTCTTTTTCTTTTTTTTTTTTTGAGACGGAGTCTCGCTCTGTCACCCAGGCTGGAGTGCAGTGGCGCAATCTCGGCTCACTGCAAGCTCCACCTCCCAGGTTCACGCCATTCTCCTGCCTCAGCCTCTCCGAGTAGCTGAGACTACAGGCGCCCACCACCACGCCCGGCTAATTTTTTGTATTTTTAGTAGAGACGGGGTTTCACTGTGGTCTCGATCTCCCGACCTCGTGATCCGCCCGCCTCGGCCTCCCAAAGTGCTGGGATTACAAGCGTAAGCCACCGCGCCCGGCCACTTATTTATTTTTCACATTGTTCACTGTTGACATATAGAAACGTTACTGATTTTTGTATGTTGATTTTGTATCCTGCAACTGGACTGAATTTTGTTTATCAGTTCTAATATTTTTTAGTGAAGTCTTTAGGTTTTTCTGAATATAAGACTATCATCTGCAAACAAGGATAATTTGATTTCTTTCATTCCAATTTGGATGCCCTTTATATCTTTCTCTTGTCTGGTGGCTCTAGCTAGGACTTCTAGTACTACATTGAACAACAGTATTGAAAGTGGGCGTCCTCGTGGTGTTCCAGATCTTAGAGGAAAGGCTTTCTGCATTTCTCCATTCAGTGTGATACTAGGTGTGGTCTGCCATATATGACCATTATGTTGAGATATATTCCTTCTATATTTAGTTTTTTGAGGGTTTTTTTTTTCTTATCATGAAGGGATGTTGAATTTTATCAAATGTTTTCTCAGCAACAATTGAAATAATCATATGTTTTTTTCTTTATTCTGTTAATATGATGTATCACTTTGATTGATTTGCATATGTTGAATCGTCCTTGCATCCCAGGGATAAATCCCACAAGGTCATGGTGAATCACTTCTTCAGGAGTTCGAGACAAGCCTGGCCAACATGGTGAAACCCTGTCTCTACTAAAAATACAAAAATTAGCTGGGCGTGGTGGCGGGCACCTATAATCCCAGCTACTCAAGAGGCTGAGGCAGGAGAATCACTTGAACCTGGGAGGCGAAGGTTGCAGCAAGCCGAGATCATGCCCCTGTACTCCAGCCTGGGCAACAAGAGTGAAACTCCTTCTGCAAAAAAAAAAAAAAAAAAGAAAACAAAAAAAAAGTGAGTCTAAGACTTTTCTAGCATCTATACACTTTGCACCAGTTTTTGGTAAGGCTCTTTCAAGGGAGGCAGTAAGTCCCCACAGTGTGATTTCATGGTAAGTAAAACCTTCTCAAGGGGCAAGAGTTGTGATAGTTTCAACAACTCCAGCCACAGTAAGTCCTAGGGCTTTTTTTTTTCTAGAATGAAATTCCAGATGGAAGTTATGTTCAAAACAGTGATTTGGGTGGGAGCTGTTGTTCCCAGAGTACAATCACAATAATGAAGAGAATTATCAAGGTGGGATAGGGCCAGAGCTTGAAAAGGGTTTAAATAATTATTATTAATAGCAATGCCAAAAAACTATAAGAGCCCAAGAGGGGAAGATAATATATTTTTGAGACTTCCTGGACAAAGATGGTCACTGCTGCTAAGGCTCTTAAACAGTGAGGGGAGCATCCCTGGGATACTAGGTTTAAAGTTTTGGAAAATATGCTGTAAGGCAAATTAGAGGACCCCCAGATCCTGAACGAAGACTCCCAAAACAATTCCCCTTTATTTGTGTACAAACAAAAAGAAAGGCTTAGTCAGATCTGGTAGGGCTAAGGCTAGGGCTGAAATTAAAGCCTATTTTAAAGTGTTTAGGCTTGTCCAGGTGCAGTGGCTCATGCCTACACTCCCAGCACTTTGGGAGGCCAAGGCAAGCAGATCACTTCAGGTCAGGGCTTCGAGACCAGACTGGCTAACATGGCAACACCCCATCTCTACTAAAAATACAAAAAATTAGCAAGGCATGGTGGCATGCGCCTGTAATCTCAGATACTTGGGAGGCTGAGGTATGAGAATAGCTTGAACCCGGGAGGCGGAGGCTGCAGTGAGCCAAGATTGCACCACTGCACTCCAGCCTAGGTGACAAAGCAAGACTCAGTCACATAAAAAAAAAAAAAAAAAGTGTTAGGCTTCCAGGGGTGTCCAATCTTTTGGCTTCCCTGGGCCAAACTGGAAGAAGAATTGTCTTCGGCCACCCATAAAATACACTAACCCTAATGATAGCTGATGAGCTAAAAAAAAAAAAGAAAAAAATAGTAAAAAAATCTCATAATGTTTTAAGAAAGTTTATGAATTTGCGTTGGGCTGCATTCAAAGCCATCCTGGGCTGCATGCAGCCTGTGGGCCACAGGTTAGCCTAGCTTGGTTTAGAGCATGCTTCATATCATTAGTCCAGGATAGAGGTTGTTCCTCAGTTTCCTTGAGGGCTTCATTTAAAGGGGTTTTTCTATTAATCCAAAGGAAGGAGTCCATATTCTGTAACACCTGGCCATACTCAAAAAGGACAGCAGCTGTTGTTTGGTTACTGGACTTGTCATGTTTACAATAAGATCTTTACAAGTACTAGAGAGGTTTTTTTTTTACCAGAGGTTAAAATAGGACCCCAAAAATTGAACTCTTTGTGTGGATATTTGTGTCATAGAAGGAGATACTTTGCACCCATAATCAGCAAGTTTATTTGGTACTAATACTGTATCTTGGTCTGAAATAGCCTTGTTAGGACTACAGATAGTAGGTTGTCCACATACTGGAACAGATCGGTGTCTGGAAAAAGCTGCAGAGTGGACGGGCACTTAGCTAGGGCCTGTCCAAAACAGTGGGGACAATCTCTGAATCCTTGGGGCAGAACTGGACAAGTTAACCATTAAGTCATTTGAGTATCTCAGTCCTGTCATTCAAATGCAAACAAAGATTGGCTATCTGGGTGTATAGGAATGCAGAAAAAGGCATCCTTAAGATCGAGTACAGTAAACTAAGCTGTGGTGGGGGGTATCTGTCCAAAAAGGGTGTACAGACTTGGGACAATAGAATAAATATAACAGCTTCATTAATAATTTTAAGGTCCTGTTCTAGTTAGTAGGAGTCATCTGGTTTCTTTATAGCTAAAATGGGAGTGTTGTAAGGTGAGTTGCATCGGTACAATAATCCATGGATTAAAATGTTTGTTATTAGGGGATTTAACTGTTCTCATGCTTCTGGTTTCAAGGGTGTATTCAGGGGTTTATTGGGAATTATTGGGATTTTTAAACTGAATAACCTCAAAAGTAGCTGATATTGAATGGCCGGGTAGAGAAATATTCCAGACCTCAAATGGCACTTGTTGTAGAATGTGAGGTTCTATAGACTGTAGTGGCTATTTTGGGGAAGTGTGTTAATACAGCTAGAAAGTGGGGGCCTTAACTGTAAATTAGCTTGTAATTTTGCAAGTCATGATCTAATAATGACAGGACTTTTTAGCTTTACAGGACAAAAAAGGAGTGAGTAAAGGAATAACCTTCCATTTTACAAGGGAGTGGAGGTGTGAAACAGCCTCATTGGGGTTTTCCATTGATACCCATGAGGAAAATGGAGCACTGACACATTGGGCCATAGTAAACGTTTAAAGCTGAATAACTGGACACTGTATCTAAGAGGAACATTATCTCTTGTTCAGCCACAATCAGCTTTACCTGAGGCTCATCCATAGAGATGGAAAAGATGAGGCTTGGATGGCCTGAAGACCCCATCAGTCATCTAGAGGATGACTTTCAGAGCCTTGATCATAATCCAGGAACAGAGTTAGAGGTGCTTCTCCTTGCCCTTGCCCTTGCCCTAGTCTTCATTCTGCAGGACCCACTTTTTGGGTAGGTTGGCAAGTTTGTGGTTGTGACAGCCCAGAAGTAAGAGGTGGCCCCCTCATGAGGGAGAGAGGAACACTCACTCTTCAGATGATCCTCTTGTTTGCAATGAGGACAGGGTCCCAGAGGCGGCTTGCAACCCGAGGGTTTTGGACATTCTCTGCTTCACTGTTCTGGATTCATGCAGTGATGACAGGCCTCCATTCTGTTAGTATTATAGGGCCTAGCCTTGGGGTTATTTGCTAACGAAAAAGAATGTGCCAATGCTGTTGCCATGTAATTAGCTGATGACAGCATTTTTCCTCCTGCAGTTGAGCCTTTTTTTATTTTTGATGTTTCCTCCCAGTTATTGAAAATCTTAAAGGCTACAATTTAATTAAGTAGGAAAGGGAGTTTGTGGGCCTTGCTCTAATGTTTTGGGTTTTTGTCTAATGTCTGAGGAAGCTTAACTTATAAAATGTATGGCCAGAGTGGATTGGCCCTCAGGACTTTCAGGGTCTAAATTTGTATATTTGTGCATGGCCTCCACCAGTCTAACTTGGAAAGGAGCAGGGTTCTCAGATGGCTCCTGAGTGATTTCTCACAGTTTAGAAAAATTAACAGGTTGGCCGGGCGCCATGGCTCATGCCTGTAATCCCAGCACTTTGGGAGGCGGAGGCAGGCGGATCACGAGGTCAGGAGATCGAGACCATCCTGGCTAACACGGTGAAACCCCGTCTTTACTAAAAATACAAAAAAATTACCCGGGCGTGGTGGCGGCGCCTGTAGTCCCAGCTACTCGGGAGGCTGAGGCAGGACAATGGCGTGAACCCCGGAGGTGGAGCTTGCAGTGAGCTGAGATCGCGCCACTGCACTCCGGCCTGGGCAACAGAGCAAGACTCCTTCTCAAAAAAAAAAAAAAGAAAAAGAAAAATTAACAGGTTTTATTACAGCCTTTTTCATTCCTTCCAACAAGCAAGTTATCATATAATCTCATCTGCCCCTGCCTCTGTTTGGGCTGGCATTGGCAGCCTGTTATTGCCAATTGGTTTCTGTGTCAGGAACAGCTTTTGCCCCAGCTCTGTTTTCATTAGGATTACAAGCATGAGCTTCATCTCCCTAAAATCTAGCTAAAGACCATATGTGTGAATTTTCTTCATGGGGACAGCAAGTAGTTAATACCACGAATATGTTTTGCCAGGTTAAATAAAAGGCAATATTTAAAGCCTGAAATTCTTGAATGAACTTGGAGAAATCCTGGCTAAATGAACCCAACTGGGATTGAATTTGTGAAAGATCAGACATTGGAAAAGGGACACAAACTCAAATTGTTCCTAAATCTCCGTTTGCCACCTTGAAGACAGGCAAAACATTTCAGGGATTTTCTGAGGACTCTGTACCAGTGGCATTCGTGATTCCCATGCCAGTATGTAAGGGGGTAAAGTATCTGGATATGGGATAGGGGGTTTACTGGGGGATGGAGCAGATGGAGAAGGGGTAGGTGAAGTGGGGACAGGCTGAAAAGATTGTGACAGGCAAAAGGAAGGATCATCTAAGACATCAAAATCAGGGACAGAGGAAGTTCCCTGGAAGCATGCATGAAAATTTTCACATAATTTTGGGTTTTGAGATAAAGCCAAAAAGACCTGAACATATGGAACCTCTGAATACAAAAGAAAATTATATACTTCTTTCTGAGAGTATGAGTCAAAATGGGATTAATTTTTAAGAATACCATCTAAGGGTGAGTAGGAATGAATAAGGGAGTGCCAGAGCCCTAGGGCATCCTTTTGTCTCACTGTATTTGGGGACATCCCACGATGGATAGAGGGCCTGCCCCTGCCTGTATGACCAGACCAGCATGTCCTTGTTTGAGTGGTCAGCTCAAACCCAACGTGAAGGAGAACTCACCATAACTTATGATGTAGTGTTTGTGATGAAGTTGAATCCAAAATTGGGTGCACCACCAGTGGAGTGTGTCTGCACAGAGTTGAGATCGCTGCTGCTCATTTACAAGGCACGGTTTACAGAGTGTTAAAGTGAAAATGGCTGGGCGTGATGGCTCACGCCTGTAATCCCAACACTTTGGGAGGCTGAGGCGAGTGGATCACGAGGTCAAGAGATCGAGACCATCCTGGCCAACATGGTGAAACCCCGTCTGTACTAAAAATACAAAAAAAATTAGCCAAGCTTGGTGGTGGATACCTGTAATCCCAGCTACTTGGGAGGCTGAGGCAGGAGAATCGCTTGAACCCAGGAGGCAGAGGTTGTGATGAGTGGAGATCGCACCATTGCACTCCAGTCTGGGCAACAAGAGCGAAACTCAGTCTCAATAAATAAATAAATAAATAAATAAATAAATAAATAAATAAATAAATAAAGTGAAAGTGGACTTGCTACCCTGACAGGCAATAGCAAATTCGTCCTTTTGTCTTGGCCTTTGGGTAACACCAGGGAGTGACTTGTACCAGAAACCCTCAATTCCCAAAGAGTACTCAAGCTGGCTCACTGGCAGTCAGAAAATAGGAAAGAACCCTGGCCAGTCTTTCACCTCTAAGAACAGCAACAGACAGTTATCCCTTCTCTAGGCTTCAGGATCCCACCAAGGAGTGGCCTCAGCCAGGTACCATCAACTCCCTTGAGTAGAGAACCAGGGAACTGAGGGAAGCAGGGAGAAAAAAGAAGGGAGAAATCTCGGTAAAATCTCCATACAGACTACCAAGATGCTGGGCAAGGTGTCAGAGTCCCAGCATTAGAAAGTCATCGACTCATGAGTTGGTAAGAGTTTACCGACAATAGTGTAGGTTTGAAAAGGAAAGTTTTATTAGCATAACTGCCTGATGGGTTCACCTTGCCTGCTGCCTAGGCAGAGCTAATTTATCAGGACAGGGGAACTGCAATAGAGAAACAGTAATTCACACAGAGCCAGCTGTGCAGGAGATCGGAGTTTTATTATTACTCAAACCAGTCTCCCTGAGCATTTGGGGATCAGAGTTTTTAAGGATAATTTGGTGGGTGGGAGATGGCTAGTGAGTCAAGAGTGCTGGTTGGTTGGGTCAGAGATGAAATCATAGGTAGTTGAAGCTGTCCTCTTGTGCTGAGTCAGTTCCTGGGTGGAGGTCACAAGATCAGATGAGCCAGTTTATGGATTTACGTGGTGACAGCTCATCCATTAAGTGCAGGATCTGCAAAATATCTCAAGCACTGATCTTAGGAATAGTCTTGGGAGGGTCAGAATCTTACTTATAGCCTCCAGCTGCATGACTCCTAAACCACAATTTCCAATCTTATGATAATTTGATAGTCCTACGAAGGCAGTCTCATCTCCAGGCAACAAGGAGGTTTGTTTTGGGAAAGAGCTGTGATCGTCTTTGTTTTAAACTATAAAGTATAAACTAAGCTCCCCCCAAAGTTAGTTCAGTTTACACCCAGGAATGAACAAAGACAGCTTGGTGATTAGAAGCAAGATGGAGCTGGTTAGGTCAGATCTCTTTCACTGTCTCAGTTATAATTTCGCAATGGCGGTTTCACAAGATAGAAAGAATGCCGCAGGAAAGTGCAGCAGGGCACCTCAACAAGAGAGGACTGAGCACGCCACAGTGGATTTTTCCTTAGGGGTGTTTATGGACCTTAAAGTGGGAGTTTAAGAGTAATTTGAATCGTATTAGCCATTTAGGTCATGACAAATGATTACATTTGTAGACATTTTGGTGTTAGCAAGGGTCGCACAAGTCTCAACATGCATGCATTCCGGAGATGTATAGAAATTCTAGTCACTGGCCAGGCACGGTGGCTCACGCCTGTAATCCCAGCACTTTGGGAGACCGAGGCGGGCGGATCACAAGGTCAGGAGATCGAGACCATCCTGGCTAACACAGTGAAACCCAGTCTCTACTAAAAATGCAAAAAAAAATTAGCTGGACGTGGTGGCGGCTGGCGCCTGTAGTCCCAGCTACTGGGGAGGCTGAGGCAGGAGAGTGGCATGAACCCGAGAGGTGGAGCTTGCAGTGAGCCAAGATCACACCACTGCACTCCAGCCTGGGTGACAGAGCGAGACTCCGTCTCAAAAAAAAAAAAAAACAAAACGGAATTCTAGTAACTTAAAAATTTTTGGAAAAGAAGTCTGGAACCAGATCCCTGCTTTAGGTAATAGGAAAGTCTAATTACTTCCGAATTCCTCAGTTAAGGAGTTTTGCCTCTGGATGGTCTGCTTGATGGCCACCAGGTGATCTTTGCTCTCCTCAGTCATCATCATCATAATTATCATTTAATCAGTGATAATTGTCACTAATTATTGAACGCTCACTATGTGCTGGATACTGACCTAACTGCTAATTATTGCACTATTCCTCACAATAATTCTTTAGGGGTAGGTGCTCTTATAGTCCTCATTTTCCACATGTAGAAAGCAAGAATTAGGTCACCCAGTCAGTAAGAAACAAATACGGACTGCAGACAAAACTTTTTTTTTTCTTTTCGACAGAGTCTCACTTTGTCTCCCAGGCTGGAGCACAGTGGCACTACCTTGTCTCACTGCAACCTCTGCCTCCTGGGTTCAAGTGATTCTCCGGACTCAGCCTCTCGAGTAGCTGGGACTACAGGCGCGTGGCACCATGCTGGCTAATGTTTGTATTTTTAGTAGAAATGGGGTTTCACTGTGTTGGCCAGGCTGGTCTCAAACTCCTGACCTCAGGTGATCCACCCGCCTTGGCCTCCCAACGTGCTGGATTACAGGTGTGGGCCACCGTGCCCAGCCAGACAAAACTTTTAACTACTATATTTTATTCTGAATAACTACAGCCATCAGATCTAAAACTCATGGGTGGATGATATAAAGGAGGAAGATTTTGGCTGGGCGTGGTGGTGCACGCCTATAATCCCAGCTGCTTGGGAGGCTGAGGCAGGAGAATCACTTGAACCTGGGAGGCAGAGGTTGCAGTGAGCTGAGATTGCACCACTGCACTCCAGCCTGGGCGACAAGAGTGAAACTTCGTCTCAAAAAAAATTAATAAATAAATAAAGGAGGAAGATTTTATCTTAACTAAGTAAGAAATTTCTAACATTCTACTTCTAACAGTTCAGAGATGGAATAAAACCTTATCTCAATAAGCTCCCCAAATATTGTTGTGTTGAACAGACCTTGGGAAAGGATTTCTGCATTGAGTAAAAAGCTGGACCAATCAATGCTGATTCTTCCTTCGAATTCTTCAGAATTTGTCTTTTCACTAAAAGCTGATATCGTGCTATAGATCTCATAGCCCATTTGTCTTGGCATTTTGCAATTACTACAATTT
>NW_026652281.1:39229454-39246322 GCF_009828535.3 Hylobates moloch
AAATGAATTATAGTAACATCACAGAGACAGAAGGGAAGAAATGGGCAAACTCTGTTATAAAGCACATGAAGCATATACTGTTATTTGAATATGGATCTAGATTAGTTAAAATATGTATATATATATATATATATAATTCTTTTTCTGTTTTTTGTTTTTTGACAGAGTCTTGCTCTGCTGCTCAGGCTGGAGTGCAGTGGTGCAATCTCGGCTCACTGCAAACTTTGCCTCCTGGGTTGAATCCTTTTCCCGCCTCAGCCTCCCAAGTAGCTGGGACTACTGGCGCATGCCACCGCACCCAGCTAATTTTTGTATTTTTAGGAGAGACGGGGTTTCACAATGTTGTCCAGGATGGTCTCCATCTCTTTAACTCATGATCCGCCCACCTCAGCCTCCCAAAGTGCTGGGATTACAGGCGTGTACCACCACACCCAGCCTAGAATATATATTTTAAAGATACTAAACATTCATATTTTTAAGAGTTATGCTGATTGTTTGTTCTGATATTGGCTACATGCCCTGCCATGGACACTTGTCATTCCTGTTGCCTTCCTGGAATCTGAACTTCTTTCCTGTTTGAAGAATTCCCTACCATACAAATCTTAAGGGGAAGCAGAACTTCCCATTACTGTATAGTAGCAGAAAATGTCAACTACATGCTCTCCTACCCTCCACTGGCACATGATTTAGGCTCGAGTAATCAGACACCCCACCAAGGACTTTTACTCAAAAGCTAGTGGTGTAAAGAAGCATGGTCAGGGAAGACCGTTTTGGCAGAAGCAGCAGCCAGTTTTGAGTGGCAGAGTTGCCAGAAGCACCATCCTGCGTTGGTGTAGGCTGTGTCAGCCATGCTCAGTGGAATGGCAGCAGTGTCCTCACCAGCCTCGTTAGGCAGCTTGCCTCAAGCTAGGAGTCTATGTACCTAGCCTCCCTCTGTTCCTGTAAGTCTCCCAAGTCTAATTTTTCAGTCTTCTGGAAGCTACCTAATATTTTTTCAATAATTTCCTTTTCTTATTTAATCAGCTGGTTTTGTTTAATTACAACCCTAAAGGATACTGTTCCCATCATAAGCAAATAGAATTCATCACTGTCAACTTGATTTTACAGTCTCTTTCTCATACAAGTGTGAGATTCATTGGAAGTTAAATGAATCTTTTCTGTTCACACAGTGCTCTGTGCTAGGTAGTGCTAATGGCATACCTGGACATACAGCCTAGAGAAAGTCCTCTAGGCTTAAATAATCTACAAATCAAAGAGTGTGTACAAGACAGCATGTTATCTCTTCTTCCTCTTGAATCTACATTAAAATTATATTTCAAAAATTTAAAAGCATAAACCCTAAGTAACAAACATAATGGAAAGAAGAATATCAGCACGAGAGACTTCAAGAAATTTTAAGAAAACAATTCAAATGGAGGACTATAAGTGATAGGGCCAGGCAGGAAAACTTAAAAACTCAAGGATTCTTAGAAAGAGTTATAGCTGAGATGGGAAAGTGGCAAACCTAAAGGACACTAGAGATAGTCAGGATTTCAGAAAGCTAGGTATTAGCACTACAAAAGGCGGAAGTAAGATACAGAACTGTACACAGAGATCATTGAAAGATTTAATCAAACTGAGCAATAGATACTATAAGTCACATACATATGTTTAAATTTTCTAGTAGCCCAGTTTTAAAAAGTAAAAAGAAACAGGTGAAATAATTTTTAATATATTTTATTTAACTAACATATCAGACACAAATATTTCAATATGTAATCGATATAAAATTGTCAATGAGATATTATATATACATATATATATATAGAGAGAGAGAGCACACTAAATCCTCAAAATATGGTATTGTATACTTCCTTGCATCTGAATTAAGACTAGCCATGTTTCAAGTGCTCAGTAGCTATGTGTGGCTAGTGGCTACTACATTGGAAAATAGCTCTATATGAAATTCCACGTAGAAAAATACGACAGCTAAGTGTCTATTCTGCCATACAGAGAAGTTAAAGGTGTCTTTCTTCTCTAAAGAAATGTAACAGTCCTAGACCGGGCACAGTGGATGACGCCTATAATCCCAGCACTTTGGGAGGCTGAGGAGGGCAGATCGCCTGAGGTCAGGAGTTCAAGACCAGCCTGGCCAACATGGTGAAACCCCGTCTCTATTAAAAATACACAAGTTAGCCAGGCATGGTGGCGTGCACCTGTAATCCCAGCTAATTGGGAGGCTGAGGCAGGAGAATCACTTGAACCCAGGAGGTGGAGGTTGCAGTGAGTCGAGATTGTGCCACTGCACTCCAGCCTGGGCAACAGAGCGAGACCCCATCTAAAAAACAAAACAAAACAAAACAAAAAATGAAACAAACAACAAAAAAAGACAAAAAGAAATGTACCAGCCCTGAAGCAAAGTTTTGGCATTCTAGTGTTTATGTTTTTCCCAGCAAAACAGTTAGCTCCCCTTGAAGTAAAGCCTGACAATCAGCAAGTCCCACACATATTCATGGACCTTTCAATTAATTTATTATTCAAATAAGAACACAAATGAAGGATTATCATATATTTGAAGAAAGCTTGCAATAAGAAAGAGAAATATTAAAATTTAAAAATGCTGTAAATGACACCAAAAGAAACCAACATAGTTCAAGGAACAGAAGGAATCTTTGCAAAGGGAAAAAAAATATATAATTAGAATCTGTACTGCACTCCGGCATGGGCGACAGAGTGAGACTGTGTCTCAAAAAAACAAACAAAAAAACAACGACAACAACAAAAAAAACAGAGTCTTTGGAGAAATTCAAGACAAGATTATATCCATAATATAACAGGAATATGGCATGAAAAAGAAATCATAGGAATTAAAAAAACGATGGTTGAAAAATTCTGGCCAGGTGCGGTGGCTCATGCCTGTAATCCCAGCACTTTGGGAAGCCAAGGCAGGCAGATCGCCTGAGCTGAGGAGTTCGAGACCACCCTAGGCAACATGGTGAAATCCTGTCTCTACTAAAATACAAAATATTAGCTGGGTGTGGTGGCATGCGCCTGCAATCCCAGCTATTCAGGAGGCTGAGGCATGAGAATCACTTGAGCCCCAAAAGCACAGGTTGCAGTGAGCCGAGATCGCACCACTACACTCCAGGTTGGGCAACAGAGTGAGACTCCATCTCAAAAAAAAAAAAAAGAAAAAGAAAAAGAAAAAGAAAAATTCAATACAAGTAATAAAATATAAAGTTTAAGAATTACCCAAGAAATTTGAACAAAAAGAAGATGAAAGAGTGAGAGAAGACAATTGGAAGATACCTGGAGAGGAAAGAAAAGAGAATGAAGGAAATTCTCACTGTAATAATACAAGAAAATTTCCCTGGGCTCAAAGATTTAAGTATTTATACAGAATAGGATTTGCCCAATGCTTAGCACTTGAGTCAAAAAAAAAAAAAAAAAAAAAAAAAAAAAAAAAAAAAAAAAAAAAAAAAAAGAAAGAAAGAAAGAAAAGAAAAGAAAAAAAGAAACACATTTAGAACAAATTGTTGCAAAATTTTAAAACACAAAGAGGAAATGTACTAAAACTTTTAGGAGAGAAAAAAAATCAGGTTTCCTACTGTTTTATTTAGAAATAGTTTTAGAGAACTTAATCCACTCTAGCAAGTTTGGTCAGAAAAAAAGTGTATTATTTGTTATAAAATGTCTCACGCTACTGTTGGGAAGGCTGATGAAATAGGCTGTAATTTGAGCTTCCACGAACTACCCCTAAAGTCACACTGCAAAATTAGGACAAAAGAACTTGTGCCCTTACCATAAGCACCAAGAGCTGCTTGGCAATTTAAGGAAAATTTCACTGTCGCTCCCAGCTCCAGTACCACACAATCTCTAGCACAATTCATACCAACAAGATGATGTCCCAACCTGACTCTGGACTGCCACAGAACTCAATATCAGATACTAGATCTTTGCCACAGCTGCTAGAGATAATTCCAGTTCCTCCAAACTGGGTCTGCAGCAGAAACAGCCAAAACAGCAGAATAGCAGCTTTGACTTATGAAATTCACTTCACCTTCCAAATCTCATGTGGGTGCATGTAATCAGCAGAACCTACGTGATATTTGACAGCCTAACAGCTAAGGAATCCAAGAAATGGAGTCCTAACAAGCACTGTCTCCCATATTTAAAGGCATGTTAAAAAGTTGTAATGAAGGTTGAAGAATCCAGTTCTGATTGTCTATCACTGTGGTACATGTGCCTGCAAAGTCTGTAACTTCAGGGGAAAAGGTTTGAAAACTATAGAATATTAGAGGTGTGTATTATTGTTACTGACTGCTTAGCAAAGTATAAGATGAAGGAGATAAGCTCAGGTGAGAAATGGCTATTTACAAATAGAAATGAAACAGAAATTCCAGAAGTTTGGGGCTGCAAATGACTGGGAAAGTGAACTTCCACTACTAGACCCTAAACTGTGAGCTAAAAAAACGAGAAAGGTTTTGATCAACAAAGACCAATTAAGACCAATCTTTATGAAAAAATTCAGTTTAAGAGCATGGCTTTCTCACCCAAGCCTGATGGAATCAAGATATAATCACCATTAAATGGAAAGAGAGAGATACAGAAATGAGGAAGCAAAGAATTAAACCAGAATTGAGAATTAAATCTAGAAAGAAGTTTTAATATGGCTAATGATTCATAGAACTACCTAAAAGGAAAAATATCAGAAATTTATTAAGAATTGGAAGGAATTATACTGCTAAAGAGCCGTGAGTCTAGATTTTAAAAATGCATTTTCCTATTAAAACTTTAAAACAACTGTCTGGTGTGCTTCTGGGTGAATTCTGCTACTAATTAACTCCTATCAGACTAACCTACCCACTGACAGCAACAATAAACACTAGGAAAACATATACAACAAATCTTAGAAGGCATAAAAAATTAGTGATGTTGGAAAGACTTGAGAGCCTATGATACTTGAGAAAAGGGTAACTCATGATGTGAGCTTCACATTCGTATTGACTTTTCCCTAAGAGCAATCTAGTTTTTACCAAATTTACCAAATTGTGATACCAAGGAAGAGTTCAAACAGAAAGTGGTTACACCAAGGACCCTTAGTACACACAGAACAGACAGAGGTAAGAGTTCAAGGTTGCCAAAATGGCTGAACTCAAGAGGAAATACCCACAAGAGGAGAGAACTGCAAAGAAGGAAACTAAAAACTCTTTATACACGTTTCCCTCAAGTTATTAGCTGACTCCTAAATGATTTATGCAAAGAGCAAGACGACAAGAAAACCAGCAGAAAATACCAACTGAGACTATAATAAAGACCTGAGCAGGTTTCAGCAGTCATATGGCCCGGGAGACAAAGATAGGAGTTTAAGTCCTGCCGAGACAGAGAGACCTTGGTAAATATCCCAGGCTTTCAGCTGAGACCCCAGAAGGGTAACTCTGTGAGTCAGGACCATGACCTGAGAATAAGGGATATATCCTAGCAATAAAGGCAAAGCTGAAATAGACCAACCCTAACATAGCCTAACAGCAAGCCTCCACAGATTCAAAGTGATCTGCTGGCAGACCGTGATCGCTAATGACAATGACTTGCCTGCTAGATCAATGGAAATCTCAGAAATATTTCAAACTCACTTTCTCCATTCTGTTGGCTGGATATTGATACTCAGACTGATCATGAAAGACATGTATTAAAGATGGTAGACCTCAGTTTCCTAAATGTGAAGCAGAGCATCCTGCTCTTTCTGCTAAATGGCTTTTTAATAATAAGCAATATTATGTTGTGCTACTAAGACTTGAGAAGTTGATTTATTACAGTGACTAATATATAAGTAATAAAACCTCTCTGTAGTCACCACCTCATTTAAATGCTATGACACAAGTGTTATGTTATTATCTCTATTTTCTAGCTCAGGAAACTAAGGCTCAAGAAAAGTAGATAATCAACCCAAGGTCATACATGTAAAGGCTAAGATTTGATTTCCTATTTCTTCTTGAGTCAGTTTTGGTAGTTTGTGTCTTTCCAGAGATTTGTCATTTTATCAAGATTTTCTAGCCTGTCAGCTTACAAATGTTCTTACTATTTCCTTACATTACCCTTTTATTTCTGTAAGGTCAGTAGTAATGTCTTCTCTAACATTCCTGATTTTAGGAATTTGAGTCTTTTTGCTTTTTTCTCTTGTTCAGTCTAGTGAAAGGCTCATCATTTAAAAAAATATGTTTTCGAAGATCCAACTTCTGGTTCTGTTGAAAACCAGACATTTAAAAAATATGATATGGCAGCTCTGAAAAACGGAGTCTTTTTCCTTCCTGGGCTTTTGTTTGTTGCTACCATTTATTGTTGCTTGTTTAGTCACTTTTCTGAACTACTTCTATAAAGTCTATATTCTTTGTCCTGTGTGGCTACTTGCACTGCTTGGTTAGTTTAATGTTTCTGCTTGCTTAGCTTAGTGTTCTGCTAATGAGTAGACATATTTTCTTAAAGACCTGGAAACAATATATCTCCCAGGGTTTACTGAGGGTCTGTGTGTGTACTGGAGCATGGCTTCAACACTAAGGCAGGCAGTTAATAACTCTCCTTTAGCCTTCACTTCCTACTTATGTACAGCCTCAAGATCAGCCTAAGGTGAATGCTTAGAGTCTTCACAGGTCTTTCCTGTGTGTATGAACAGTTTCGCACAGCTGTGGGCATGTGTGTGAGCTTCTAGATCCCCAGGAATGTGTTGGAGTCTGTATTAGGCCATTTTCACCCTGCTGATAAAAACATACCTGAGACTGGGCAATTTACAAATGAAGTGGTTTATTGGACTCACAGTTTCACGTGGCTTGGGAGGCTTCACAGTCATGGCAGAAGGTGAAAGGCATGTCACATGGTGGCAGACAAGAGAAGAGAGTCTGTGCAAGGAAACTCCCCTTTTTAAAACCATTGGATCTTGTGATACTTATTCACTATCATGAGAACAGTACAGGAAAGACCCACCCCCATGATTCAACCACCTCCCACCAGGTCCCTTCTACAACGCATGGGAATCCAAGATGAGTTTTGGGTGGAGACAGAGCCAAACTATATCATTCTGTCCCTGGCCCCTCCAAAATCTCATGTTTGAAAACCAATGATGCCTTCCCAACAGTCCCCAAAAGTCTTAACTCATTTCAGCATTAACTCAAAAGTCCATAGTCCAAAGTCTCATCTGAGACAAGGCAAGTCCCTTCTGCCTATGAGCCTGTAAAATCAAAAGCAAGCTAGTTACTTGCTAGATACAATGGGGTTACAGGCATTGGGTAAATATAGCCATTCCCAATTGGAGAAATTGGCTAAAACAAAGGGGCTACAGGCCCCAGGCAAGTCCAAAATCCAGCAGGGCAGTCAAATCTTAAAGCTCCAAAATGATTTCCTTTGACTCCATGTCTCGTATCCAGGTCATGCTGTTACAAGAGGTGGGTTCCCATGGTCTTGGGCAGCCCTCCCCTGTGGCATTGCAGGATACAGCCTCCCTCTCAGTGGCTTTCATGGACTGGCATTGAGTGTCTGTGGTTTTTCCAGGCACATGGTGCAAGCTGTGAGGAGAGCTACCCTCCAGGGGTCTGGAGGACGGTGGCCCTCTTCTCACAGCTCCACTAGGCAGTGCCCTAGTAGGGACTCTGTGTGGGGGCTACAACCCCACATTTCCCTTCCTCACTGCCCTAGCAGAGGTTTTCCATGAGGGTGTTGTCCCTGCAGCAAACTTCTGCCTGGGCATCCAGGTGTTTCCACACATCCTCTGAAATCTAGGTAGACGTTCTCAAACCTCAATTCTTGACTTGTGTGCACTCACAGGTACAACACCACATGGAAGCTCCCAAGGCTTGGGGCTAGCACCCTCTGAAGCCATGGCCTGAGCTCTATATTGGCCCCTTTCAGTCACAGCTGGAGTGGCTGAGACACAGGGTACCAAGTCAGTAGACTGCACACAGCATAGGCACCCTGGGCCTGGCCCAGGAATCTATTTTTTCCTCCTGGGCCTCCAGGCCTGCGAATGGAAGGGGCTGCCATGAACACATCTGACATGCCTTGGAGACATTTTCCAGATTAACATTCAACTCCTCGTTACTTATGCATATTTCTGAAGCTGGTCAGAATTTCTCTTCAGGAAATGAGATTTTCTTTTCCATTGCATTGTCAGGCTGCAAATTTTCCAAACTTTTATGCTCTGCTTCCCTTATAAAACTGAATGCCTTTAACAGCACCCAAGTCACCTCTTGAATGCTTTGCTGCTTAGAAATTTCTTCCGCTGGATACCCTAAATCATCTCTTTCAGCTTCAAAGTTCCACAAATCTCTAGGGCAGGAGCAAAATGCTGCCAGTCTCTTTGCCAAAACAGAACAAGAGTCACCCTTGCTCCAGTTCCCAACAAGTTCCTCATCTCCACCTGAGACCACCTCAGTCTGGATTTCATTGTCCATACCATTATCAGCATTTTGGGCAAAGCCATTCAACAAGTCTCTAGGAAGTTCCACACTTTCCCACATTTTTCTGTCTTCTTCTGAGCCCTCCAAACTGTTCCAACCTTGGTCTGTTACACAGTTCCAAAGTCACTTCCACATTTTCGGGTATCTTTTCAGCAATGCCCCACTCTACTGGTACCAATTCACTGTATTGGTCCGTTTTCACACTGCTGTAAAAATATACCTGAGATTGGACAACTTACAAAAGAAAGAGGTTTATCGGACTTACAGTTTCATGTGGCCTGGGAGGCCTCACAATCATGGCGGAAGGTAAAAGTAACATTTCATGTGGTGGCAGACAAGAGAAGAGAGCTTGTGCAGGGAAACTCCCCTTTTTAAAACCATCAGACCTTGTGAGACGTATCCACTATCATGAGAACAACACAGGAAAGATCCACCCCCATGATTCAACCACCTCCCACCAGATCCCTCCTACAACACATGGGAATTCAAGATGAGATTTGGGTGGGGACACAGCCAAACCATATCAGAGTTTTTCAAAGTTCTGTGGACATCTTATTCTCCAGCTTTTCCTTTTGAGGTAGGAGATCAGCAGGATTTGTTTTTTGAGCACTGGTCAATACCCCTGTCACTACTGCTCTTACCAGAGCAGTATCTGGTAGAAAACAGAGTGCAGTAAAGAAGCCAGCTGAAACCAGCAAAGGGCAACATAGGTGACCTCTAGCTGCCCACACTGTTCATTAGTATAAAGACACTCCTGCTGGGACCATGACAGTTTACAAATGCCATGGCAACGAGCCATGGCAACAGCCTGAAAGTTACCTTATATGGATCTAAAAACTCCTCACCTTTAGAAAGTTCTAATAATACACCTCTTAATTAGCATATAATTAAAAGTGGGTATAAATACAGCCTCCAACAGCCCATATGCTGCTACTCTGGGCACATTGCCCATGGGTTACCACTGCTCTGCAAGGAGCAGTATCTCTGCTGCTGCTGTACACTGCCACTTCAATAAAAATTGCTGTCTAACACCAGCAGCTTGCCATCAAATTTTTCCCTGGGTGAAGCCAAGAACCTTCCTGGGCTAAGCCCCAGTTTTGGGGCCCCCTTGCCCTGCATCACTTTCAAGTGTTTGGTTAAGGTGTATTTGGCCCCAACTGTTTCCACTGCCTAAGACAGTGGCAAAGTTAATCAATGTTTTTGTTTTTGACAAATGACCCCTGGGGAAAAGTCTTTGCACTGGGTGAGCGTGGAGTGAAATCAAATAAAGGCAACCTTGTAAAATCTGCAGAACCACCAGATAGGTCAAATAATGACAGTTGTCTGGAAATTAGGCTCTTTAAAGGAGCGCCAACACCATTCTACTTCCCCTACTGGCTACCAGCCTGCTCATTTTCACAATTGTGGGTTGTTGGTTTTCAAAGCTACAGTGGAGCTGGACATGTGGCTGTTAGAGCAGGGCAAGTCAAAATGACACAAAACTGGCTGTTCTTAGAAATTCAGCTGTTTGACTATATACTCCCTGGATTGCTGCAAACCTTTGGTAAATTTTCAGAGTTCTAAAAAAGTTAGTTCTGACAATTTTGCCAGTGTTCTCACTGCTGAAGAGAATTTTCAGAGGTCCATACACCTTCATTTTGGCTGACATCACCCTAAGGCTATGATTAGAGCATAGATCCTCTCACTCTTTGACCAAGCCTTCTTCTTTTAAATTAGTGGTCATCAAACTTTATGTACATCAGAATTACCTGGAAGGCTTGTAAAAATACAGCTGGGCAACATACCTAGAGTTTCTGATTCAAGTCTGAGGTTGAACCTGAGAATTTGCATTTTATGTATTTATTTATTTTTTATTTTTATTTTTTTGTGACAGTCTCACTCTGTCACCTAGGCTGGAGTGCAGTGGCCTGATCTCGGCTCACGACAGCCTCCGCCTCCTGGATTCAAGGGATTCTCCTGCTTCAGCCTCCCGAGTAGCTGGGACTACAGGTGTGTGCCACCACGCCCAGCTAATTTTTGTATTTTTGGGTACAGACAGGATTTCACTATGCTGGCTAGGCTGGTCTTGAACTCCTGACTTCAAGTGATCTGCCCACCTTGGCCTCCCAAAGTGCTGGGATTACAGGCATGGGCCACCACCCCTTGCCGGAATTTGCATTTTTAAAAAGTTCCCAAGTAATGCTGATGATGTTGGTGTAGGGATTATAACACACTTTAGGAACCACTGCAGTATATCATGCAGTACCTTTAATCCATGCCTTAGGTAGTGCTTCCCAACCCTGGAATCAACAATAATACATACAAGCGAATAATACATACTCTTATCTCTATATAGTAATACAATACATAAGCTAATATGTGTCTAGTACTTCATTGTAGGTATGATATGCTTTACATTGATTAGGTTATTTACACAACTCCTGAGTTGGTATTATTACTTTCCCATATTTATAATAAACTGGAAATGGAGGTCAGAGAACAAAGTAGATTGCCCAGAGGCACACGGCTACAAATGCAGGAGCCAGTATGTGAATATGTCTGATTCTTGAGCACAGGCTTTTTCAGCCTCCATATCAGTTTCTCATAGTAATATAGATCACTTATGCCTTGGTTAACTGTAGTCGGGACACGCATGCAGGATTAAAAACAATGACTCATATAGTGAGAAAGTAATTGCTATTCTGGCTCTATTTTTTCTATCCTTTGATGACATCATGATAAAAATACCATTTGAGTGCTGTATCTTTAATGTGTGTCTAATGCTTGGTAGCTTGCCCTTTTAACAAAGAGAGTTGTCTTTAGACTTAGAGCCTTTAGTGGGCAGCAGTTTCTAGCCACAATTTAAAAACATTGTTTTGCGTTCATTTTTCTTACAGTTACTTTCAACTTATAATAGGTGATGCTAGTTTTCCACTTATAGTACTTTTATAAAGTCTCCTTCTTAAAGAAATTAAATATACATTTATTTAAAGAAAAAAGGATAGTGAGTAGTATACACAGATACAGTATGAAAAAGGTTGAAATTTGGGAATCCCTGCCTTCCAGAACAGGTTAATGTATCCAGTTGGGCCAATCTGGAACACCGTAAAGGGAAACTAGGGAAATGTAATTAAAATATGAATTTCGTTTTTTTCCAAAGAGGTACTTAGATGGTTAGTCAGAACTCCTACAGCAACACTTGTAAAGGCAGAGTAATATCAAGCGAGGAATGGTTTTTTCGTAAGAAACGTACTACAGGAGTGGGGTAGGATTCAGATTGGATTTCACAAAATGTCTGGCAAATTCTCATAAACCTAAATTTCTACAGTAAATTTTGGATAATTTATTTCCATCAACAGCAAAAAAAATTAGTCTCAGTTCACTGGCAAGACAGTTTGCTGTTGTTAAGGGGACAGCACAGGAAGTGGGGCTCTTAATTCGTGGGGGAGGGGTCGCGATGAATATATCCTGGGCAACGGGCGACGGGTCGTGGGTGGGGAATAAGAGAAGACAGCGGGACTGTAATCAGATAAGCGGACACGTTTCAAGATGAATAAAGAGAACATGTGCGGAACGAAGAAACAGTTTTGTATCACTGACATAATTAACTGAACTGTCACCCAGGTTTAAATTAAGCAAAGTGTCCGGGGGCTACAGCTGTTGTATTTATTTGGTTTGCAAGTGATGGGAGCTGTTACTTCCCGGCTTTACAAACAGCCTCAAGATGCAAGCTGGGAGGCTGTGGTCAGCCCAAGGCTATAGAGAGGAAGGCAGGCCTCCTCTGAACCCCGCCCCAGCCGAAGCAGCAGCGAGGGGCAAGGGTCAGCGCGGAGAGGCAGGGTGGAAAGCGCCATATAGTGCCCAGGGTCAGGATGGGTAAACAAGCCCTTCCTTGTGTCATTTTTTTTTCGTCTCACCGATATCTGAATTGTAACTGAACTTTATGCCGGGAAACCTTAACCTTGTTAATCAAGTTTCCAGTCGAATCAGGATCGATTTTAATGCCTCCATTTTGGTTGCCGCTGTTGGAATTTCCGAAAAAGCCTAACTGCGCCAGTCTTTCTGTTAGTTCTCCACACCCCTCCTCCTTTTCCCTGAGACCCCGCCCTTTTCTCTCAGCCCAAACCACAAAAGGCCGCGCAGTTTTAGCTCCTACACGGTGCTCCGCCCCCTCCCCAAACGTCGCAGTACTGCAGGGAAAGGAGGTGGGCTCGGCTGGGGCGGGGGATGGAGTCGGCTTCGTCTTTCCGCTCTTCAGCCAATTGGTGAACTCCTCCTGTGGGAGATGGGGGAGCAGGCTGTAGAGAAGGTCCAAGTATTTTTCCCTTTTTCTGCCACGTCCCAACCATTGACGTGAGCCCACTCCTCAGGTTCTGATTGGGCGTATGCATTGTCCCCCCAGCAGAGACCCTGTAAGCCGATTGGTCACCTCTGCCATGGGGGCGGGGCTTGCGTACTCTCCTCCTTCGCCTCCATCGCGGTGCAAGGGGCGGGACTGGCCGCCACCGCCTCTGCTTCCGCCGCCGCCACCGCCGCCGCCGCCGCCACAGCCGCCAGCCGCTGCGCGTTCGGCGGGGGAGGAGTTGGAGGCGGAGAAGAAGGCGGTGGTGGCGGGTGGAGGTTCGAGCGCTGTTCTCGCTCCGGAGCCGCTGCACATTTCGGTGAGGGTTTTTTTTTTTTTTTTTTCAGTCTGGCTTGTTCCGCTGTCGGGAGTGTGGGGGTCGGGGCGAGGAAATTGCTGCGTTCAGCTCCTCAGTTTCTCTGTCTCTAGCTTCGGAAGGAGCGGGGCCTGTCCCTGGCCTGCTGCGCCGGCCATGGTGGGTGGGGTTGATGGCTGTGGGAGGCCTTCTTCGCCTCCTGGGCCCTGTCCAGCCCGGACCCGGGCCGCGCTTCTATCCGGGACGGTCGCGCCCGCCGCCCCCCGACGGATGACATCGGTTGGTATCGGGTTCTCCGCTGCCGCTCTTTCCTGCTGCCTCTTCTACTGTCCTTGGTGACTTGGCCAAGGACCCCGCTGGCTTTCCTCTACACTCGCCACTGTCCAAGAGTTTGCCCCCCAACCAACACCTCACACCCACCTTCTGTGGTTTCCCGTCACCCCGCGTAGAGCGGAACCATCTTACGCCACAGGCCTGCAGCCCCCCTCCCCCGAGGAGCCTTCCGTTGCCGTCGCTCTGCTGGGCGTCTGCATTTTCCCGGATTGTCAGTGAGGCTCGGCACGCAGACACCCCGCTCGAGCCGCAGCAGTCGCTCTACTCCCGGGATCAGCACCCTTCCGCCAGGGCTGCTCTCAGTTAGCGATGTCAGGCCAGATTTCCTCTTGCAGATGCACCTTTAATTTGGCCTCCGTCAGAGGACTATTAATCGTTTTGCGCACATTCAAAATGGTGAGCTTAAAGACGCTCAGACCAAGTTGAAGCAAAGGGGAGGTGGTAAATTGTCATTTTACAGGGAGGAGAGTAATCTGAGAGTTACTTCTCCGGACATTAAAAAAAGAATTTACATCCGCATAGGCGCTTCTTTTGAGTCTGCTGTTTCTGTGAAGTTTAAAATTTTCATTACAGGCTTAATGTATTCTGTTTTATCATGAAATATTTGGTCACATTTCTTTAAAATGGCATCACCTTTGCTGAAGGCTACAGATCATTTGAAGTGTATGTGAATAAACCTGAGGATAACAGTAATAAACGTTTAAATTGTATTTTTCAGTGTTGTAATTGTCTTTTGGGATTCATGTCATTTTTATATGAGACAACCACTTAATTTTAAAAATTCATTACAGACATGCAAGTTTGATGTACACTTCAACAATATAAATAACGGACTGTTAGGTAAAATTTAAATATTTCTTTTCATCCTCCAGTCCCACTCCAGTGTAAAGTTGACAGTTTAGTGTTCATTTTTCAAAATCCTCTTACAAATGCACTAATAGACACATACACGTACATGTAAAGTTTTTTTTTTTTTTTTTGAGGGAGGCTATACCTAATATACCAAACATGTTTGCATACCGCTTGCTTATTGACTTAATTACATACCTTGAACATCTTTACTTTTTACATATAGGTCTCCCTGATACTTTTTAAAAGGCTAACTGGTATCTCATCAGTTTGGGCTATAATTCATTCTATTCCCTTTTTGAAAGACATTTCATTGCAGTTTCTTTTTGCTACACAAATAATGATTTATAATGAAAATAACTTTCTAATTTATTGATCGATATTTAATTAAAAATTTTAACTCATCCTTGATTTTAAAAAATTAAACAGTATGGAAGAATGTAAGGTAAAAAGTGCCGCTTCCACTTCTAGTCCTGCTTGCATCTTGATTGTCAGCCACTGTTAACAATTCAGTAAACTTCCTCTATGTGTGATTATTTCTGGAGCATGGGTTCCTAGAAGTGGAGTTGCTCAGTTAAAAGATTATGCATATTTTAAATTTTGGTAACCCTTTCTCCCTTTTTATTACTCTTGTTGAAAATATGCTTGAATGTTTCTTATGCATTTCTTCTTCTAGATAAACTTTAGACTCAACTAAAAATCCTTAGCTATTTTGAATAAGTTTATATTGAAATTTTAGATTAATTTGGAGACAACTGATCTTTATAGTATTGAGTCTCTCTCCTCAGAAATGTGGCCTCTCCATTTTATTCACGTCTTGTTTTATATTCCTAGGGAAATTTTTATAGTTTTTCTTTTTTTTCTTCATACGTTTAACATTCCTTCCCAGTATTCCTATTTTATGGTTTGATTCGTGTGGTGGATGGAAACTTTCAGTAACATTTCTCTCCCTCTGTTTTCTCTGGTTATAGCAAAACTTTGAGTTTTCTATCATGTATCAAATTATTTTATTGAGTTAATTATCAGGAGATATTCACAGTTTTGTGGTTTCCTTTTCAGTTTTTATAACTTATGTGTTTTTCTCATTGCTTTTGCAATTATACATCTTATAAAATGTTGAGCACTGGTAGATTAAAAACTAATAGCACTGATAGCTAAAAACATGGTATTGTTTCTGACTTTAAGGGGGAATGCTTCTAATGTTTTAGCATTAATTATGTTGTTTGGTGAAGCTTTCTGGTAAAGCCACTGATATTAAAATATTTCCTTCTAGTCTTGGCTTTCCAAGATGCTTATGTTGCTGTTTTTGACATTTTTAAAAACCATAAGTGAGTTTTTTTATATATATGTTTTTGACATCTTTTGAGGTGGGTATATGTGGGCATCATCAGTATTCCCTGGTTTATATTTTCCTGAGAGAGCACCTTCTTAGAAAATCAACCTTAATGAGGATAACTTAGATACAATAAAATGTACTTATTTAAAATGTACAGTGTATTTTATTTTGACAAATGTGTACTCTGTGACCACCATCACAGTCAAGAGTGGAATATTTTCATACTACAATTAAGATATAGAATATTTTCATCTCCCCCAAAGTTCCCTTTTGCAGTCAATCACAATTTCACCCTCAGGACTAGGAAAGTAGTCATCCTCTTTTTCTTGCTATAAAATGGTATCATTTTGTCTAGAATTTCATATAAGTGGAATGATGTAATACATACTCTTTTGTATCTGGCTTTTTCTCTTGGCATGTTTTTCAGGATTATCCATGTTTTTCTGTATTTAACGGTTCTCATTTTATTGCTGAATAGAAGTCCTTGATATTGATTTACTAGTTTGTTGACCATTGCACCTATTTACAGATACTTGGATTGTTTCCAGTTTGGGGCTGTTACAATAAAGTGACCTTCATTTATTGAACATTCCTTTATTCAATGAACATTCATTTATTTTGAATTTTTGTGAACATCTTTTTTTCTTGATAAATACCTAGGCATGGAACTTGTTGGGTTTTATGATAAATGGATGTTTATAAGAAACTGCCAAACTGTTTTCCAGAGTGGTTGTCACATTTCACATATCCATCAGCAGTGTATGACAGTTCCATTTGCTCCACATCATCCTCAGCACTTGGTTGTTTCAGTCTTTTAAATTTTAGCCCTTTTAGTGGGTATGTAGTAGTATCATACTGGGATTTTAATTTGCATTTACCAGATGACTAATGGTACTGAGAATTTGCTCAAGTGTATGTCTTCCTTTGTGAAGTATCTGTTGACATTTTTTGCTCATTAAAAAACAAACAAACAAAAAAAATGGGTGGGCCGGGCGCGGTGGCTCACGCCTGTAATCCCAGCACTTTGGGAGGCCGAGGCAGGCGGATCACGAGGTCAGGAGATCCAGACTATCCTGGCTAACACGGTGAAACCCTATCTCTACTAAAAATACAAAAATTTAGCCAGGCTTGGTGGCAGACGCCTGTAGTCCCAGCTACACCAGAGGCTGAGGCAGGAGAATGAGGTGAACCCGGGAGGTGGAGCTTGCAGTGAGCTGAGATCGTGCCACTGCACTCCAGCCTGGGTGACACAGCGAGACTCCGTCTCAAAAAAAAAAAAAAAAAAAA
>NW_026652281.1:39251264-39430682 GCF_009828535.3 Hylobates moloch
CAATTCTGCCTCAGCCTCCCAAGTAGCTGGGATTACAGGTGTGTGTCACCATGCCTGGCTAATTTTTGTATTTTTAGTAGAGATGGGGTTTCACCATGTTGGCCAAGGCTGGTCTTGAACTCCTTACCTCAGGTAATCTGCCTGCCTCGGCCTCCCAAAGTGCTGGAATCACAGGCGTAAGCCACTGTGCCCAGCCGAGAAATAAATTTCTGTTGTTTATAAACCACTTCAGTCTGTGGGAGCCCTAATGGACTAAGACAAGTGGCCTTTTATCACGTTGAGGATGTTCCCATTCTGTTCTTGGATTGCTGAGAGGTTTTTGTTGTTGTTTTTGAGATGGAGTCTTGCTCTGTTGCCCAGGCTGGAGTGCAATGGCACCATCTCAGCTCACTACAACCTCCACCTCCTGGGTTCAAGTGATTCTTCCATCTCAGCCCCCTGAGTAGCTGGGATTACAGGTACACGCCACCAAGCCTGGCTAATTTTTTTGTATTTTTGTAGAAATGGGGTTTCACCATGTTGGCCAGGCTGGTCTTGAACTCCTGACCTTGTGATCTGCCCCGAGCCTTGGCCACCCAAAGTGTTGGGATTACAGGCGTGAGCCACTGCGCCTGGCTGAGAATTTTTTTTTTTTTTTAATCATGAGTGGTTGTTGATTTTAGTCAGGTATTATTACTGTATTTATTGAGATGATCATATGGTTTGTTTCTGTGTTAACGTGATGAATTACGTTAACTTATTTGCGAATGTTGAATCATCTTCCATTCTGTGGTTAAACCTCACTTGGTGATGGTGTATTATCTAGTATTATTTTTATAAATTGGTGAAATATTTTTTTTTGTTTTGCATCTATGTTCATGAAAGATACTTTTTCATGTAATGCTGGTTTCATAGAGTTGCAAAGTGTATATTTTTGAAAAAAATTTTATTAGGATTAGTATTATTTGTTTTATAATTTTTTTTTAGAGTTTGCATGTGAACTCTTCTGGTCCTAGAGTTCTTTGTTGGAAGGCTTCAAAGGATAAGTCCAATTATCCTTTAATAGATACAGGATTATTAGGGTTATCTATTTCTTCTTGAAAGCTTTTAATCTTTGTATGAGTCACTTTCACTCACTAAGTGAGCGTTAGTAGTTTTTGTCTTTCAAGGCATTTGTCTTATTTCATTTATTCATTGTCATAAAGTTGTTTCTTAATTATTTTAATGCCTATTACATCTGTAAGTGGTGTCTTTCCTTTCATTCTTGTTATTAGCAGTGTGACCTCTCTTGTTTTTATTTGGTTCCAGGTTTATTTTATTAATCTTTTCAGAGTCAACTTTTTATTTGATTGCTTTTTTATTTATTTTTAGTTTCATTGATTTCTGCTTCTTACTATTTCTTTCTGTATGCTTTGGGTTTAAATTCCTCTATGTTAATTTATTAAGGTGTGAGCTTAGGTCATTGACTTGGGACCTTTTTTCTTTTTCTTCCAAGCACTGCCTGAGGTGCTTACACAAATTTGATGCACTGATTTTTTTTAAAGTCCTTATGTCACTTCCACTTTGACCCATGAAGGTTGCTGTTTAATTTCCAAATATTTGGTGATTTTGTATGTCTCTTTCTTTGTATAATTTATTTTGAATTCTTTGATGTTTGTTTTATGACCAGAATATAGTTACTCTCAGTAAATGTTCCATGTACACTTCAAAATAATGTGTATTTTGCTGTTTAGCGGTGGAGTATTCTATATCAAGTTGATTGATGGTGCTTGTTAGGCCTTCTCTTTCCTTACTGAGTTTTTGTTTGTTTCATTGATCATTGAGAGAAGAGTTGAAGTCTCCAAGTATAATGTTGAGTTTGTTTATTTCTCCTTTTCAGTTTTTGCATAATGTATATTGAACTTCCTGTTAGGTGCATGTAAATTTAGGATTGTTAAAACTTTTTGGTGAACGAACCCCTTTATCATTATATAATGCTCCCTTTATCTCTGATAGTATTCCTCATTCCAAAGTCTACTTTATCTAATATTAATACAGCCTCTTCAACCTCCTTTTAGTGTTTGTATATTATTTTCCATCCATTTAATCTGTCTTTTATTTAAAATGGGTTTGTTCTAGACAGCCTTTTTTAATTCATCTTGAAAAATCTGTTTTTAAATTGAAGTGTTTAGACTATTTACATTTAATGTAATTTTGATGTAGTTGGATTTAAATATACGATCTTAATTGTTTTCTATTTATGTGCTCTCTGATCCCTATTTTTGAGTCCATTTTATCTTCACCATTGGCTCACTACTTACACTTACTTTTCCTCTCTTTTAAAAAGTTACTGGCTTCTCTGTGATTTATATTATACATCTTTAATAACAGACCATATGGAAGCAATATTATACCACATTTTATATAGTGTCAGAGCTCTACAACAGTATATTTACAATGTATATTTACAATTTCTCCTTACCTTTTGTGCCATTACTGTTTTACCTTTTACAAATGCCATAAATGCATAATACCTTATAATGTTTGTTTTATTCCTGTGCTGTCTAGTATGGTAGTCATTAGCCAGTGTAGCTATTTAAATTTGAATTTAAAGTAGTTAGTATAAGTTAAATTAAAATTCATTTTCTCTGTTATAGTGGCCTCTTTTCCAGTGCTTATTCTTTCTGCATGAAGAACTTCCTTTCACATTTCTTGGTCTTCAGTTCTACTGGTAACAAAGTTCCAAAGATTGTTTCACAAATACTTTGTTCCACTTTTTCTTTCGAAAGGTTTTGCTGGATATAAATTTATTGTTCACAGTGTTTTTCTAATATTAAGGATGCTATTTATTATCTTTTGACTTGCACAGTTTCAAATAAGAAGTTGGCTGTGATTCTTAGTTCCTTTTTTCTACTGACAGTATCAAATATGTTTTATCAGTGGTTTTTAAATTTTATTTTATTTGTTTTTTTTTTTTGAGACAAGGTCTCGCTCTATTGCCCAAGCTGGAGTGCAGCGGTACAAGCTTGTCTCACTATAGCCTCGAGCTTCTAGACTCAAGCAATTCTCCCACCTTAGCCTCCAAAAATCCTGGGATTGCAGGCCTGAGCCACTGTGCCCAGGCTGTCATTGGTGGTGGTATTGGTTGTTTTTGAGACAGAGTCTCACTCTGTCGCCCAGGTTGGAGTGCAGTGGTGCCATCTCGGCTCACTGCAACCTCTACCTCCCGGGTTCAAGTGATTCTCATGCCTCAGCCTCCCAAGTAGCTGCGATCACAGGCTCCCGCCACCACGCCTGGCTAATTTTTGTATTTAACAAGGTTTCACCATGTTGGCCATGCTAGTCTCAAACTCTTGGCCTCAAGTGGTCTGCCCTCCTTGGCCTCCCAAAGTGCTGGGATTACAGGCATGTATCATTCAGTTTTTTTATTGTTGTTGTTTTGTTTTTTGTTTTTGAGACGAAGTCTCGCTCTGTCTCCCAGGCCTGGAGTGCAGTGGCGCCATCTTGGCTCACTGCGAGCTCCGCCTCCCAGGTTCATGCCATTCTCCTGCCTCAGTCTCCCGAGTAGCGGGGGCTACAGGCACCTGCCACCACGCCTGGCTAATTTTTTTTGTATTTTTTTTAGTAGAGACGGGGTTTCACCCTGTTGGCCAGGATGGTCTCGATCTCCTGACCTCGTGATCCACCCGCCTGTGTCTCCCAAGGTGCTGGGATTACAGATGTGAGCCACCATGCCCGGCCATATCATTTGTTTTTTATAGCAGGTTAAAGATGTTACATCTTGGGATATGTGTACATTTTTGTGTGTTTTGTATTTATACTGCTTTTGTAGGGGGGAATCACTGAGCTTCTTGGGATTTATGATCTTTTAAATAATGTATGAAAAATTCACAGCATCTTTCTCTCCTAATGTTTCCACTGCCCGCCACCCCCCTCCCCTCCCCCCCCAGCCGGTTTGCTCTCTTTTTGTGGGATTCCAGTTAAACTCATGGCAGCTCATTTAATGCAGTCCACAACTCTTGGAGGCTCTGTTTTGTCTTTTGTTGCTATTGTTTTTTAACATGTATTTCTTTTCACTTAAATCACTTTTTATCTAGGCTTGGATCATTTCATTTGACTTATCTTTTTTTTTTTTTTGAGACAGTCTCAGTCCATCACCCAGACAGGAGTGCAGTGGTGTGATCTTGGCTCACTGCAACCTCTGCTTCCCGACTTCAAGTGATTCTCCGTACCTCAGCCTCCTGAGTAGCTGGAATTATGGGCGTGCGCCACCACGTCTCACTAATTTTTTGTATTTTTAGTAGAGACGGGTATCACTATGTTGGTCAGGCTGATCTTGAACTCCTGACCTAAAGTGATCCACCCATGTTGGCCTCCCAAATTGCTGGGATTACAGGCATGAGCCACTGAGCCTGGCCTGACTTATCTTGAGCTCACTAAAAGTTTCCTCCCCTAGTTTTTTAATGAGCCCATAGAATGCATTCTTCATTTCTGTTACTGTGTTTTTTATTTTTTGCATTTCCATTTCATCTCTCGTCAAATTTCTCATGAGTTGATGCATGTTCCTACCTTTGTGCTAGAGCCTTTAAAAGGGTAATCATAGTTACTTTAATTTTCTTCTCTGATAATTCTGTTAATTGCTTTATCTGGTTCTGTTTGTTGCTATCTCTTGATAAAGATGGTTTTTTCCTCCTCAGCTTTTTTGTCTTGTAATTTTTGACTGAATGGCAGACTTTATATGTAGAACAGTAGAGATTGTGGGAAATAATTGTTATGTGTGGATGTGAGTCTGGTTCTGCATCTGCTAGGCTTTTAGTGTGGTGTGGGTTTGATTCAATCTAATTCGTGATTGAGATGGGTTTGGATTTTGTTTCTGTGGTTGCATTGTGCTTAGTGTTACCTTGTGCTTAGTGTGACAGCTGAAGTGCCTGATTTTTCTAAGTGTTCCTACTTCACTGTCAACTTTCAGCTTTCTCTGTGTGCCCATACCTCAGTGGAGAAGTTTCTCCACATGCTATCATTATCCCCAGCAGTTGGCTGTTGTTTCTTGATGCTGACTAGCCTGGAGATGGAGGCAGGGTTTTCTCTGTCTTCCTTATCTGTACTCAGTGTTACACAAGCCCTGTGTCTCTTGTTTTTGGGTATGGGCCAATGATGCTGTACCTTCTCTCCATGGTAGGCAAACTCTGCCTCATATCTTTTTTTTTTTTTTTTTTTTTTGAGACAGAGTTGCACTCTTGTCACCCAGGCTGGAGTGCATTAGCGTGATCTTGGCTCACTGCAGCTTCCGCCATGCAGGTTCAAGCGATTCTCCTGCCTCAGCCTCTCAAGTAGCTGGGATTACAGCCATGTGCCACCACGCCCAGCTAATTTTGTATTTTTAGTAGAGATGGGGTTTCACCATGTTGGCCAGGCTGGTCTTGAACTCCTGACTTCAGGTGATCCTCCCACCTTGGCCTCCCAAAGTGCTGGGATTACAAGCCTGAGCCCTGCACCCGGCCCCATATCTTTGATAGGTTTTGTGCAGGATAGATTTTCTGCTCCTTCCTCAGTGGTAGCAAATCTTTAATGTACTGGTATAGGAGCCTGGACTGTAAACTGTTTCCTAACTCTGCTCTAGGAGTAAAGGTCTTTTTCTTTTTTTTTTTTTTTAATTTAAGTTCTAGGGTACATGTGCACAATGTGCAGGTTTGTTACATATGTGTACATGTGCCATGTTGGTGTGCTGCACCCATTAACTCGTCATTTACATTAGGTATATCTCCTAATGCTATCCCTCCCCCCTCCCCTCACCCCACAACAGGCCCCGGTGATGTTCCCCTTCCTGTATCCAAGTGTTCTCGTCGTTCAATTCCCACCTATGAGTGAGAACATGCGGTGTTTGGTTTTTTTGTCCTTGCGATAGTTTGCTGAGAACTAATGATGGTTTCCAGCTTCATCCACGTCCCCACAAAGGACATGAACTCATCCTTTTTTTATGGCTGCATAGTATTGCATGGTGTATATGTGCCACATTTTCTTAATCCAGTCTATCATTGATGGACATTTGGGTTGGTTCCAAGTCTTTGCTATTGTGAACAGTGCCACAATGAACATACGTGTGCATGTGTCTTTATAGCAGCATGATTTATAATCCTTTGGGTATATACCCAGTAATGGGATGGCTGGGTCAAATGGTATTTCTAATTCTAGATCCTTGAGTAATCGCCACACTGTCTTCCACAATGGTTGAACTAGTGTTCCTATTTCTCCACATCTTCTCCAGCACCTGTTGTTTCCTGACTTTTTAATGATCACCATTCTAACTGGTGTGGAGATGGTATCTCATTGTGATTTTGATTTGCATTTCTCTGATGGCCAGTGATGATGATCATTTTTTCATGTGTCTGTTGGCTGCATAAATGTCTTCTTTTGAGAAGTGTCTGTTCGTATCCTTCACCCACTTTTTGATGGGGTTGTTTTTTTCTTGTAAGTTTATTTGAGTTCTTTGTAGATTCTGGATATTAGCCCTTTGCCAGATAAGTAGATTCTTTTACTCATACCCTAGCAGCAATGGAGGACAGAGATTGCTGCCCTTACCTAGTGGTTTAAAGTTGTTGTTGGCTGTTCACCGTGGCTCACGCCTGATCCCAGCATTTTGAGAGGCCACGCTGGGTGGATCATTTGAGATCAGGAGTTCAAGACCAGCCTGGCCAACATAGTGAAACCCTGTTTCTACTAAAAAAAAAAAATAGCTGGGCGTGGTGGTGGGCGCCTGTAATCCCAGCTGCTTGGGAGGCTGAGGCAGGAGAGTTGCTTGAACCTGAGAGGCAGAGGTTGCAGTGAGCCAAGATCGCACCACTGCCCTCCAGCCTGGGCAAGAGAACGAGACTCCGTCTCAAAAAATAAAATAAAAATAAAGTTGTTCCTTTTTTTTTTTTCTACTGGGAGAAGTGTTGAGGAAGGGTTTTATTCATTTCCCTTGTTGGCAGTCAATCCGTTTCACAACTGAAGTGGGAATGACACTCCAGCTTTCTATACCCTGTAGAAGTGGAACTCCTACGAATGGTGTATTTCTAAAATTAACTTTTTGTAGCTGTTTACTGTAGTGACTTTTGTATCTTGATGTTATAGCTGTCCCTCTTAATCTGTTCCTGCTGTTGTAACAAAATACCTAAGACTGGGTAATTTATAAAGAAAATAAATTTATTTCTCACAATTCTAGAGCCTGGATGTTCCAAATCAAGGTGCCAGTGGGTTTAGTGTTTGGTGAGGGCTGCTGTCTGCCTCCAGTATGGCACCTGTTGCTTGTCTTTACACAGCAGAAAATGAAAGAGTGAAAAGGGCTAAGTAGTTTCCCCCAGCCTTTTTATAAGGTACTAGTCCATTCATGAGGGCAGAGCCTTTATGACTTAATCACTTTTCAAAAGACCCCACCTTTTAATACCACCGCAATGTGGATTAAGAATTTTGGAAGATGGCACAAACATTCAAACCATAGCACTGACAATATCACTAAATTTTCTTGTGTGTCTCAATTTTTTCTTTTAGATTTCTTTTCACTTTCTTTAATAGACTTTTAGTTTTACTTTTTACAAATTTTATTTCTACATTCCTAGTTTTGTTGGTATCGGTTATTTTCCTCTTTCTCACCCTCCCCCCCCCCACTTTTTTTTTTTTTTTTTTGGTCTTGCGATGGTTAGAACTTTACATGTTAGGCCGGGTGCAGTGCTCATCCCCGTAATCCCAGCACTTTGGGAGGTCGAGGCAGGTGGATCACGAGGTCAGGAGTTCAAGACTAGCTTGACCAACATGGTGAAACCCTGTCTCTACTAAAAATACAAAATTTAGCCGGACGTGATGGCGCATGCCTGTAATCCCAGCTATTCAGGAGGCTGAGGCAGGAGAATTGCTTGAACCTGAGAGACAGAGGTTGCAGTGAGCCGAGATTGCGCCACTGCACTCTAGCCTGGGCCACAGAGTGAGACTCTGTCTCAGAAAAAAAAAAAAGAACTTTACATGTTAAATAGAAGTAACGACTGGTATTTTAAGAAGAAAACGATACTGACATTTCACCATTCAGTATAATTTTGCCGTACCTTTTGGGCTGATTAGTTTTATAAGGCTTAGTAAATTCTTTTCCATTTTTGGTTTCTTGAGAGTTCTTTTAAACTTTAATCAATGTTGAATTTCATTGAATGCTTTTTCTCCATCCACTGAAATGTTTACGAATGAAAATAGAAGTAATCATATCTAATGATGAGTCTGTTTTGGAATAGACTCAGTATATACCGTTTTCAAATATATTGCTGTAATGGCTTGCTAATATCTCAGACTTTTTGTTTCTTTATCACTGGAGTTGACATCTAATTTTTTATTTTTGTAACTTGTCTGCTTGTCTGGCCATTTCTTTCTTTTTTTTTTTTTTTTTTTGAGATAGAGTTTCGCTCTTCTTGCCCAAGCTGGAGTGCATTGGTGCAATCTCGGCTCACTGCAATCTCTGCCTCCCGGGTTCAAGTGATTCTCCTGCCTCAGCCTCCTGAGTAGCTGGGATTACAGGCATGTGCCTCCACACCCAGCTAATTTTTTGTATTTTTAGTAGAAATGGGGTTTCACCATGTTAGTTAGGCTGGTCTTGAACTCCTGACCTCATGTCATCCGCCATCCTCGGCCTCCCAAAGTGCTGGGATTACAGGCATGAGCGTTGTCTGGGTAGTTCATGAAGATTTTACTCTGCTTTTAAAATGAGCTACATGTGTTTAAAACAAGCTTATGAAATCCTTTTCTATTCTCTGGACAAACAGGTTCAGCACTGGAATTATCTATTTGTATATTTGGATAGAAATTTCTATTAAGACCTGTGGGCCTATTGTTTTCCTTATGGGAAGATTTTTATTCCCTCCCCCGAAGTCAGGGCCTTACTCTGTCGCCCAGGCTGGAGGGCAGTGGCACAATCACGGCTTACTTCAGCCTCCACCTCCCAGGCTCACGTGACCTCCCACCTCACCCTCGCATGTGGCTGGGACTACAGGCACATGCCACCATGCCCGTCTAATTTTTACATTTTTTATAGAGATGGGTTTTCACCATGTTGCTCAGGCTGGTCTTGAGCTCCTGGGCTCAAACTATCCACCTTCTTCAGTCTCCCAAAGTGCTGGAATTGCAGGCATGAGCCACTGGGCCCAGCCTAGTGCTGTCCTTTTAAGTTATACTTTTAGTGGCCCTTATTTTTATGACTTACACATTAAAGAAACATTCATCTGATAATACCTGAAGTCTTCATAGGCATTTTCCGTTTCCTTTTATTTTGTTAATTCTTGTCAACGTTATTTCTCATGTATGTTATACTTTTTATGGTGAGTTCATATTCTTTGAAATTTTACATATGAGAATTCTGACCTGGGTTGAAAGTGAGGTGACTTTCAACTGGGAGGAATTAGCTTTGCTTCTGCCGGGTGCTTGGAACACTGCTCCCTAAGACTTAACAGTATTCTCACTTTGTGGCTTGTTGCCTCATACAGATTGTATGAATTGCAGCCACAAATCTAATGAGGCTGAGTTGTGGCTTTGAATTGTTGGGCGAGATATTCCTCCTCTTTTCTACCATTCACCCCCTACCCAGAATTAAGACATTTTTATTTGCTTTGAGTTGTGAGGTTTAAAAAAAAATTTTTATCTGCCATACTGTTAGAAACAGAAATTGAGAAGTTGAATTTTCATGAGATCTTGTTTTATACGTGTGTTTCTTATTCTCTAGTGTTTATCTGTGTGGTTAGAAGAAGGATCTCATGTCCTAGGTTTGCCAGGATAATTCCACTTCACATCTTCCATTTTTGTCTAATAATTAATTGCGTGTTTTTGCATTCTGAAGTGTCTTAGACAGCTTAGTCTTCAGTGGTCCATAAAAACCTGTTGCTAACAAAGTGATTAAACATTTTTCTGCCAATTCCAAAAGGAGCACAAGTGTGTGAAAGAAAAGTTGGAAAACAAAAAATGGAAGGCGTAAAAATCACTCAGAGACCTAAACTGAAATACAACTTTAAACACTTGAATATATTTTCTTCCAGTGACTATTTAAAACTTTTTATTGCACTGTGCTTATAAAAATGTGTGTAACTTCAGTAAATTAGCACAGACTGAAGTTAATATAAACACCAACCAAGTCAAGAAATAGCATGTGGCTGGGCATGACTGCTCACACCTGTAATCCCAGCACTTTGGGAGGCCGAGGCAGGTGGATCACTTAAGGTCAGGAGTTCGAGATCAGCCTGGCCAACATGGTGAAACCCCATCTCTACTAAAAATACAAAAATTATCCAGGCGTGGTGGCGAGTACCTATAATCCCAGCTACTCGGGAGGCTGAGGCAGGAGAATTGCCTGAACCCAGGAGGCGGATGTTGCAGTGAGCCAAGATTGCGCCACTGCACACTAGCCTGGGCAACAGAGTGAGACTCTTGTCTCCAAAAAAAAAAAAAAAAAAAAAAAAGAATTAGAATGTTACTAGCACATCCGTCTGCTATAATACCTTAGTCTTTTTGTCTTCAGCGTTTTGTCATCCTCCTCTCCAGAAAAGGTGATTATTCTCTCTTGGTGTGTAACACCATAGATTAATTTTGCTTGTTTTTGAACTTTTAGAAAAATGGAACATACAGCATGAATTTTCTGTATTTGGCTGTTTTTCATTTCATTCGTTTTTGTGAGATCCATTTGTGTTTGTAATATTCCTGTTCGTTTTTGTTGTATAGTATTCTGCCTACAAATATATTCTGTTATATTCATCCATTTTGCTGTTGAACATTTGGGTTGTTTACAGTTTGGAATTATTACGGACATTGTTTCTATGAACATTTTTAAAAATTTCTTTATTTTTTTAGAGATGGGGTCTTGCTCTGTTGCCCAGGCTAGAATGCAGTGCCAGGATGATAGCTCACTGCAGCCTCGAACTCCTGGGCTAGGGCAGTCACCCTCCACAGCCTGCCATGTAAGTGGGACTGTAGCTGAACATTTTTATATGTCTTGGTATGCATTTGTAAGATGGACTGCTTGACCATGTCATATGCATATGTTCAGGTTTACTAGGTGCTTCCAAAAAGTTTACCGAGATGAATGCAGAGATGTATATTTACAGCTGTAATATGAAAATTGCCTAACATCCAGTTGCTTAACATCCACACCAACAGTTGATATGGTTAATATTTTAATTTTCATCTCTGGTGTGTATTGGTAACTTGTTCTAATTTGTGACTTCAGCCAGTTTATGAAATTGATACCTTTTCATATGTTTCTTAGCCATTTGGGTAACCTTTTCTGGAGTGTGTCTCAGCAGGTTATCACATTTCTTTTGGATTATCTTATTCTTTTTTATATTTAGGAGTATGTTGTATATTCTATATGTGAGCACTTTGATACTTATGTGTAACGTACATTTCTTTTCTCATTTGTGGCTTTCCTTTTCGGTCTCTGAATGGTATCTTTTTATGAATAGAAATTTTAAATTCCATTTTGCAGTTCATTAGCCGATTATTTCTTTAGGAAATTTTAGTTTTTGTTCCCTGCTTTAAAAAATCTTTCTTTACTCCAACATTATAAAGATTTCTTCTTTCTTTGGATTTACTGTTTTGCCTTGTACATTTAGATCTACAGTGCTTTTGGAATTGAGTTTTGCATTTTGTGGGAAACAGGCTGGATTTCGTTTCTGCATCAGTATCCAATTAATCTTGTGGGTTCAGTGAAAAAACATATCTTGTCCCTAGAGCTCTGTAATGTAGCATTGTCATAAGTCAATTGTATGTAATGTGTATCTGTTTCGGGACTCTGTTCCTGTGTTGGTCCTGTATGATGCTGGCTACATGTGGCTGTTGAAGATTAAAATTAATATAGGCTTGAACACTGCAGAATTTCATCATCACAGAAAGTTCTATTGTTTGACACTTTTCTTTTTTTTTTTTTGAGATGGAGTCTTGCTCTGTCGCCCAGGCTGGAGTGCATTGGGGCAGTCTCAGCACACTGCAACCTCCACCTCCCGGGTTCAAGTGATTCTCCTGCCTCAGCCTCCCGAGTAGCTGGGACTACTGGTGTGCACCACCGTGTGCGGCACATTTTTGTATTTTTAGTAGAGACAGGGTTTCACCGTATTGGCCAGGCTGGTCTGCACCTCCTGGCCTCAAGTGATCCACCTACCTCGGCTGAGATTTCAGGCATGAGCCACCATGCCCGGTCTGTTTGACACTTTTCTACCCTATTCCATTGATATATTTGTCTCTCTATTCCCTAATAAGCCTCTTATTATCATAGGTTTTTAAGGTTTGTCTTCTGAAAGAGTTACCTCTTTGTACCTTGTTCTTTTAAATGATAACTTTGGTTATTCTTGGCCATTTACAGTCCTATTTACATTTTAGAATCACCTTGTCAATTTTCCCCAAAAAAATGCCTGCTGGGATTTTATTAGGATTACATTTAACCCATAGATTATTTAAGGAGAATTGAAATTCATAAAACTGAATCTTCCAAGCCAATGAGTATGGGATTTTTCTCCACTTAGTTATGTCTTCTAAAATTTCTGTGGGTAATATTCTGCATCTTTCATTGGGTTTATTTCTAGGGATTTGATGTTTGTGGTTGCTCTTGTAAATGATATCTTTTAAAGGTAATATTAGTAATAAATTTAGTTTTCTAGCTATGTGTTGGAATGTGATAATACATTTTTATGTTGACTTTGTATCTGTCAACCATCTGAAACTTATCACTATAGAACTTGTAGGTACTTTCTTCCATTTTTTCATATATAATCATGTTATCCGTGAATAATGAGATGTTTCCTTCCTTTCCAATTCTTAAACTTTTTATTTTCTCTCACTTTTAATTCACTGACAAGCACACTCACTTGGTAGGTGTTTGAGTATATGTATTCAGCTCAGGTGACCTGGACTTCTTAATGGAAACTGTGGAAGCCAGGAAACAATAGGGGTACATCTTTATAGTGCTCCAAAAAAGAAAAAAAAGGCATCTAATGTAGAATACTATTCTCATTTGAATATCCTTCAAAAACAAAGACAGTTTTAGATAGACAGAAGCAGAGAGGGAAGCTGTCACCAGCAGACTCATAACAAACATTAAAATATGTTATTTAGGCTAAAGGAACATCAGACAGATGGAGGCATGGAAATGGAATAAGTAGACATTTTCAGAAAGGGATATTGAAGGTTATTGGGTGTTTGAAACAGTCTTGATAATGTTTGGTAGGACTTACATGTAGGGTGAGCTATATGAAGGTAACAACCATGGACACGGAGGAGTTAAACTGTTATGTGAGTTTCTTGCATTTTTTGGGACCTGGGAAAAGAACTACAGACAGTGCTCAACTGGTTTCATTTATGATTCTTCAACTTTACAATGGGTTTAGTAGGGTCTTAAATGCATTTTCAACTTAATGATATTTTCATTTTACAGTGGATTTGTCAGGACGTAACCCCATTGTAAGTCCGGGAGCATCCGTAGTTTGAAGTAGACAGTAAGAGTGTAGGTTACTCTTTGATATAAGGACAAGCTGAAATGGACTTGCCCAAACATAAACCAAAACCAGACTTCTATGATGTTAAGACAATCTACTTGCAATATAATTGCCTGCCAAAAGAAAACTTAAAATACTCATTAGAGAAAGGTAAGTTATTTAGAGCTTCTAGGAAATATCATCCAGCATACATCAAGGATACATTTTGTAATTTCTAGGAAAACCACTAAGATAATGATATTTTAAAGGATGTATCAAAAAAGCTAGCAGATGAAATGAAATGGAATAATAAAAAAATTATAATTACCAAGGAATTCAAGAAAGGAGGAATAAAGGAACAAAGGACGGGTGAGGTGGTTAAAAATAATAGCAAGGTGGTAGATTTAAACCAGACTACATTGGTAATTATGTTAAATGTGAATGGATTAAATATTCTAACAAAAAGAAAAAGATTATCAGACATTATATGTAAGTGAGTAAGACCTACCTATATTCTGTTTATAAGAAAAGCACTTTACAAGTAAAGGCACAGGTAAAATGAAAAGGTGGAATCAGTATTGTTGCAAATACCAAAAGAAAGCTGATGTGGCTATATTAATACCACACAAAATAGACTTAAGGAGAAAAGTGTTATGAGAGATAAGAGAAAAAAAAATCATGGTAAGTGGGCCAATTTATCAAGAAGACATAATTCTAAATATGTTTTCACATAGTAACACAGGTTCCAAATATGTAAGACAGAAGCTAAAATAGCTAAAAGAAAGGTAGATCTGTATTCCTAGCTGGAGATTTTAAATACATTCAAAGTAACTGGTAGAACAATAAGATTAAAAAAAGTATTACTAAAGGAATAGGAAATTTGAATGGTATGATTAATCAACAACCTAATTGACATTTATAGAACATTATATTCAACAACTGAAGGCTTTACATTATTTTTAACTGCATATGGGATATTTGCAAAAATATTCTGGGTCATAAAGTAGTATCATTAATCTTCAAAGAATTTAAATCATACAATGCATGTTTTCTGATCACTATAGAATTCTATTACAACCCAATAACAAAAAAAATAGGCTGCAAATATTTGGAAATTAAGCAAGATACTTCTGAGTAGCCTGTGGATGAAAAACAAAGTCACTGTGGAAACTAGAAAACATTTTAATGTGAAAAATAATAAAAATAATACATATCAGAACTTTTGGAATACAGCTGAAGCAATGCTTAGAGGTAACTTTATGCTTTAGATGTATAAATTAGTAAGGAACAAAGGTTAACAATCAGTAGTCTAAGCTCTTATCTCAAGGGAGCAATGAATTAAACTGAAGGAAGTAGAAGGAAATAGTATAAAAGTAGAAATCAATGAAACAGTGAAGTTTTACAGTCGATTAGTTAAGAAAACTTTTTGTTTATTGTGGCACTATTGACAATAGCAAAGACTTGGAACCAACCCAAATGTCCAACAACGATAGACTGGATTAAGAAAATGTGGCACATATACACCATGGAATACTATGCAGCCATAAAAAATGATGAGTTCATGTCCTTTGTAGGGACATGGATGAAACTGGAAAACATCATTCTCAGTAAACTATCGCAAGGACAAAAAACCAAACACCGCATGTTCTCACTCATAGGTGGGAATTGAACAGTGAGAACTCATGGACACAGGAAGGGGAACATCACACTCCGGGGACTGTTGTGGGGTTGGGGGAGGGGGGAGGGACAGCATTAGGAGATATACCTAATGCTAAATGACGAGTTAATGGGTGCAGGAAATCAACATGGCACATGGATACATATGTAACAAACCTGCACATTGTGCACATGTACCCTAAAACCTAAAGTATAATAAAAAAAAAAAGAAAATTTTTTAAAAATGAAAACCTGTAATGACCTGATTAAGAAAAATGAGAGAAAACACAAATTACTAGTAACAGGGATGAAAAAAAGAGACATCACTACAGATCCTCTCTATATTAAATTGTTAATGAAAGGGAATTATGTACAACTTGATAATACACTTGACAACTTGAATGAAAGGTCGTAATCCCTGAAAAACACAGTTTACTCAGCTGACATATAAAGAAATAGAAAATCTGAGTTGTTCTGTGTCTATTAAGGTAGTTGAATTTATCAAAAACCTCTCCACAAAGAAAATCCTAGACCTGATGGCTTCACTGACAAATCTGCCTCACATTTAAGTAAGATATAATCCCGGGTTTACACAGACTCTTCTAGAGAACAAGAAGAAAATAGAAAGATTTATTTGCATATTTTATGACTTCAGTATAATCTTGATAGGAAAACCTGACAAAAGCATGACAAGACCATTTTAAGCCAATACTTCTCATGAACATAGATAAAAGAATAATCCAGTGAGATATAAAAGAGTTAATGTATTGTGACCAACATGGATTTGTTTGGGGAATGTAAAATAGCTTTCTAATAACATTTGTCATAAATGCATTTTGTCATAAAGTTTGTAGTTCTTAATTTATATCTCAGTTGTGATAATAGGTGTAAATTATCAAAATTCTGCGTTTCTAAGGAATTCATTCACTAAAAGGAAATGCAGGGTCGGTAATTATAGAAGACTGATTTAAGAAGAACTTTAAATGTTTTTAGGGCATTTTGGAGGCATATATGTAAATATAAATAGGAGAGAATAAAAAAAAAATTCTAATGGACTTGGAAGAGTAGCCAAGACTTCTCCTTCAAGTAAGGATAAAATTGTGTTTGGTTCTCAACCTTTTTTTTTTTCTAGAAAAGATACTTTAAAAGTGAGTTATTTCTGGCTCCCAGCAGATGAGTCATAAGGGTGTAGATCCACGCTATCGGTTGAAACGCTTCTTCTGGAAGTTTAGCTGATTTTTCTCTCCCTGTGCCTAAATCTTCATTTTAATTTACATTATAAGTATTTGTTACCTGTTGCAGGATAGGAGAGTAACTTGTTGTCCTGCAGTGGACGTAGCAACTCAGACATTTATCATCACACAGTCCCAGTGGGTTCAAAATTCAGGAGCAGCCTGGTTGCTGATTTTGGTTCAAGTCTCTCAAGAGGTTGCAGTCAAATGTAGTCTGGGACTGCAGTCATCTGAAGGGTGATGCACTAGGGCTACGATGCCTGCTTTCCAGGTTGCTCATCCATGTGGCTGTTGCCAGAAGACCTTAGTTTTTTGTGGATTTTGTCAGGAACGGTCAGTATTTCACCATGTGGGCTTTCCATGGATCTACTTGAGTGATACCATGATGTGGCAGCTGATTTCTTCCAGAAAGAGTGAGCAGAGAAATTAAGGAAGCCACAATCCTTTTATTACCCTATTCTTGCACATCACACACAGTCACATCCATCACACTGTCTTCATTAGAAACAAGTCACAAGAGAGGGCTCTAATACTGAGAGCAGTTTATTAACTTGCCTAAATGAAGTTTGAATCCATGTGTGCCCAGATACTTAACCCTCTCTTTCCATTATATGACATTTCCATCAGAGAAAGGAGCACAGAATTATCTCATTCATTCATTCATTTGTTCAGTAACTGTTTATACTGTCAGACAATGTACTAGACAAAGTGTATGTAATTAAAAAATAAACAAGGCCTTTGTCTTTAAATTCACTAGTTTACTGTGAGAAGTATACCTCGCATGTCCATGTTCTTCCTTGTATTCTTTAAAGATGATTCCTATTGTCTGTCCAGAGCTGTTGGTATAATATCCTGGTTGAAATGATAAAGTGATTACTTCTAGGTTAATAATTGACAGATCTAGAAATTAATACGTCCTTGATTGACTCCTTTAATTCTTAGCAACACGTTTATGTATTTGTTTTAGTATTAGTAAGAAGTATGTAAAAACCCCAAACTGTTGGAAGTGGCTAATTGTCACAAGTAGAGAGGAGTTTGTTATAAACATGTTAGGTGAATAGTACATGGAGCAAACAACCATCAGCAAAGGAAATGTCTATTTAGAGAAAAACTAGGTGTTCCCAATTTACCTTAGCTACAAATTTGGACTGATTAATCATTTTAATCTTGACCCTAGCTATGGTCTTTATTCCCTATTCTCTTCCCTGTTTTGCTTTTTTTCTTATTTTTTATACTTAGAGATAGAAATGAGATAACACTGTGGTAGACGGAATATAGAGGTCTCGGATTAAATAGAAATAATTAGTATCTACAGAGAGATTCTAGTCTATATTCGTAAAACAAGAACCACTATTAAATAATAAAGAATCACAGAATAAGAAAGTATGAGAAATTAAAAAGATTGTTACAGAGAATAATGACAGGCTAAGAGAGTAAGGAAAGGCTAAGTGAAAGAAGTAAAAGTGAGTAAAATCTCCCAGTCTGTAGAGTGCAAATATGAAAGAAAAGTTTAGAGACAAATGATAACCCATTTGGGCCAGATAAAGAAAAATTAGTAAGGAAAAAGATATATTTGAGACATGTACAAGAGTCTCTAAATTAAAATAGCTCTTCCAGTGCTGTGTAGGAAAAATTTAAACATGGCCTGCCCCAAACAAGTCTTTGTGAAATTATAGAATACCAGCTATTTAGATAAGACCCTAAATATTCCAGACAGAAAAATTTGGTGTTTCTACAAAAGGAGGATAAATCAATAGACAGGTAGGACACAGTGCCTTTCAGAGTTTAGAAAAAATGATTTTGTCTTGAACTGTACTAAAGTATGAGGGAGATAGTATTTTCAGATGTCCAAGGAGTCAGTGTTTGCCTCCAATATATACTTGTTGAAACCATTACTTGAGGATCTTCCAGTAAAGGAAAAAAAATGATAAAAACATGGAATTCAAAGTTGGGTACTTACCTGAATGGGTAGTAGTACAATGAAAAGGTTTCCATAGAAGTAGCTGAGTGATAGCCCTTGAAAACAAGTAGACTAAATTTAGATCAGGATGTTAGACGGCTCGGAAGAGTATTTTTAAGAAAAAAAGTGGAATCACATTAAAGAAAAGTTTAAGAAACAGGGTGATTTCCATGATTTCTGTACTGTTTCCAATTCCTTTCCTCTCTTTAGCAGCATTCCTATCAGGTATTTGCACCAACCATGCTACCAAAGGTGCTGCCATTCGCCATTATCCTCCATGTTGCTAAGTGGTCAGTGATAGGCCTTCATCATACTTTAACTTTTGGCATGATCAGTTCTGCCTAAAACACTTTCTTCACTTGGTGTTTACACTTCAGGACTTTTCTTTTCTCTCACAACCCTCTCTGTTATTTTTTCTGGTATAGGTTAAGCATCCCTAATTCAAAAATTTAGCATTTGAAAAATGCTCCAAGATCTGAAACTTTTTTTTTTTTTTTTTGGGACAGAGTCTCACTGACCTCAGGTGATTGCTTGCCTTGGCCTTCCAAAGTGCTGGGATTACAGGTGTGAGCAACTGCACCTGGCCCCAAAATCTGAAACATTTTTACTGCCAATATGACACCGTAAGTTTAACATTCCACACATCAGTACTTAACAGAAGCTTTGTTTCATGCACACAATTATTAAAAGTATTGTATAAAATTACTTTCAGACTATGTGTGTAAGATGTGTAGGAAACAAGTGAATTTTGTGTTTAGACTTGGATGTCATCCCCACGATATCTCATTATATATATGCAAATATTCAAAGATTTGAAAAAATCCCAAATCCGAAACACTTCTGGTTCTAAGCATTTTGGAAGAGATACTCAATCTCTGCTTCTTATTCCCTGGCCTCTTTGTATTTGATTTTTCTCAGGGCTTAACTTTACTTCTCCATGTACACCTAGAGATCTCATCCAAGTTCATACCTGTTTTGGTAATGATCTATACACTGACAACTCCCAAATTATGCTAACAGCTCATAATTCTTCAGTCAACTCCAGACTCCTATTTAATATTTCCACTTGAATGTCTAATAGATATCTCAAACTTAATTCATCCAAAACTGAACTGAATATATTTTCTTCAAATCTCCTCTTTCACAATTTTTCCTACATTAGTTGAAATTTACTCCATTTTTCCCGTTGCCCAGCCTGTAAAACCTGGAGTCAACCTCAACCTTCTTTCATATCCTATATTAGTAAATTTTGTTGATTCTGTTTTTACAGTATGTCCAGAATCTGGTCATTTCTTACCATCTTTATTTTAACCCTGGTCCAAACCACTATGATCTCTTGCCAGTATTATTTTGATAGCTTTGTAACAGTGCTCCCTGCTTTTGACCTCATTCCCCCTTCATGCTATTCAACACAGTAGCCAGAGTGTTCTTCTTAAAACAGAAGTCAAATATCTCTTTTGTGGTCAGAACTTCGATGGTTTTCCATCTCAGAATAAAACCCACATTTTGGCCAGGCACTGTGGCTCTGCCTGTAATCCCAGCACTTTGGGAGGCCAAGGCAAGTGGATCACGCGGTCAGGAGTTTGAGACCAGCCTGACCAATATGGTGAAACCCTGTCTCTACTAAAAATACAAAAATTAGCCGGGCATGGTGGCATGTGCCTACTGTCCCAGCTACTCGGAGGCTGAGGCAGGAGAATCACTTGAACCCAGGAGGTGGAAGTTGCAGTGAGCCGAGATCAAGCCACTGCACTCCAGCCTGGGCGAGAGAGCAAGACTTGGTCTCAAAAAATAAATAAATAAATAAATAAATTAATTAAAACACTGTTAATTAGCACCTGTGTTTTTGCCAGTATGTTAAGATTATTATTATTTTTATGTTCCTTTTCTCTTTAGCTGTTGCTAATAGCCTCTTTTGATTCAGATACTTTAAAGGATCATAACTTGTTACTGAATTTCGTATAATTTATATGGGTGAATGTGGGTTTGTACTCTTACATATGTTAATATATATCTGTCTGTGATTAGACAGGTAACATATACAATTAAACTCATTTGCAGAGCTGTTGTATGAATGATGAGCAATTAGCAGTAGCTCAAGTGTTTAAATAAATAAGGTTTATTAAATAAAAAACTTTACCAAACTTTCAAAAAAACCACAGGTTGCAGCTTCACAAATAGTACTTTTCAAATAGTAAGTAAATGCATTAATTTCAAAACAGAAGTTCTTTTTGTATTTGTTCCATGGTAAATTGTAGTTTTTCCTGATTGAAAATAGGTTCTTATTTGGGATTAAATTCTGTGATCAATTGACTATTGCAAAGAATAAATACATCATTATTTACACACATTAATTATGAATTGTTATAAGCCATTACACATTTTTAAAAAATGAAGTTTGTATTCTTACAGTTACCTTTTAGCAATTCCAGGGCTAAAGGAACTTTACTGCTTGACAGAGAAGCAATGATAGCACAGTATAGTAGACTCCCAAATAGTTTGGTTACATACCTGAGTCAGTACTTCTAATATTTTTGTTTGTTTACTTATAAATTATGTATGTGTTGTTGTCATTGACAGTCTTAAGGATGATATATACTTAGGCAAGGTTTATGAAGAGCAGATGTAAATCTGTATTTCACATAGCCATTTTGGTATTGCTAAGGGTTTTTGATTGGCTTGTCAAATCATGTTGTATTTTTCTTGTTTTTATTTATTTATTTTTGGGACGGGATCTCACTCCGTCACCCAGGCCTGGAGTGCAGTGGCATGATCTAGGCTCACTGCAGCCTCCACCTCCTGGGCTCAAGCAGTCCTCCCACCTCAGCCTCCCGAGGGACTACAGGTGTGCACCACCACGCCTGGCTAATTTTTGTATTTCTTGCGGAGACAGGCTTTCACCATGTTGGCCAGGTTGGTCTCGATTCCTGAGCTCAAACCGATTTGCTTTCCTTGGCCTGCCAAAGTGCTGTAATCTAAGGTGGATCACAGGCATTTGCCGCCGTGCTGGCTACATCACACTGTATTTTTCTAAGTTTTATTATAAAACTTCACTAGGAGGAGCAGAAATATCAGTTTTGCTATTTTTGTGCTTTTATTAATATATTATTCAATTCATTGTTTCTTTGTAGGAGTCTTCTGCGGCTTGTCCATAGTGTGAATAAAAACTAAATCACGTCTATAATTCTACTGAACTGGTCACACTGACGCTGCCATATATGTCACAGTACATTGAAAAGGAGCCAGCAGGTAAGGAAAGTCAGTTCTTCTACGTTGAGCACTTCTTGTTTTTCCCTCTGGGTACCTTGAGTACCAGTAAGTGACATGTGATCATCTGACCTGTGGTCTTACTAAAGGCTGGTTTTGATCCATATATTGAATATTTGTAAAGCTTAGTTTTTAATTTTTGATAGGTAAAAATAGAAATTCTGGTATTTTCTTTCCATACCCATTTAGCTTGGAAAGCTTTATGCTTTCCACTTTGGAGACTATTCTTTTGGTAGAATTGTTAAGGGCATTGGTTCTGGAGTCATACTATTGGATTATTAGACAAGTTATCCAACACTTAATTTTAACTTTAATTTTTCAATTTTTAAAATAGAATACAATATCCATCTCAAGATTACTGACAGGATTAAATAAGTGTAACACTTGATATTATTTATACTTGATATGTGCATGTATTATAAATACATGTTTGTTTCTGTTTCCTTCTTGGAAGTGATTATGTTTCTTATTTTAATGCAACTAAGAAATTATGTAACTGTTTCATTCATTCATTCATTCATTTATTCATTTTTTTTTTTTTTTTTTTGAGATAGAGTCTCGAACTATCACCCAAGCTGGAGTGCAGTGGCACAGTCTTGGCTCACTGCAACCTCCGCCTCCTGGGTTCAAGTGATTCTCATGCCTCAGCCTCCTGAGTAGCTGGAATTACGGGCATGTGCCACCAAGTCTGGCTAATTTTTGTATTTTTAGTAGAGACGGGGTTTCGCCATGTTGGCTAGGCTGATCTCGAACTCCTGGCCTCAAGTGATCTGACTGCCTCAGCCTCCCAAAGTACCGGGATTAGAGGCATGAGCCACCATGCCCAGCAACTGTTGCATTTATTGACTATACCATATGCTGTGAGAAAATATTTTGTTTAGTTGCTGTGTAGTACATGTAATATATAATTGACTAAGCAAACTTACACTTAATATATATATGTGTGTGTATAATAATGTACTACTTAGGGAAAGTTGCTGCTGTTTACTACTGTATACCGCTCAGTCATCAAAACTTAATAGTCAAGTCATGTAAATGTTGTTGGCTTTTTTTACCATAACATATACCATTTATTGGTAGTTTTGAAGGCAGGGTAGTTTGTTTTTGACCTGGCTCATTGCTGTTTCCTTTTGCATAGTTTTATCTGACGTTAATCTTTGGAACATATTTATTGTGGTCTAGTTGATTCTTCATGGTACAGATACCGTTTAAAGAGGTTACTTGTTATCTTTAACATAAATGTTTTCATTCTTAAAGTAATTGAAACCATCATATCATATGCTAGTAATTGACTCATTAAATATGTATCGATCACTTATATTAATATAATATATAACATACTTAATTTGGAAGATCTCTAGTCCATAAAGAGCTTTGGCAGTATAATAATTTGACATATGAAGAATATTTTTTGATAGATTTCATTATAAAAATCTGAAATACCTTAAAGAAACCAAATTTTAAAATATATTTTTTGAAGGGAAGAGGCCAGTAACTCTTATTATATAGTACTTCATATTTAATTTTCTAGTGTGTGAAGAATAATGTTTTATAGTACTAGTAAGGTATGCTTCATGTTCAGAAGCATATGATTTGATAAATAATAAAATATAAACTGAAGTAGTTTTCCCCAACAGGTTGCCAGAATAAAGCTCATTGCTGTTCCTGTTTTAATTTTTTAACTTTTTTTTCAGCAATGGACCAAGAATCTGGTAAGGCTGTCTGGCCCAAACCAGCAGGAGGGTATCAGACAATTACAGGCAGGAGATATGGAAGAAGACATGCTTATGTCAGTTTTAAACCGTGTATGACCAGGCATGAAAGAAGCTTAGGTCGGGCTGGTGATGACTATGAAGTGTTGGAACTAGATGATGTTCCAAAGGAAAATTCCTCAGGTGTGTAACATATAATTATTTAAAGGTTATTAATAGTTATATAGGAATTGATCTTATAATTAAATTTTTGAGTGGATATTATGCATGTCTGTGAGTGTAAATGCAGCACAGTTCCTGTCAAGAAATTCTGTTTTGAAATTCTTATTGAATTTAATATTAGTGGTGTATATATTTAAACGTAGAAGAAAATAGAGTACAGCCAATCATTAAAATATAACTACACTGTCATAGTAGTGATTACATTGTCATAACCTCCAGCCAAAGGAAATCATCTTTGAATCAAAAAGAAATTTTTTGAAAGTTTTAAAAATGTGGACCAGGTAGAGATATTTTTTCCCTGCATATGATATTTAAATAACTTTTCTTCTTCTTCTTTTTTTGAGATGGAGTCACATTCTGTTGCCCAGGATGGAGTGCAGTAGTGCAGTCTTGGCTCACTGCAACCTCCATCTCCCAGGTTCAAACGATTCTTGTGCCTCAGCCTCCCTAGTAGCTGGGACCACAGGTGTTTGTCATCGCACCTGGCTAATTTTTGTATTTTTAGTAGAGACAGGGTTTCACCACGTTGGCCAGGCTGATCTCAAACTCCTGACCTCTGAAGTGATCCAGCTGCCTTGGCTGGCTTCCCAAAGTGCTGGGATTACAGGTGTGAGTCACCATGCCTGGCATTCTTTTTTTTTTTTTTTTATTGAGATGGAATGTCTTGCTTTGTCAGCCAGGCTGGTATGCAGTTGCGTGATCTTGGCCACCTGCAGCCTCCACCTCCCGGGTTCAAGTGGTTCTCCTGCCTCAGCCTCCCAAGTAGCTGGGGCTACAGGCATGCGCCTCCACGCCTTATTTTTGTATTTTTTGGTAGAGATGGGGTTTTGCCATGTCGCCCAGGCTGGTCTCGAACTCCTGACCTCAAGTGGTCCGTCCAACTCAGCCTCCCAAAGTGCTGGGATTACAGGCATGGGCCATTGTGCCCGGCCAACTTTTCTTCATTTAATTTTATCCTAAATTTAACTTGGCTTGTTTATTTTTTCACCATTTTACAAAATCCAAAGGACAAGGAAGGCTTGTTCAATTAAAATTTCTTAGTTATTTCGTGGTTTTGAAAAACTATTTTGCAGGTATCCATGTACCATAATTACACATTTTTGGACTGGATTTGTCTTCTTCCTCTTGTTCTAAGCAAACTTGGCAAGACATTTCTAGATTATTTTTGCTGTCATATGTAAGAATCTGAATTACTAGCTAAGGTCATCCCATTGAAGAACCCTTCATTCCCAGCTACTCAGGAGGCTGAGGCAGGAGAATGGCATGAACCTGGGAGGCGGAGCTTGCAGTGAGCCGAGATCATGCCACTGCACTGTGCACTCCAGCCTGGGCCACAGAGCAAGACTCCGTCTCAAAAAAAAAAAAAAAAAAAAACCCTTCGTACCATGTGTCATGGCCGAACTTCAGTCATTTTACAATTCATGAATTTTTATTACAGCAAATCTCAGATGTTTTCATTTTTTATTATTAGTGGTGATGCAAGATAGTTATGCTTAAAGCAATTTATAGATATGATTTTACTCATGTTTCAGAATTCTCACAATTAAATTATGACAAGAATCAACATATTTATCTCTTTGTTGTTTTTCAGTCATAACTATAACACATCTAAAGTAAACTTCCTACAAATGTATTACAACAATTCAATTTATAATCTGTCTAGATACTGAGATAAAATTTTGTGAATTGCCAACAAAACACAATAGGGTCTAATTTCTCTTAAATCTGTAACCATAGTTATTATATGTGTCATAAGTACTTTTGAAGATTTTTCATTTTGTTGTTGTTTTTACCTGCATGTAATAAAGAAGGTGAGTTTGGAAATCACTGGGAAGCAGATTGGTTACCCTAGACTCCACTTACGAGAGGCTTCCCATTGTGTAACCTCTCAAGAGCTTCTCCTTTATATGTCTTGCAGAAGGCATTAGATATTAGGATTTAGATAGAAAACTGCCAAAGACATGTGAGGGAGATGATAGTGAAAGGCTATACATTGACATAAATGAACTCATAGAGTAACCAGTCTGCATTCTCAGTTAAGGAGCATAGAAATGCTTGGTAAATAAATTTACTCATATATTCAAGTAGTAATAATTGGTATGATTTCCATTTAAGTGATAGTTATTACATAAAATTTTATCTAAGTTAATCCTTCAAAATATGTTTTCTTTTGTTTTCTATGAAGGTTCCAGTCCTTTGGATCAAGTTGATTGTTCTTTACCCAATGAACCTATATTTGAAAAAAGTGAAACAGAAATTCCCACTTGTGATTCAGCATTGAATCAAACCACTGAGAGCAGTCAATCCTTTGTTGCAGTACATCATAGTGAGGAAGGCAGGGATACCTTAGGAAGCAGTACAGATCTTCATAATCACTCCGAGGGAGAGTATACTCCAGGAGCTTGTAATGCTTCAAGTGTCCAAAATGGAATTGCATTGGTTCATACAGACTCTTATGATCCAGATGGCAAACATGGAGAAGATAATGACCATCTTCAACTTTCTGCAGAAGTTGTGGAAGGTAGTAGATACCAGGAATCATTAGGCAATACAATATTTGAGTTGGAAAACAGAGAGGCAGAGGCATACACTGGTCTTTCACCACCAGTTCCCTCATTTAACTGTGAAGTAAGACATGAGTTTGAAGAGTTAGATTCTGTACCATTAGTGAAAAGTTCTGCTGGTGATACTGAGTTTGTCCATCAGAATAGCCAGGAAATTCAGAGGTCTTCTCAAGATGAAATGGTTAGTACAAAACAACAAAATAATACTAGCCAGGAAAGACAGACAGAACATTCACCTGAAGATGCAGCCTGCGGTCCAGGGCATGTTTGTAGTGAACAAAATACCAATGATAGGGAAAAGAACCATGGAAGTTCTCCTGAACAGGTAGTGAGGCCAAAAGTTAGAAAACTGATAAGTTCAACCCAGGTGGACCAAGAAACAGGTTTTAATAGGCATGAGGCGAAACAAAGAAGTGTTCAAAGATGGAGGGAGGCTTTGGAAGTTGAGGAAAGTGGCTCAGATGACCTCTTAATAAAATGTGAAGAATATGATGGAGAGCATGACTGTATGTTCTTGGATCCACCATACTCAAGAGTTATTACACAAAGGGAAACAGAAAATAACCAAATAACACCAGAAAGTGGAGCCACAGCAGGAAGGCAAGAAGTGGATAACACCTTTTGGAATGGCTGTGGAGATTATTACCAACTCTATGACAAAGATGAAGATAGGTAAGGTCACATCCAGTACTTTTTCAAATTGTGTAGTAAATGAAGTGATTTCTTTCTAGAACCATGTTTGATGGTTGGGCTATTTGATATGATCAGGGAATTAGACATTTTGACTTACCAAATATTCTTATTTACTGAATGCTAACCATACATGCAAACTACTCATTAGAATTTTTCACAAAAAAATGTTTTTGAGATTTTTAGTAGTTTACAGAAGTAAGTTCAGATAATGATTATTATAAAGGGATAGAGATGCTAGTTAGTTCATGGTATTTCAATTAATAAGATGTAAGATAAACATTTATTGTATTTTTTAAAAGCCTACATTAAGCCAGTCTGGGTTTAAAAAGTGATTAATATCACAAATTATTGATTGGTAATGCTTCATTAACATTGCCAGTAGTTACTAATATCACTTGTTTCCCTCTTTATCTGTTCTTCCTGTGGCTCTTCCTATCACTAAGTTTGTTTTATACTTATTTTCTCTTAGCATTCAATTCTCATTACAACTCTGTGTGGTAGGTTCCATTATTTCCCTCATTTGTAAGTAAGGAAACTGAGGCACAGAGCGTTATATAACTTCCTAAGGTCACAGAGCAACTTAATGGTAGAGCTGGACTTTGAGTACCTAATTGGGTATTCCAGAGACTGTTCACCATTATTCTTTGCTATTTTCAAGAGAACATAAAACTTGTAATAAGCGTTCTGATTGCTCTTACAAACCTGTATCTTTTTTTTTTCCAAACCATAAGACAACAGAAAAAGAAAAAAATTGAGAATTTCTTTGTTCAGTTGCTGAATTTCCATTACCCCAGTGTCCAGATTTTCATGACTCCTCGTAAGCTAGTTGCACCCCTGACAGTGCTCAATTACAGTGCAATAGCAAGATTTTATTAGCTAGTAGGAATAATTTTGTGGGTTTTTTTTAGCTAGAAAGTACTATAGAGGAAGAAATTTAACATTTTGAATATGAGTGCATTTTAATTCATGTCATAAAACAATTCATTTGATTTTCTTTGGACATATGAATTAAGCTACTATAATACAGAATGTATTTTAATTAAGCTACTATAATACAGAATGTATAATAATTTATTATAGAAAATATTTAAAATATTATTTCTGCTGCTCTGTCAAAGTTTGTAAACTTTAAGGGTTAGTAAGTAATTTTTGTATGATATACTGTTTTTAAGCTAAGAGTAAAGCTTTTTTCAGTTCAAGCCCACAGTCTTTTATTCAGTATCCACACTTCTAAAAACAGAAATTGGCCACAAAGCCTGACCTGATGTTAACTTCCTGAATAAGTAGATCTGGATCTGAATTGAAATGAGGGTATTTTTTTCAAATATTTGTATATTTTACTGTAGAAATACAGTTATGTTTGATTACTGTGTGCTGGCCTGGACCACGTTGGGGTTTGTTAAGTAGTAGTTCTAAATCTGGGAAATATCTATCACAATTCCAAAACACATTTAGCCCTAAGATTTTAAAATAGATTGCAAGTCTCTAATATTAGACCTCTAGGTTACTATTTTTTAAAAAAGACAAAACTTACAGTCTTCGATAATTTATTTTTTTGAAAGTGTAAGGTGCTTGTATTTTTTTCCCCCAGTTACACTTTTTCTTCTTTAAGGAGCGTCATTTAATTTGGCTATGCCTTTGTTATTTTGGGCAAAATAAATACTTCTCTTTGCTTGTTTTTTATAGTCAGTTATAATGTCTTATGATGAAGTTGATGAAATTGTTACGTTGTTTGCCAACCCGCAGGGAAAGATAATCTTCCTGGCTCCTTGATTTTAAATTGATTTTCTTTGTTTTGGGGGTGGTCAGTGGTAGAAGTGTATTCTTTTCCTTGAAGGACCCTGGACTTTTGATAGTTATAAGGTATTTTCTTAGATACTTGTAATTCTTATTGTTATTTTTAATTTTTTTCTTAAGTGATGTCAATATTCTGAACAATGATAGATTTTTTTTTTTTTTTTACAAACACAATATATAGATGGGAAAAAACATTTACAGTTAATAGAAACTTTGTCCTTTTAAATTGCTGGTAATGTATTGACTACAGAGCCTGTGGTTAGAGTATGCCAAAATGATGGAACTACTTTAGGATCATTCTTTAAGACACATTGAAATGCTGAAAACACTTAAAGGTTTCTTGTTTTGTTTCGTTTTAAAGAATCGTAGAATAAATTCTAAAGGATAATGGTTCTGCCTAGGACTGTACTTATATTTTTATCCATAGCCTTAAGATATGTTTTAGGATCTCAAACTGTCTGTACAGTTTTCTCTACAGATTATTCTATTTCTGAACAGAAACTGTGTTTCTATGCTGCTGTTTCCTGTTCCTCTACCCTAATTCCCTGCAAAGGATTATAGTTGCCAGGGTGCCTTTTTAATATGGTGCCAGCTAAAGGTTGGAATTTAATAGCTGTACACTCCTATTTAGTTTCATTTTGCACTTGTTTATCTCCCTGATGTGTCATTGTCATCCTCCCTAGTTCTTGTATTAGTAGATTGGAGAAATGGTGATGCTAGTCTTCTCAGGTTTTGGATGGAAAGTATAAGAGCTGCTGCTTAATTTGGGTCTGTGAACTTTGAGTTTTCTTTGTAAAGCTTAAAAAGTGGATATACTTGAAAAGTTTTTTTGTCATGCTTATAATAGCCAAAGTAGAACTCATCAAGAATATAACTAAAGTTCATTGTGGCATTTTAATTTTTTTATTATTTATGTATTTATTTCGAGACAGAGTTTCTCTCTGTTGCCCAGGTTGGAGTGCAGTGGCGTGATCGCGGCTCACTGTAACCTCTGCCTCCTAGGTTCAAGCGATTCTTCTGCCTCAGCCTCCTGAGTAACTGGGACCACAGGCGTGCCATCACGCCCAGCTAATTTTTGTATTTTTAGTAGAGATGGGGTTTCACCATGTTGGTCATGCTGGTCTTGAACCCTTGACCTCAAGTGATCCACCTGCTTCAGCCTCCCAGAGTGTTGAGATTACAGGCGTGAGCCACTGCACCTGGCTAGCATTTTTAGATATAGGAACTTTAGCTACTTTTAAAAAATATGAATTATATATTCTTTTTAAGTAGAAAAGTATTTTAATGAATTCATGATTGCCTTTTTCCCTGAAAAATTCTAAATGATCACTTAATCACATCTGAAATGTTACACTCTGTGGGATAAACATTGCAGCCAGTAGCATTGCTCTGAGCTGTTTGACAGGAACTGAGCACCACCTTATTAAATTAGGACTCCAAGAGGGATTTTAATAGGTAGCATATAATTACCAGACTTAGAATTAGACCAAAGAGCTAAGGTTAGTACCCTCCTCTTTTGAAATATACCCTGAGAAGTTTAGTAACTGTTTGAGGACAAGATCTTGAGTTTAAAAAAAACCTTTCAGCAATACTAGCACATCTTAACCTTGGGCCTAATTGCTCTGAAGAGAGGCATGCCATCTACTGTCCGTTCCTTATAGCATTTGAGGGTTCTTGCAGAATTTTTGTGGCCTTAGGACTTAACTTTGCTTAAAATTAAAAAACCTTACTTAAGGTGAAATGTTGGGACAACTTACTTTGTTGATGTTGTTGGGAAATAAAATGATTGTTGGCCATTTAGTTGACTTCGATATGATATATTAAAGGATTTGTTGAAATCTTAAGGGCCAGACTTTGTTCCAGGTGCCCTGTTAATACAAATCATAATGGTCCCTGTTCCCACAAGGTTCACTAGCTTTATGAAGAAGACAAAATATACATATTTATTATTCTGAGGCTGAATTAAGCGCCTTTCCTGTTCTGTATAGGTTACCTGAGAGCCACAAAGAAAGAGTTTCGCTGAGAACTTGGTACTACCCCCAACAAATAAAACATCTATATGCAGCCAAGGCACAGATCTTAAAGCATATGCGCTGACATTTTAGCAAACCTTTTTATCTTGTTTTCAAGTTCATAGAAGTTTGGAAGGAGCCCATTAGGTATAAATGTGTGTGTTCTGCAGATATGCTAGGGAGTTCATGGGATTACAATATCCTGATACTAAGGAAAAAGACCAGAAAGTGACACAAGGCAGGCACAATTCAAAAATCATAGCCATCTTAATGAAATTAAGCAGATTTATATATTTGGACATAATCCATTCGTATCACTATATTACATTACAGTTCAGTGTTAATAGTGGTAGAAAGTTCCAGAATGTTTAGATTATGTCAGATAACAATTAAAATTTCACTTTTTCCTAGGCTCCTGTAGTTGAGTTTCTTATGGCTGTGATAAATGCCAGGAGGAACAAACTAACAAGTACTTTGGGGAATTATGAAATGAGAGATTACTTTTGGTTGGTTTTATGTTTCCATAGCTTATTTCTGCCTAGGATTTGTACATAAATTTTGTCTATAATTTCATTCTGTATATGAGGTTTTTTTAATTCACAATTGAATGTGTTGATTGTAACATTTGAGTAAATTATAGTTGTCTGCTTTTTAAATACAACTCAGGTGCTAAAAGGGGTCAGTACCAGTGAAGGATCATCAAAGTAGTACTTAATTTAGTTTTTACTATGAGAACTTTTAAATGTGTCACTCACCCGCTTTTAAAATCTAGAACAAATGGATCTTCACTATTCCATGATCATTTTTGTGTCCTATTTGTTCTGTTGCTTACTCCTTAAAAAGTGATTTTTAAATCTTTTCCCTTTTTGTTTTTCCTTCCATGTGCTCCTGTCACTCCTAGTGGTTAGCTTCGTTTCTTATTTTCCTGTAGAAGTTAAAAATATGTAAATGTGAATTTTCTTATTTTCCTCTTCTCCATATTAGGGGATAGTAGTATTTATTTGTATTTTTAATTTCCTCTTCAATGAAGAGAGGTAGCCCCTCTCATTCTGTGCCTCTAGTTATTTCTGACACTTCATCTAATTGTCCTTACTCATAGGTTGATTCCCTCTCTCTCTCAACCTTGAGTTTTTCTCAATCTTGAAGAAAACCTTTACTTTTTCTTGCTGTTATTTGCCTGTTTGTGTTTTCTTTTCCACTGCTGAATTTTAAGAAAAAGTTTTCCATACCCACTGCCTCTATTCTGTCACTATCCACTCTTCTTACTGCCTTGAAATCCAATTCCTAATATTATTTCTGTATTCTTTTTTATTGAGAGAGTCTCGCTTTGTCACCTAGGATGGAGTGCAGTGGTGCTATCTCAGCTCACTGCAACCTCCACCTCCTGGGTTCAAGCGATTCTCCTGCCTCAGCCTCTTGAGTAGCTGGGACTAGAGGTGTGCACCACCATGCCTGGCTAATTTTTTTTTCTTTCTTTTTTTTTTTTTTTTTTTTTGAGATGGAGTGTTGCTCTAGTTGCCAAGGCTGGAGTGCAGTGGCACCATCTCGGCTCACTGCAACCTGCATCTCCCAGGTTCAAGCGATTCTCCTGCCTCAGCCTCCTGAGTAGCTGGGATTACAGGCATGAGCCACCACACCCAGCTAATTTTGTATTTTTAGTAGAGACCAGGTTTCTCCATGTTGCTTAGGCTGGTCTCAAACTCCTGACCTCAGGTGATCCACCCGCCTTGGCCTCCCAAAGTGCTGGGATTACAGGCGTGAGCCACCGCACCCAGCCCTATATTCTTTAACGTCAGTGGTGACCTCCTAATTTCCACATCCATTTGTCTTTTCTCAGTACCCTTTTTCTTTGATTTCTCTGCACTATTATGAAAAATAATTGCAATGTTAAAGAAGCAGCTGTGTTGTAGTGAGCTGCACTGAGTAAACAAGAAGTCTAGTTCATGAAATAATTGAAAAACAAAAGAAGCGATTTTATACAGGAAGGTCTTGAAAGAAATAGAGGCTGATATGTGCTTGGAAGTGGGGAAAAGGTGAAGTGATTGTAAAGATATTCCTGATGGCAAGAATGTCCACTTTGAGGACACTTTGAAACAGAGCATTCATGAGTCGGATGCAAGAAAGTACTGTGATCAGATAGCAGTAAATTATAAGTGTTATTCAAAGACATTTAACTTTTTATTCTATAGGTCACTATTTCCAAAGTGGGTAAAATATATTAAGTGGTACACAATGTTTTTAATTTAATTATTATGTATTCATGTTAATGGAAATTAAGACAATAAAGGTAGCACATCAAATCCAGGACTTAATGGCTATTGCTTATGCTAACTAAATGTATTTGAGTTTAAAAAAAATGTTAAAAAAAGATTTGCTAACAGTTATTGATGGCTCATTATTTATCAGGCAGTTAAAATGTTTTATGTATATTAACTCACTTACATTTTACATGAACCCAGTGAACTATTAAGTACTATTGTTGTATTCACCTGATATGTGAGGCTAAAAAAGGCATAGAGAGGTTTTCATAGCTAATAAGTGGTGGATTCAAATCCAGGCAAGCTGACCAGGACCTGTATTCTCAACTATTGTACCTTAAGACAGAGGGTTAATGTGCAACTGCAGCAAAAATTGTGAGAGTGATAGGCAAATGGCTTGTTTGTGAAACTAAAGCAGTAGCATTAGGAAAAAAGAGCTGTTGAAGGTTTTTTGGAGTAATACTATAAACATACTGTTTGATATGTGAATTGAAGTGATGGTAGTATTCAGAATGCATTTTGAGGGAGTGGAATTAAATTTAGGAACACCAATTAATAATTGACTATATAGGTCTAATTTAGAGAAAAGCATTTGAACTAGGGTTTTACATTTTAGGAGAAAGGAGAAAAAGGAGCTAAACTATAAGAGCCATTGTGCAGAGAAAGAATGGAAAGTAAGAAAGGATTTGAATGTGGGGAGTTTGTGAAGAGTCAAAAAATAAGTGTTTCCAGAATGACAGCATGGTGATAGCATTAAAAGATAACATATCAAGAGAGGGATTCATCTGACAGGTGAATTTTATAATAGAATTTTTGACAAGAAAGGTGAAAAATCTTAAAATGCTTAGAGGGTAGTTAGTGATTGTGAAAGCTTAGTGTGATGGTTGGGGCTGGCTGGGGATAGACGTTTAAAAGTTGTCTCCTTACCATTGAGGGTTAGGTATCATGAGTAATAATGATATAGGCCTGGGGTCTGCAAACTTTTTCTTAAAGAAGCAGATGGTAAATATTTTAGGCTTTGGTGCCTAAGGGGCAAAATTAAAGATAAGCATGTGAAAACCATTTTTAGCTCACAAACCATTAAAAAACAGGCAGCAGAGTCAGGTTTGAACCCAAGCCTGTAGTAGTTTGCCAATCCATAACATAGGATTCTTGATTATTGATCATAGACATTCCTCTTGTATTGAAGTTTAGAGATATTCCATGAGTTATTTGATTAATATGGAAAAGTGAGGACTTTTTAATGTTATCTCTTTGGACAGGATCATATTCTGAGTGAAAATGTTTTCTTAAAAAATGAGCTTCTCTTTTATATATGTTAAGAATTGCCACAAATTTATATAGAAATCTTAACCTAATTGTTAAAGACATTACAATAGCAGTTGGTAATTTAGCTTTGAATTTTAGAAGGTTCTTAGTCAAGGAAACTTAATAAGCCCCTTTAAAACTACTTTCTGTGTTGGATTTTAATACTTATATAAGTCTAGAAATTGTTTATATTAGATTATTCTTTGGGTCACAGAGAATTGTACAGAATACAAGGAACTTGGCTTAGACCCGGCTGAAAGAACACCTTTGAGTTGCTATGCCTAAGGTTTATAGCTTTCCTTCTCCAGGATGTTAGTGCCCTGCCATCCATTGTTTACTGGAAATTGGCAGTTGATTTTATATTTTTGCTTCTATTAAACTTCTCAGAGCTTAGATTAGTGCTACTGTTTGTTAATAGCATCTTGATCTTTTGAGTGCATCTGTTAAAGAAAATCACTAACTGCATGTTAATGACATAATAATCATTAAAAAATGTAATTTCCTACCAATTATCACTTCCTTTCAAGAATGTAAACTAAAATTGTTATTTTTGATTTTCCAAGTCTAGTGAACATAGAGAAATCTTTGAGGAGATTCTTAACCAGAATGGTTTATATGGTTGGAGGGGGCATTTAAGACTTATTTTCAACATTGATAAGCAATATTTTAGCCTTTGGTAGTATAAGATGACTAATTCTTTAAAAACTAAGAGTAGTTAATTATAACCAAGTTGGCTAAAGCTAAATGTAGTCAAAAGTAATTTTCTGTGCTTCTTTTTTTTTTTTTTTTTTGAGAGGGAGTTTCACTCCTGTTGCCCAGGCTGGAGTGCGATGGCTCAATCTCTGCTCACTGCAACCTCCACCTCCCAAGTTCAAGCCGAACTCCTGCCTCAGCCTCCCGAGTAGCTGGGATTACAGGCGTGCAGCACCACGCCCAGCTAATTTTGTATTTTTAGTAGAGACAGGGTTTCTCTATGTTGGTCAGGCTGCTCTCGAACTCCCGACCTCAGGTGATCTGCCCACCTCAGCCTCCCAAAGTGCTGGGATTTATAGGTGTGAGCCACCATGCCTGGCCTGAACTGAAATTTATTTTGTATTCAGAGTCCTACCTAAGGACAGTAAAGTTTTGCCAGTACTGCTTTTTATGCATTTGAATGTCACTTTAAAAGTTCTTTGGGAAAAAGGAAGGAAAAAGACAGTTAACTTTTTATTACATGGTAATAGTAGAAATTTATTCATAGGAAATATGTCATTAGTTGTCCGTATATAATTTGAAAGTTGTTTTAGTCATGTTAGATATGCAGTAAGTCTACTTACATTTATTCCAGGTAGCATTTAAGATTACCAAATTGTATTTAAAAATTTATTTATAAGGCCGGGCGTGGTGGCTCACGCTTGTAATCCCAGCACTTTGGGAGGCCGAGGCGGGTGGATCATGAGGTCAGGAGATCGAGACCACGGTGAAACCCCGTCTCTACTAAAAATACAAAAAAATTAGCCGGGCGTGGTGGTGGGCGCCTGTAGTCCCAGCTCCTCGGAGAGGCTGAGGCAGGAGAATGGCGTGAACCCGGGAGGCGGAGCTTGCAGTGAGCCGAGATTGCGCCACTGCACTCCAGCCTGGGCGACGGAGCGAGACTCCGTCTCAAAAAAAAAAAAAAAAAAAAAATTTATTTAGAAATATGTCTAAAATATGACAAGCCCCTATCTAGGTAACCATGGATGTAGTGAAAGAAAAAGTAAAGTGATATATTCCATAACTTGCCATATGCCATATTCTTTTCAAAGAGTCACACTCTGCTGCATGCATTTATTTGTTTAGTAGTCTGAAGATTGAATTAGCACCTGACAAAGCATATGTGGCATCAACACTCCACTCCATACTATGATGTCTGGTGTATTAGTTCATCCTTGCATTGCTATAAAGAAACACCTGAGACTGGGTAATTTATAAAGAAAAGAGGTTTAATTGGCTCATAGTTCAGCAGGCTGTACAGGAAGCATAGTGGCTTCTGCTTCTTGGGGGTGTCTCCGGAAGCTTCCAATCATGGTGGAAGGCAGAGCGGGAACAAGGCTTCTCACTTGGCAGGAGCAGATGTAAGAAAGAGTGAGGGGGGGAGGTGCCACACACTTTTAAACAACCAGATCTGGTGAAAACTCAATATCACAAGAACAGTACCAAGGGGATAATGCTAAACTCTTCATGAAGGATCCACCCCCATGATGCAGTCACCTCCCACCAGACCCCATCTCCAACATTTTGGATTACAGTTCAACATGAGATTTGGTGGGGACACAGATCCAAACCATATCATCTAGTTAACACCCCAAATGATAAAAATAACTGAACACATTATGATAGTTTATTTCTCTTCTGATTTGCAGTTCTGAATGCAGTGATGGGGAATGGTCTGCTTCTTTGCCTCATCGATTTTCTGGTACAGAAAAAGATCAATCCTCAAGTGATGAAAGCTGGGAGACTCTGCCAGGAAAAGATGAGAATGAACCTGAGCTACAGAGTGATAGCAGTGGCCCTGAAGAAGAAAACCAAGAATTATCTCTTCAGGAAGGGTATGTTCAACAGTGAGATTTATTTTTCTGTATATTGTACAAGAGTGGTTTATATTACATTCAAATATTGGATATGCCATTAATTGTATTTATAAGCCTTATGTAGAACCAATAGGCCCCCCTGATTTTTTCATTAAGTTTTTGGTATTTTAAAAAGAAAATTAAGTTGAAAATACTGAAAATTTCAGTATCCTCTATTGAGATACAATATATGTCTCCACTTTGCTTTAATAAGAAAAGTTGGGCACCTAAAATGTCATTTTGGTTAAGTTAGGAATGGGTGAATTAGCACTATCATTGCTCAGGGGAGAAAGGACAGCCTCAAGAGGGAAATCAGTGATTCGTTCACAGAAATGGAGACAGTCAGTTGCAAAAGCTAGTGTTCATATTCTTGTCTAATTGCATTGGATGAGATCTCCAAAATATCAGTGATTGATGATAAACATTTTTGTTCTTTCCTCATTTTAATGGGAAAGCTCTAGTACTGTAAGGGTTGTCAAACATACCATGAAGGGCTAGATAATAAATAATAAATATTTATGGCTTTGTGTCCAGTCTTTGTTGCAGCTACTCACCTCTACTGTTGCAGTATAAAAGTAGCCATAGACAAGATGTAAATGAATGGGTATAGGTGTCTTCCAACCTTGTACCATTTTTTGGGTTTCTAGCCAGAATGTTTGTTGAATTTTATTAAAGTCTTTTCAGCATCGATGGAAATGATCATGATGATTTTTTACTTTTGCCCTGATCATGAGGAATTATTCTATAATTAGATTTGCTAATATTCAACTTCCCTTGCTCCTTGAAATAAACCAAATCTGATCACAGTCATGGTTTATTGTTATTTTAATGGGCTGCTGGATTCTAATATTTTACATGGGGTTTTTATATTGAAATTCCTAGATGCAAGTTGTCTTTTAGTTTCTTCAATATCAGTTTGGTACTTGCTTTGCTAAAAGAATGTGTATGCTTTTTCTTTTTCTGTCCTTTGCATCTGTTGCTTAAATAGCTTATTTATTCCTTTAAAGCTTGTTAGTATTCCCTTGTGAAACCATCTAGGCCTCTTGTTTTGTTGTAGGAGAGTATCTTTTTGATAATTTAATTTTTTTCTATGATAATTGATTCTAATTCTTAGTCTCTCATGGGAACTATTTTGGTAAATTATGTTTTTTTTTAGGAAAAGAACTTTTTCAGTCTAGACTAATATTAAAACTTGTACTTCTCAAAGCATATACATTTTCAGCTTGAGATTAATCCTATAAGAAAATCTAGGAATAAAATATATAGAAAAATCTATAAAGAAAGAAATTCACAAACATAATTGGTTTTGACAGTGGTAGGTTGAGGTGGCATTTTTTCCTCTTCATAAGATATATATATATCATAAATTTATATCGTAAATATATATATATAATAAATATATATATATTTTGAGATGGAGTCTTGCTCTCTGTCGCCCAGGCTGGAGTGCAGTGGTATGATCTCGGCTCACTGCAACGTCCGTCTCCCAGGTTCAAGTGATTCTCCTGCCTCAGCCTCCTGAGTAGCTGGGACTACAGGTACCCACCACCATGCCTGGCTAATTTTTGTATATTTAGTAGAGACGGGGTTTCACCATGTTGGCCAGGCTGGTCTTGAACTCCTGATCTCAGGTGATCTGCCTGCCTTGGCCTCCCAAAGTGCTGGGATTACAGGCGTGAGCCAGCCTGCCTGGCCTCATGATTTTATGTTTGATTGCCTTTAATCACTGTTAGTTTAGTTTGCTAAGTATAAATTATTCATATGTCATTTGTGTTAGTAATTATTCACTCAGCAAATATTTATTGAGCATTTACTTTGTGCCGGGCATTGTGTTGGATATTGGAGTTATATCAGTAAGCAAAACAAATAACATTCCTTCATGAAGCTTACATTATAGTAGGAAAGGCAGATGATAACCAAGATACAAACCCAGTACATTACACATGTGATGATTGCTGTGAAGGGAATAAAACAGTAATGTGAAAGAAGGTAAAATGATGAAGATATTAATTAAAGTGGTCAGGGATGACGTGTCTTTGGAATTGTCTTTTGAGCTGAGTTCTTAAAGATGAGAATTAGTGTTCAGAAAGAACTTTCTAGGCAAAAGAAAAAGGAAGAGCAGAGATATTGAATGTTGGTAATTTAAGAAGCCCAGTTCTTCAAAAATTAGTCTTTTACATTACTGTAGTGCCAAATTACGGTTTTACTCACACATTTTTCATCCTTAGACTTGCTCTTAGAGCTAGCAGCCTTGTTTTGATGAATCCGTGATTACGTATTTATTTTCTGTAACCTAGATTTTATTTTCTAACAGTGATTCAGACTATTTATTTAGTAAGGTAGTTTTTGTATTATCATGATGTGTGTAGATCCACAAGTCTCTTTCCAATTAATATATTTTGCATTCAGAATGATGTATTTCATTCAGAATGATGTAGTACACCAAATGTCAATTGCATAATTATGACAACCTAATTAAGTCTAGCCCGAAAAAACTTCTAATATCTGGGATGGAACAGAAAGAAGAATAAAAAATGGGAATAAATTAGTACATTTTCAAAAGCTTGAGTTGTCTAGATAGACACCAATAGAGCTTTGACCAAAGGGAGAAAATAACCTCTACTTTGGTTGAAATTAAGAAAACCTTGAAGGTTTTAAAATTTGTTAAGCATCCGCTAAACATCTGTTAGTTTTAGCTGTCTTTAGGCTAAATATACAAACAACTGTGTGACTCCTTAATAATCAGTCACATGACTCATGAAACTAAAAAAATTCTTTTCACTATTGTACTTTGCATAATTAAAGGGATGGTTTCTGAAATACAGGTAAGAGTGAATACAGGTTTAATGACACAAGTTTGAGTGCTTTGGAAATATTTAATGAATTGCTAACAGTTTATTGCTTGGGTAGCTAGTTCTGGTTGAACTTCTCTTGATGAACAGATGAAATTACAGTTGTTTTAAAAATAAGGATTCGTACACAATAAAAAGTGAATTTAGACAGTATGGTAAGACCAATTAAAAGGCATTATAACCAGCTTCGTTTTTGAACTTCTAAAGATCTTCCGTACACATAAAAGCGTATTATGTGTACACATTTCATTTTTTTATGCAACTGGTAGCACATTGTGTAGACATGTGTACACCTTGCTTTCGTTATTTGTTTTTATAGATCTGTTTTTTAGATTGTTCCATATTCATAAGGATTTCCTTTATTCATTTTAAATCTGCATAGTTCTACCTTGTTTTGCTTACAAAAGTCACAGTTTCTAAGAAGCTGGTACAAAGTTAAGTGAGAACTTACTGTATAATACTACATGAGTATACCAGTTTCATTTGGTGGACAGTTTTGGCTATTGTAAGTAATGCTGAAAAAAAAACAACACATTGTACATACTTGTTTAGGAGAAATAACTGGAAGCCAAACCACTAGGTCAGTGAGTATGCATAAACCTAATCTATAGCTATTGCCAGGTTTCTCTACAAAGAACTTAAATTAGTCACTTTCTTACCAACACTGTATGAGTTGCCTTGCTTCAAAGCTTCACCAACACAGAGGGTATTATCAGAATTTTTTATTTTTGCTAGTAGTTGAAATATATTTCAGTTGTTTTAATTTGCATTTTGCTTATTATAAATGAGGCAGAGCATCTCTTTATATATTTAAGGGCTATTTGAATTTCCTTTTCTGCCAACTAGTTATATCCTTTGCCTCCTTTCTGTTGATATATATTGATTTTTTCTTACAGTTTATTTTTACATTTTAAGCTTCTGTTTATTAAGGAAAAGCCGTTTGTCTCTCTTGTATTATAGTTCACTTTTCTGTTTGAGTTTGGTGTCCAAATTTTTGGTGTTTTGACTTTTCCATGAGTGTTTTCTTTAATGTGAGTGTTGTAGAATTTATCAGTCTGTTTGTGACTTCAGGGTTTTATATCATGCTTAGAATGACACTGAAATTTTTATAAAATTTTCTCATGACTCTTCTGGTACTCATTAAGTGAAGGTGGGGGTGCATATACACATGTACTTCAAAAAAGTATAGCTAAAGTTTATATAAGGGATTTAACCTCCCTCCCTGCGGGCAAATACCCAGTTGTCCCAGTACATTTTGTTGATGAGTCCTTTTTTGTTTTTGTTTTTTGAGACAGAGTCTCGCTCTGTTGCCCAGGCTGGAGTGCAGTGGTGTGATCTCAGCTCACTGCAACCTCTGCCTCCTGAGTTCAAGCGATTCTCATGCCTCAGCTTCCTCAGTAGATGGAATTAGGCATGCATCCAGCTAATTTTTTGTACTTTTAGTAGAGACAGCATTTCACTATGTTGTCCAGGCTGGTCTCAACTCCTGGCCTCAAGTGATCTGCCTGCCTCGAACTCCCAAAGTGCTGGGATTATAGGGGTGAGCCACTGCACCTAGCCTAATGAGTCCTTTTTTTTCCTTCCTGTTTTGAAATGCTTCCTTTATCTCCTCCTTATTTTCTTGACCTGTACCATTGATTTGTGTGTCTCTATTCCCGTTTAGTTAGTTTCTAGTAGGAGTAGACTGATAGTAAACAAATAAGAAAATGTTAAACAAAAATAAATTTTATAGTTTAAATAAGCAGAGTTATGTGGTAGTCAGTAACTGGAGAGCTATTTAAACTGAATGTTCAAGACAGGCCTCCGTGAGGAGGTGACTTGTAATCCGACATGAACATCAAGAAGGAAGTAGCAAAGTAAAAATTCAGTGCAAGAACATTTTAGGTAGAGGAAATGGCCCCAAGGTAGGAATGATCTCCACGTGTTGCAAAAGTAAAAGTAGAAAGAACAGTAGGAGCGTAGTAGCTGGGGAAGAGTGATGAGAGATGCTATTGGAGAAGTGGGCTGAGCAGAAAGCATGTGTTATGTAGGGATTTGAAGGCCAGGTTGAGGAATTCAGATTTTAACTGTGAAGGGAAAGTACTCAAGAGCATTGTTTCAAAATTCAAGTAGTCAGGGATGGATTTTTCTTATGTTTCTCCTACAAAAGAAGAAAGCAGCATAGATAATTTGTAAATCAAATAAATATGTTCCTATGTAATTAGAAACTATTTCTGTATACGTATATGACCCTATAACTGATTTCTTTCCTTTTTTACGTAATTCTGCAGTTAAGGAAGACAGTTTTTTAGAATTATAAAAGTACCAAGAGCTTAGAACTCAACAGAATCCACCTGCATGGAATAGAATTAAAGGCAGTGTTATGGTATGTTTTAAAATAATATTTTTTTCTTCCTTTAAAATGTTTGTAATAGGGAACAGACATCTTTGGAAGAGGGAGAAATTCCTTGGTTACAGTACAATGAAGTCAATGAAAGCAGCAGTGATGAGGGAAATGAACCTGCCAATGAATTTGCACAGCCAGCTTTCATGTTGGATGGTAACAATAACCTGGAGGATGACTCCAGTGTGAGTGAAGACTTAGATGTGGATTGGAGGTATGTAGCACGATTTTATTAGGATGCTTAATTAGGCTCTTTGAGTTCATGATTCTAATTTATGAAAATTAAATCTCTGCTAGCTGAGAAATATTATAATTTTCCCATCTGTTAGTCCTCCTCTTCTTCAAAGCTCATTTCAAATGTTCCTTCCTACTTGGACCCTTTCCTACTTCTCCAGCCAGTGACCTCTTCCTTTGACCTTTAGCTCTCTTGAAACTCACCTTATATCCTAGTTACTTATATACTTTTTTTGAGTTTTGGATTTCTGACTTTTAAAAGTTTGCTTTATATGCCCTGTAGCACTTAGCATAATTCTTTCAGAAGTAGCTTCTTAATGAATACCACTTCAATTTTAAAACCTGTGGTTGAATCAGAAAACCGTAAGAATAGTTTTCTTTCCCTGTTCTTCCTTTTCCTTCTCTGTATGTAAAATATGGAAGATAAAATTTTACTTTCCAGAAGATGTTGAAAGCATTTAATTTACTGTATGCTTGACAAAGAATAGTCAGCTTCAAATGAAAGTGACATGTAAGTGAAGTGTATTGTGGAATTGTTACTTCTTATGATACAATGCTCAGAATTTAACTGTTTTGGTTCATAGTATCTTTAAAGTGTATAGTAACCCACTGAAAGCAGGTGTCTATTGAGATGTAGAAAGCATGTCCTAACTGATCCTTTTTTTTTACTTTTTCTGGGGCAAAAAAGATATCTTGGTATATTTACACTTGTTTCTTTCTCTGTACAAATATATTTTTAAGAATTTGTGTTGTTTTTCCAGTTAAAATTCCTTTACAGAAAATTCAGAAAAATAAATAAGAAAAAACTCATTTATATCTCCTGATATCTCTTCAGGTTTCCAAAACATATGTTTTAAGGCATCTTTTGTGTCTTTAATTTCTCTTTCTGTGTGTGCTAGCTACTTCTCTGTACTTCTCCAGATTGTTCCAGATGGGAAACTGAACATCTTCTTGAGATCTTCCTTGCCTTTTCCTATTCTTACTCCCCAAGGGGGAAAAAATGTGTGGAGAACAGACTTTTATCACCATTTTGGGGAAGTAGAAATGGGATTTCATTATAGCCATGCAATTTGTAATTCTACCTTAAACATTCTCATACTCTAAAACACATTTTCTGGTTTCCCATACATTATGGAGAATAAGTGGCTTTACCTAGTCCCAGTCTTGCTGATCTTGATATTTCTCTCCTTTCCTCCCTCTGTCTCCCCATTACCTTTTTACTACACTCCTTATTAATTCAGAAGTCTTCTGTCTCCATTATGCAAAGTAATTGCTCAAAGTGTTCAGCAGTTGAAAGAATCATCTGTTTAGCATCATCTGTGCGTGTTGGGAGGCAATTATGGTTACATATGAAGGAATATTTTCTGTTGCACATTTTCAAGACTCTAAAAATAATTTTTTACAGCTCCATTATGAAGATGCTCCTTCCTATAGGGGCACTAAGATTTAACGGATTATTGACTCATTGAAATAGTGCAGTGAACTTTTTCTTCCCCATCCTCCATAAAACTTGTTCTATACTTCTGGTTTTTCCTTTAGGACAAATAATTGGAGGTGACATTACTGAGATATGTAGTATTTTTCAAGGTGTGGATACATATTTCCAAATACTTCCAAAAAGGTTGTTTTACCTAAATATTTGAAGGAATAATGGAAGTCTTTACTGAATATAATTTGTTCGTTTGTTTGTTTGTTTGAGATGGAGTCTCGTTCTGTAACCCAGGCGGGACTGCAGTGGTGTGATCTCGGCTCACTGCAACCTCCGCCTCCCAGATTCAAGTGATTTTCCTGCTCCAGCCTCCCAAGTAGCTGGGATTACAGGCGCCTGCCACCACACCCATCTAATTTTTGTGTTTTCAGTACAGACAGGGTTTCACCATGTTGCCCAGGCTGGTCTCAAACTCCTGACCTCAAGTGATCCACCCTCCTTGGCCTCCCAAAGTGCTGGGATTACAGGTGTGAGCCACCATGCCCAGCCTCTGAATATAATTTGAACTTAAATTTGAGGAACTGTTACTTTAGGTTCTAATTCACTGATGATCTTTCTAGATATGGCTGTTGTGTTAAGGTTTTAGAAACCTTACTAGTGGTCCCAAAACGTCCAGAGCTTCAAAGTAGTTTTTTTTTAATTTAAGAAAACATTTTAGCATTAATTTTAAGACACAAATTTTGAAGGTTGCTCTATGTCAACACCTCATTATTTGCTTATGTGGTACTATATTAATTTATGTGGCAGTGTCTAAAGGTTGAGAAGGTGAAAATGTGGTTTCATTTCCATATTAAAATAGCATGCTATGGGGAAAGCCATGGCAAAGAGCAGCAGTTTTTGTCTCTAAAGTCAAACTTTGGCACACATTTTTTTGTTTTGCCACTGCTTAGGAAAAAAGTGAAGCCTTTTGGTTCCTTAGTTTAGTTTAAAGGAAAATGGAAAAAGTCCTCTGTCAAGTTTGTTTACTTGTTTTCATCGGAGTTGCATTAGTGTTCAGAATACTCGAGTACCTGATAGCTTGGTGTGGTAGGAAGTGACACAGAGAAATCATCATTTTAGATACAGACAAATCCCAACTCTACCATTTGTTTATTCTTTGATAACTCCCTAACTTCTCTGTCTTCCTGTAAGAAATTGAGTTTTTATTAATCTAATAAGATTGCGAGAAGTTAATTCTGTGTGGATATAACTGTGGCTTAATAGAATTTAAAAATAATTTTGATATAATTTTATACTTACAGAAAAATGGCAAAAATAGTACAAAAATCCTCATATATCCTTCACTAAGATTTCCTAAATGTTAACATTTTAAAACCACGTTTGTGTTACCATTCTGTCTTTCCTTTCCTTATACTTATAGTAAGGTTTTTTCCTGACCCACTTATGAGTAAGTTGCAGGCGTGATGTCCCTTTCTTTACTTGTAATTATTCTAGAATGAATTTCCGACATCCAAGACCATTTTCTTATATAACACAGTAAAATTGTCAAAGTCAGCAAATTAATGCTGATACTATATTATCTAATCTACAGACCTTATTTAGATGTTCGTAGTTGTTCCACCAGTGCCGTTAGAGAAATTTTTTTCTGGTCTAATCTTTGTATTAGATCTTTCATTGTATTTGGTTAACAAGTTTCTTTAGTCTCTTTTAATGTGGACATTTCCTCAGTCTTTGTTTTTCATAACCCTGACGTTTTTAAAAAGTACAGGTCATTTATTTTTTAGAATGTCCCTTAGGTTGTATTTGTCTGTCATGAATAGATTTGAGTTTGGAGTTTTTAGCAGAAACACCCTGGAAGTGGTGTTTTGTCCTTTGCAGTACATATCAGAAAACACGTGGTGTCAAATCAACCCATTACTGGTGATATAAAATTTGATTTGGTTATGGTGTTATCTTTCAGATTTCTTTTTTTTTTTTTTTTTTTTTAGAGACGGAGTCTTTCTCTGTCCCCCAGGCTGGAGTGCAGTGGCGCGATCTTGGCTCACCGCAACCTCCACCTCCTGGGTTCACGCCATTCTCCTGCCTCAGCCTCCCGAGTAGCTGGGAATACAGGCGCCCGCCAACACGCCCGGCTAATTTTTTGTGTTTTTAGTAGAGACAGGGTTTCACCGTGTTAGCCAGGATGGTCTCAATCTCCTGACCTCGTGATCCGCCCGCCTCAGCCTCCCAAAGTGCTGGGATTACAGGCTTGAGCCACCGCGCCCGGCTTCTTTACAGTTGTCATTTATCCTTTTATACAGCTGACCCTTGAACAACACAGGGGTTAGGGTTGCTGATCCCTGTGCACTGGAAAATCCAAGTATAACTTTTGACTCTTCAGAAGGTTAACTACTGATAGCCCACTGTTGACCAGAAGCCTTATAATAAAATAGTTGATTGCCACATATTTTGTATGTGATATGTATTATATACTGTATTCTTACAATAAAGCAAGCTAGAGAAAAGAAAATGTTAAGAAAATCGTAAAAAGAAAATATATTTATTCTTCATTAAGTGGAAGTAGATCATCATAAAGATCTTCATCCTTGCTGTCTTCATGTTGAGCAGTAAGCTGAGGAGGAAGAGGAGGGATTGGTCTTGCTATCTCAGAGGTGGCAGAGGTGGAAAAAAAACTGAGTTTAAGGCTACCCACCTACCCAGCTCAAGCCCCTGTTCAAGGGTCAACTGTAGTCAGTAGGCTTCTAGCATGAAGATACTTTGAGACTGTAAATAACCTGTTTCTTCTTAAACTATCAAACTTCCATCCACTAGTTTTAGCACCTATTAGTGGTTCTTGTCTGAAACAATTTTTTGTTTTTTGTTTTATGTTTTTTTTGAGACAGTGTCTCATTCTGTCGCCCCTGCTGGAGTGCAGTGGCGCAAACTTGACTCACTGCAACCTCTGCTTCCCAGGCTCAAGTGATTCTCCAGCCTCAGCCTCCCAAGTAGCTGGGACTACAGGTCTGAGCTACCAGTGCCTGGCTAATATTTGTATTTTTTGTAGCTATGGACTTTCGCCATGTTGCCCAGGCTGGTCTTGAACTCCTGAGCTCAAAGTGATCCTCTCACCTCAGCCTCCCAAAGTGCTGGGATTTGCTGAGACCAGCTTGGTTGGGGAGACCCTAACCCAGCGGCGCTAGAGGAATTAAAGACACATACACAGAAATATAGAGGTGTGAAGTGGGAAATCAGGGGTCTCACAGCCTTCAGAGCTGAGAGCCCCAAACAGAGATTTACCCACATATTTATTAACAGCAAGCCAGTCATTAGCATTGTTTCTATAGATAATAGATTAAGTAAAAGTATCCCTTATGGGAAACGAAGGGATGGGCCTAAATAAAGGGATGGGTTGGGCTAGTTATCTGCAGCAGAAGCATGTTCTTAAGGCACATGCTATCGTTTGTTATTTAAGAACGCCTTTAAGCGGTTTTCCTCCCTGAGCGGGCCAGGTGTTCCTTGCCTCATTCTGGTGAACGGTAAACCCACAACCTTCTAGCGTGGGTGTTATAGCTATCATGGCCATCATGAACATGTCACAGTGCTGCAGAGATTTTGTTTGTGGCCAGTTTTGGGGACAGTTTATGGCCAGATTTTGGGGGCCTGTTCCCAACAGGGATTACAGCCACCACACCCTGCCTGAAACAGTTATTACCATGGTGACTGCCAAGTACATGGTCTTAGAATTTTTAACTGATTATTTGTAGTGGCCAAATTACAACCGGATATTATGCTTTGAGTGTCTAGATTTGCTTAGCCTGGAGAAGAAAAGAATCATTGGGAGATAGTTGTCTTCAGTCGTTTGAAGAGTTTTTTTGCAAAGAGAAGGAAGACACAATTTATGTTGTTTCAGCAGGCAGAATTACAGCAACAGAGCAAAAGTTACAAGTAGGAATACTTCATGTGTTTTAAGCTTCTAGTAGTTCTTTCCCGCACTGGTACATACCACCTTAGAAAGCAGTGTATTTTCTGCATGGAAGGAATGTTTCTTCTGTTTCTTGAATGTCTACTGTGGTACCATCTCTATGCCAGGTACCTTTGCACACCTACTCATTTAATTTGTTTTATAGATGAAGGAAGAGTCAGTTACAGGCTCTTTCTCTTTGTACTACATCTTACTGCTAGGTGAGGGAGTTTCAGTATTTCAAGGGTGGATGGATTCAGTAATTCTTAATATTAATTCCAAAATCTGTGATTATATGAGCATGTCTGTTGCTTTGTATCGTGTGATACTTGATTTCCAGATACTGCTAAACTATAACATATTCTTTTTAAGAACCATTTCTGTGTCTCTTGGCAACAGATGGGTAATTTTAATTATGGCACATGGGTTGACATCAAAACTATTTTTGAGCTAGGTTGTTTGTGGATGTTTAGGACTATGATATTCAAATAGAATATGGAAGTCAACAAGTTTGTCTTTAGACAAAATAAGCTCAGTTTTGGATCTCTTGGACTTAAGAGATAGTAGGAGTACATCTACTCAAGGTGCCCCCAGACAACTAGAAATGTAGGTTAAGAGCTTCAGGGGAAGTTTAGGAATTAGGTAGAGATTTAGGAATTACCTGCAGAGAGGATAATTGAAGAAAATGGGCTTGAATATATTAATAATTTACAAGGGAGCAAGATTAGAGAGAAGAGGACCAAGGACATACTTACGGTTTTCAAATTTTGAAATACTTAGTATTTCCAAGACTAGAGGAAAAGGAGGAATCTCGATATGTTCAGGGGTGGAGGAAGGAGAGTAGGACCAAAGTGAGACATGTTTTCCTTCTAGGAGCTTAATGGTTTTTTAGAGAAAATTATAATTAAAAATGAGCAGTTAGGAGCTAGATATTTTTCAAGCTGTATAATAATGGAGGTGGCCTAATCTTAGAAGAGGAGAAGATAGATTAATGAGAAAGGCTTGAAATAATAAAATATTTTAAAATCCAGAGTTATTAAGCATTACAAAATGAGAAAAGAAAAAAGAGGCCGTGAGTAATGATAGAATTAAAATAAATATAGTTATTTTCTTTATCATATTCTCACCTACATGCAGATTGGAAACTGAAAAACAGAAGCAGAAATATGTGGGAAATAATCGGGTGGGGAAATGTCCTATATCCCTCAACTGAAATGTTTGGTAACAGAAGTGTTTGGGATTTGGGATTCTTTTCCTAGATTTTGGAATATTTACGTATACTTCCAGTTGAGCATCCCAAATTTGAAAATTCAAAATCTAAAATTGTTCAAAATCTGAAACTTTTTGAGTGCCAGTATGACGTACAAAGGAAATACTCATTGGCACATTTTGGATTTCAGATTTTCAGATTTGGGATGCTCAACCTGTACCTTTAAGCAGTCTCTAGAGTTAGAGCTAGAAACACAGAAGAGAATTTTTCTACAAACTTTGTGCATTGAGTTTGGCAGCCTGTTGGATGAGGTAGTGGTGTCTTAACTACTCATCTTTAGCACCTCACTTTTCTGTTGGGTCCCTCCTGCCCCTAACCCTAGAGGTTGGTATTAAAATATTTTAAGGTCTTCTGTTCACAGCATGTTTATCGGCTTGTCAGTATGCTAATATAATTATGTCCTCAGCATAAGATTTCCCAAATCATAGTGGTTTTTTCTGTTTTTTATTTTTTATTTTTTCAGCCTATTTGATGGCTTTGCAGATGGACTAGGAGTTGCTGAAGCTATTTCATATGTGGATCCTCAGTTCCTTACCTACATGGCACTAGAAGAACGCTTAGCCCAGGCTATGGAGGTATGTTCATAACTCTGATGTCCATATATAAGTTGATGGGATACAAAATGATAAAGGTTTAAAGGGATTTTTAGACTACTCTTAAAAAAAGGTGAATCTTTTTCCCATCAGTTTAGTAACAGTTATTGAATAATAATTGTCACCAGTATGTTCATACAAATTATACTTGATGTCCTGCTAGTTTGCCTTACATTTCAGTATTTCTCAGTTTTTACTGTAGAATGGAAAATGTTTTGCTTACATTTAGAAAATATACTTTTTTCTCTATTGAATTATACAAGTATGAGAGTGAGTATCTTACATACACTTGCACAGGTGTATTTGTGAAATGCAGTTGAAGCTAAGGATATATTACAAATCTCTTTTTTTCTCATGGCTTCTAAATACTATCCAGCTGCCTAATGCAGTTAGGAAATTTGCTCCTCCTTATCCCAACAGACATATACACACTTTAATAAATGGGGCATATTTGCTGCCTAAGTTTCTCTTGCCTTCTTTTCATTATTTAACTAAAACAGAAAAACCCATTTTTAAATGTATTTGCCTAAGTTCAAAGCCCAAGTATTTTCATGTTTGGGAACTACTACTGTACCAGTGGATTTCATTAAAATAAGTCTTTCTTTAAATCACTTATTTCCAAAATGATTTCCAAAATATAGGTACAGAAATGACTGGTGAATGAGCCACAGGTGAGAGAACAAAAAATTGGCAAGAACTTTTAGGAGCATTATAATGTATTTTGTCTTTAAATTTTCTGAGATTAGAAAGTCCAGTTTATGTATTTATTTTTGAGACGAGATCTCACTCTGTCGCCCAAGCTGGAGTACAGTGGTGCAGTCATACCTTACTACAGCCCTGAACTCCTGGGCTCAAGCGATCAGCCCACCTTAGCCTGTCCCAGGTAGCGGGGACTACAGATATGGGCCATCAGACCTGGTTTGGGTTTTTTGTGGGGTTGTTTGGTAGAGATAGGGTCTCATTATGTTACCCAGGCTGGTCTCAAACTCCTGCCCTGAAGCAATCCTCCCACTTTGGCCTCCCATGGCACTGGGATTATAGACATGAGTCACCTGCCCAGCCAGAAAGTCTAGTTTAGATTGACAAATTAGATAGCAGGTACCTATCTAATATCGATATATTTAATAATATATTTATATATCTAATATATTACCTCTCTAATATATAATATATATTAGATATATCTATCAGATAAATTTGTCTTTAAATTATCTCTAATATATTGTATATTATATGTTAGATATCTATTAGATATAGATATCTAATATAGATATAGATATCTATAGATATTAGATATCTGTCCATCTGCACACACACATGCATGCATATACATGTTCACGTACATTTATGCTAGCTCTGCTTTGTCATCACTTTTTTTACATATGTAACTGTCCATGGAGATTGCTTTCAATTACACTTTATGGTGAATGTTTTTCTCAAAGTAACCATAGCAGAAATACTCTATACTAGGAAAAAAGTCAGAAAGAACATCATGAGATAGGATACACTTAGGATTTTTGCTAAATTATTTAACCTGCCTTGGCAAATTCTGACACATAAGAAATAATGGTGTAGCATGGCAACTTGCATCAGAAATATATAAAGATTAAGGATCACTCATTTCCTTGTGCTAAATAACTCTTTGATCTGTTCTAGGGTCTGATTTCACAACATTTAGTCTTTCATTTTATGCTAGTGGTTTATGATTACCTACAATATGAAGATAACTTTAAAAAGAAATGTTGAGAATAAAATGTTTTAGTATTTGTTACTAGTGGGGAATGTGACATTTGGCATCTTGAAAGAAGAACCAGAGAGGCTGGTCTTGAGAGGTCATGCTAGGTAAAGGCACTAGCAGTGAACTAAAACAAAAGGCAAGCAAGAACTTGCAGTTTCAAACATTGTTGGCTTCTACCAATAGTGAATTCAGTGGCATTATTCCTACCAGTCTATACTTCTGCCTCTGTTTAATGGCTTTAAGCATCTCTCTCCTCTAAAGCTTATCAGCTTCTTCACGTTTTAGTGCTCTGATTTAATTTATTTGAATTTGATTGAGATGTTTCACTCCTAGAAAATCAGTACAGTTGTCTTCCTGTCACTCTCCAGAAATCTGTTTTTCTATGTTCGGTATGCATTTATTTAATCATTTTTTAAAATGAAACAAAAATAATTTATGATTATTTCTTTTATATTTAACACTAACACTCTTTAAATGAAACAAAAACAAAACAAACTGCTTGTTTTTGTTTGTTTCTCAAGCAGCCCTATAACTTTTTGGAAGTAGTTGCTTTCATTTCTGTTATTTTTCCAATACTAGATTGGTCATTCTTTTCAGGTAGTGGCTTTTGGTGAAAATACTGGCAATATGTATTTGTCTCCTTATATCTGTGTCTCTAATTTGAGTGAGGAGAGAGTAAAACCTTAAACAGCTTTAACTTTTTGAAACTTTTCTACTTTTCAAAATGGATTTTGAAAAAATCCCCTTGCACGTTTATGTTGACATCTGAAATTTTTCAGCATAAATCTAGGTAGTAATATTTACTTTATCATACTTCTTCGCTAAAAAATGTTTAAAATTTTTAATATAAAAAGTAGTTAAATTGAGTTACAATTAATAGTATCCAAATAATCAAAAATAAATTATGAATTTTGATAAGTATTTTGTAGGAAGTGAATCTAATGAGAAGGAGGCATTATCCTTTCCCAGTTATGAGTGAATTTTATTTATTACCAGAATGAGACATATTTCAGCATAAATTTACTTCTGATTTTCATCATATGAATGTAAGGTTGAAAAACGTTGTTCACCTAAATAAATTAATAGGAATGGAAGGAGTTTATTATGGCATTGTCACTGAATTCTTTTGAGATATTTGCCCAGACTTACATCAACTTGTCTAGATATTCTTTAGATTCCTTCCGTTTTTTTTTGTTTTTTGTTATTTTAAAAGCAAAGGATTGGAAGCCACCCAAAAGATTTGTTACTTAGTCATTAGAGTTCAGTTCTACCTCAGTACTTCAGATTGTCCCTCTGAATGGGTAAGAAGTATGCTTTTATTTATAAAGTGGAAGAAAGGCAAGTATAAACAGAATGTTAGAACAGAGAACCAGCATGATATACTGCAGGTGCATTCTTACGTGGATCAGTTTGAAGAAAGATTTTACCTATGAAAGCTTATTGAAACTGATTATCTTAAGACTGTCCATACCCACGGGCCCCTTGTGAAGTCTTTACATACTCACTATAGCACCTGCATACACCCAGGTGTAGGCACTAGGAAGGCTGTAATGTGGAGGTTAAGAAGGTGGGCTTTTGTGTTAAAGAGTTAGGCTGTGTGACCTTGGACAATTCACTTAACCTCTCTAAGCTTTAGCTTTCTCATTTACAAAATGGGAATAATAAAATCTACCTGATGGGTTATTGTGAGATTGTGTTAAAGCCTTTAGCAAAATACCTAGTTGTATTGGGAAGCTCTCAATAAATGGTATATTCATATAGGTTTATTCAAATCAATAGTCAACTAACTGGTGTAATCAGTGAACAAATCTGGATTCAGTGGTGATCATTCAGAATCGGTATTACTATCTTCATTGTTTAAAAACGGAATTGTATTTTATTCTTTAGAACAAAATTTTGTGCTGATAAAGGATTATACTACTTTAAACCTATATGTATTCTAGATTGGGTGATTTAGACTAGTTGTCTTTCTGCCTCTTGGACTAACTATTGTAAATACATTGTACTGCCTAAAGGTATAGATAGTTTTTTTTTTTTTTTAATTTTTACAGGTTTTCATACCAGTGGCTTAAAATGCTATCTTTTGCTTCTGTTGCTTATAAGTGATCCTGGATCATCTTAAATATATGACAGTACCAAGGCAATAAGTTATTTTCACATATATGAAATTTCAGGTGTTATTAGCACTGCAAATGTGCAGATAATCATTAGAAAGAGATAATGAACCCGTTGAGACAAACATACATCAAAGCATAATTAGCCTGGAATAACCTCCCCAAATGAAGGTTACTATAAATAATATCCTTTGTTTATGTGTAGCACAAATGAGTTCTTGCAAGCAGGTTCTATCTTGAGTAGTACATATGGGGAATTGGAGGAGATTCATAATTATAGCTATGTGAGAAGGAAACGGACTGATAACAGGATCTTACCTTCCATTTCCTATCTCACAATGGGAAAGTTCAATATAAAGAATTCTAAACTAGAACAAAGAAGTAGAGTAACAAGGGATTGGCTAGTAGGAAATAAAGATAATTACAAAGAATATGGGAAAAGCGCATATAAGGAGCAGCCACCACCTGTCAGGCAAAGCTAGGACAACCCAAGGAAGAGTCCCTAGTCTATCTCAGGGCTGAGGTCTAGACCTTGATGGAAATGGCACAGCTGTGGCTTGCTATGTGAGAGAGAAGTCACTTTGATATGTGCTGGTGAAACTTGCTGGAAGTCAGCTCTCTTAGGGTGCTGAGGAAAGCTATTCATAGGAAGGTGTCTAACTGGAAGTGCTGTGCTGCGGAACTGTCCAACATAGATGCTTGGGGAGGCTGCCACCTACTAAGTGCATTACAGGAACTGGCTGCTAGAGAAGCTGTGTGCACTGTAGGAGTCCAGTGCTAGAGAAAGCCATGAACCTCACACTAGTCCCAGTGTGCTCTGTCAAGCAAGCACACTGGGACAGAAGGAAGGCCCTTTCCTCCAGCAGTGTTCTTCAACATCCTCTGTGAACAAAGCTTAGCATCATGCCAGCTGTTAGGAGGGAAAGTATTTAAACGGCCCAGATTTTCACAGAGCCGACACAATCGTGAATTTGGATTTGTGGAGCAATAATTCCATAAATGGAACATTCCAGCACTTTGGTAACTTGGCTTCCATATATACCTTTCAATGCACATTTAAATTTCCATCCATCAATACATTTGTATTTCCACCCAACAAAATACAGCTATTACTACAAATGAAGTTTCACCCATTCCCCAGAATGAGCAGATGGCTAGCTCCAAGAGTCATTGTATCCATCACTAGTTATGCATTACTCCACACATTCATAGTAACACTGAATATTCTCTTATATAAAGACTAAATTGCAAATTTAACTTCCAACAACTGGCATATTGAAATAGAAATGGGAAAGAGGAAAAGTAAACTGTTAACATATACAAGTAAGCACATACATAAAACAAGCACATAAAATATGCAAAGTTACTAATCCTTGTTCTGTATTTGCTCATGAGACTGTGAATGAATGATAGCTATAACTTCCTTCTTCCATGACACAGTCATATTTTCCCTGCCCTCAGCCAGAAGCTCACTCAGCTGGTTAGGATTCTTTACTTGGTAGGGTAACCCAGACCTACATTGTTTATATCTTCAGTTCTTTCTTTTTTTGTCTGCTGTAGTTTTCTGGTAACTTTACTGTTGGGCATGAAAGCAGTAAGAGATTCACACTCCAGGTGAGATTATCACAGGGTTTTCAAGCAGAGGAAGCCTGGTCTGTGGAGGGCACACTATTTCCACTGGTAACAGGAGGCTCAGAGTGACTTGGGGATTCAAAATTATCAGTTTCCTCAGAGTTCAGCCAGATGTCTTCATTCCAGGTTTCAGAATCTTATTCCTTAACCAATCAGTGTTAAAACTTTTGAGAAATTTGATGAGACTAAGAAATCAACTCTAATTTTCATTTAGCAATCCACACAATTGCATTTTGTGTTTGACTTTTAGGAGCAAGAGCATCTTTTAGGGCTGTCGTGGATGCTTTCTGGCTCTCATACCCTATTGTGAGGTTTAAGAGACCTGAGTTTGTAATTTTTTTCTGTAAGTGCACAAGGGCACTCTTAATAATCCATCTCACATCAAGATTTTTACAGTTAGATCACTGGTGCCGTAAGGTCAAGTATAGCAGCTATCTGGGCTCTCAAGACACATGCTTCAGTTGGACCTTCATCACTGTCAACCACAGTGATACCTTGATTAATTGTGATGCCACTACAAACTATGGATTAATAGCATCCCATTCTCATTGGCAAGGAGCTCAGCACTGAGCTCAAGCTCAACAGGCGTAACCAAACCAACCCCCAAATCCTTTTCTTGCAGTTCTGTGTCCTGGGACCACTCTTAATATGAATTCTATACCAGTCTGAGTTCAGTCCCAAGAGAGAGAAATACAGTAATTTGAACAGGGAAAATTTACTGTATATATTAACTACAACAGAAGTTTAGAATACCAAGGGATTGGCTAGTAGGAAGTAAAGCAAACTCTAAAGAATATAGGATTAGCAGATTTAAGGAACAGCTTTAGGGCTGAGATAGAGCACTCTACTTCCCTCCCCTCTAAGGCTGAGAGCCAGACCTTATTGGGAAGGACACAGCCATGGCTTATGGAGGAGTATTTATGGTACTGTGCCGGCAGTACCAGAGCTTGCTGGAAATTTGCCTTCTGGAACTTGGCAAAAACCTGCCCTCTGGGGCAAGAGAAACTTCACAGTGATGTGACCAAGCCTCTAGGTACTCTGCTGCAGAACCACCTAAGATGAGTACAAGGAGAAGCTGCTGGCCACCTTGTGCTGCAATTACCAGTTACTGGATAAGCGGCATTGCTTCAAGAGCCAGGCACTGGAGAAGCCACCCACGCTGGAGGAGCCTGATGCTGGAGAAGCCATCTGTGCACAGGGAAGCCTGGCACACTGCAGGGGCAAGCCCAAGGGAACCATGAAGCAAAGTCCTTTCCTTGTGTCTCTCCAGCGCCTTCTACTGACAAAACTTAAAATCATGTCAGCTAACAAAAGGAAAAATATTTAAAAGGCCCAAATCGGTTTTCAAAGGGCAGAAATGAAAGGTGTATTTGGAGCTGAGAAGCAATAATTCAGTTACTGGAACAGTGTTTCTTTCCTTTTGCAGTGTTTCTCTGCATATCCAGAGTCAAATTTGGTGTTCAATAATATTAATTATGTTTATTAACTCTTGGTGAACCCTTTTGTTTTTCCTTTTTTAGTCCTGATTTTGCTTTGGGCTTGGCCCAAAGCAAGTTGTAATCCCTATTATAAGTCATCTCAAATTCTTTTTGGGAATATCTATGGTAGGACCTTAGGCATGTATAAATATTATGTTTGCCATCCAAAAGAATAGAGTGTTAGCTAAGCTATCAGGCAGAATTCTTCTTCTATATGGGAACCCCGGCTTGTTCATTTTTTTTTATTATGGTAAAATAAACATAACATAAAATTTACTATTGCTACAGTTTTTTAAAGTGTACAGTTCAGTGTAATTAAGTGTATTCACATTGCTGTAAACAGTAACTCCCCATTTTCCCATCTCTCCAGCCCCTGGCAACCACCATTCTGTTTTCTGTCTCAATGAATTTGACTACTTTAGGTATCTCATATAAGAATCATACAGTACTTATCCTTCTGTGACTGGCTTGTTTCACTTAGGATAATGTCTTCAAGGTTCATCCATGTTGTGGCATGTGTTAGAATTTCCTTCCTTTTCAAGGCGGAGTAATATTCCACTGTATGTGTACATCACATTTTGCATATTCATCCATCCATCAATGAACAGTTGATTTGCTTCCACCTTTTGGCTCTTGTGAATAATGCTGCAGTGAATGTGGATGTACAGATACTTGTTTTAGTCCTTGCTTTCAGTTCTTTTTGGGTATATACCCAGAACTAGAATTGCTGGATTATGTGATAATTCTGTTTTTAATTTTGAGGAATTGTTAGGCTGTTTTCTGTAGCAGTGGCAATATTCTGCACTCCAACGAGGAGGGGAGGCCCAGTTTTGATAGTTGTCAAATTTCCTTCAAGTTTTTCATCCCTAAAAAGAAGCCAAGGTCTTTCATAGCTTCATGATCTTATGATGCTGTAATTAGGATATAATACTAACAAGTAATAATTAAACTGTGTCGTACCAATTCTTTGAATACAGTAGCAGTTCAGAAGGATACTAGTGTAGTCTAGGACCACTGACATAGGCTTCATGGAAGAGACAGGACTTATGCAGTCCCTGAGGGAGTGATGGGACTTAAAGGATGGACAGAAAGCACCAGGCAGGGGAAGCAGCATGTGCACCAAGAACAAGTAATTGTACAGGTTGCAGACAAAAAGACAAAAGTCTCAACTGCCGTTCTGGTCTAATTAGAGCCGGAAAGGATGAGGATGACGCATCCCCGATGATCACATGATCTGATGTTCTTTTCATCCTTCTTAGAACAGTAATTTGACACAGATATTTGAACCTGTAAATGAAATTCACAACCCAGATAACGTAGTAATACTTGTGAGCTGGTATTGTGGGTGTGCCAAATCCATGCCAGTAGTAGATACAGCCATTCAGGAGTGCATTATTTGCTTCCATACTTGGAGCTTCTAGCAACCTCAGCCACATTTTATCTTTCATGAAGTGAACCTTTCCAAAATGTTTATTACTTTCTTTCATGTTATTGATCTCACATAGGAACCAACAGTTGGAAAAAGTAACCACTCCTTCAAAATATAAATACGGAAAAGTAGATGACTACTGAGACAAGGTAGATTTTTTTTTTTTTTTTTTTTTTTTTTTTGAGACAGAGTCTTGCGCTGTCACCCAGGCTGGAGTGCGTGATGATCTCAGCTCACTGCACCCTCTGCCTCCCAGGATCAAGCGATTCTCTTGTCTCAGTCTCCCCAGTAGCTGGGATTATAGGCACACACTACCACGACCTGCTTTTTTTTTTTTTTTTTTTTTTTTTGAGATGGAGTTTCGCTCTTGTTGCTCATGCTAGAGTGCAATGGCATGATCTCGGTGCATTACAACCTCTAACTCCTGGGTTCAAGCAATTCTTCTGCCTCAGCCTCCCAAGTAGCTGGGATTACAGGCATGTGCCACCACGCCCTGCTAATTTTGTATTTTTTTTTTTTACTAGAGACGGGATTTCACCATGTTGGTCAGGCTGGTCTTGAACTCCTGACCTCAAGTGACCCACCCCGCCTCGGCTTCCCAAAGTGCTGGGATTACAGGCATGAGCCATCACGCCCGGCTGAGACAAGGTATATTTTTATTTCACATGTAGAAAGTTGGGCTCTGTGTGTATATTTAATGTTTTGGTTTGTTGGTGATCGTGGTAGTTCCTTCTGAAAAGGCAAAAGGAGCAAAGGACTAAAGCAAAAGAAACAAAAAGAGAATAATGGTGATATAATTTTGGAGATACCCTAAAAAATAGTTTTCTGTTACTGTTTTAAGGTATTTCTAACAAAGAACTGTACCTTTTGTTTTTCAGACTGCTCTGGCACATTTAGAGTCTCTTGCAGTGGATGTTGAGGTGGCCAATCCACCAGCCAGTAAGGAAAGCATTGATGGTCTTCCAGAGACCCTTGTTCTTGAAGATCACACTGGTAAGGGCAAAGTTGATCTCACATGTTGAAGAACACGTTGTACATTTAAGTATATTATCAGTGTACCTAGATAATTAAATTCTTGATTATTAGAAACTTTAGATTTTTTTTTTAATAGAAACCAGATATTCACAAACTTTCACCTAGTACAAGAATGTTTTTAATTTTCAAGTGATAGGCTGAGACAAATGTTCCTGTCAGCTTTTTTACAAAAGCAGTGTTTATTAGATTCCAGATTGCCAAGTATTAGACAGAAATGCCTGCCCAATTAACTGATCAAAGACTGACTCTTTCGTCTTTCAGAGGTATCTTCTATGAGTATAATATGTTGCTTTTCAGTTTTATTAAAATTGAACTACGTGTGATTGATCTAAATTATTTGTTGTTTTCAGCTATTGGTCAGGAACAATGCTGTCCAATCTGTTGCAGTGAGTATATTAAGGATGATATAGCAACAGAGTTGCCTTGTCACCATTTCTTTCACAAACCTTGTGTCTCAATTTGGCTACAAAAGGTGAGTGATAGAATAATTAATTTAAAAATTAATACTTTAATAGTGTCTTCTGCAAATGAATAATAATAGTATCTTTTTTTGTGTGTGTGTGTGAGACAGAGTTTCGCTCTTGTCACCTAGGCTGGAGTGCAGTGGCTCAATCTCGGCTCACCGCAACCTCTGCCTCCAGGGTTCAAGCGATTCTCCTGCCTCAGTCTCCCAAGTAGCTGGGGTTACAGGCACCCACCACCAAGCCTGGCTAATTATTTGTAGTTTTAGTAGAGACAGAGTTTCGCCATATTGGTCAGGCTGGTCTCAAACTCCTGACCTCAGGTGATCTGCCTGCCTCAGCCTCCCAAAGTGCTGGGATTTCAGGCGTGAGCCACCATGCCCAGCCAATAGTAGTATCTTTTAAACCTGTTTTAGCCACAAATGTGTAGTACTTTTTAATTCATTGTTAAAAACTGGTTACATTTAATGATTATAGATCAGGGATAATATGAAAGTATTTTACTAACATTGTCTAAAAACAATATAGAGAATAATAACGTTTTTAATCATTTTAGGAAGTGATTAAATATCTGAAAAATCATTTTAGAATAAAGCTGATTCGAATTTTAATCATAACCCTGAAATTTGGTGTTTTCAAAAGTATCTAAAGCAGAGAAGCCTTTGGCACTACTCAAAGTACTGTAACAATATACAGCTATTCTGCTAATACAGGTTGGTGTTTCTGAAATGTATATGAGAGATACTTAATAAACTACCAAGTATCTCCTATTCCAGTTTTCATATATTGTCTTCAAATATTTACCCAATAAATCTTAAGCATATTTGAATTATTTAAATAAAGGAAGTGTTTTATTTCTGTCTTCTCTGTGAACTCTTATTTTTGCATAAAGGATATTAACCATCCAGCTCACTAGGAATTCCCAAGTCACTTTCCCAAATTATCTACTTAGGAATACAACTCCCTTTCTTCACTATAACCAGTGCTTTTTTTCTCCTTCCCTTTTCCCATTCCTTTTCTTCCTTCCCTCTCTTTCCTTTTCCTTTCTTTGCTGTTCCTCTATTTCTATTTGCCGCTTCATTCTTCTCAAAACTCTGCTTAAAATCTCTGAAATCCAGTTTAGAAATGTTCACTGTTCTTTTATAAAATATCTCTGTATGAGATAACCCATAGTGCCTGTCAGGTAGTAAGTGCCCAGTAAATATTTTACAAATCATATCAGATGAAAGCTATTACTAGAATTAGAGATGTTTTTATTTTATTAACAACAAAATCACAAATACAAACTTATGATGCAAGTTACAAAGACCAGCTAGCAGTCTTCAGTAAACAGCATGTGCTAATGTGCACTATTTGGGGCGTATTGCCTGCGTAGAGATCATGTGTGTCTCAAGTCCCATGAGACTTCCTGGTATTCTGGATTGAGGTATAATGCTGGATTCTGAATTAGTTTAAAATACTGCTTTCCTTGCTCTCTCCCTTCTCCCAGAACGTAATTTGGGGAATAATATTTTAGGTGATTTTTCTTAACCTGTTTATCTGGCATTTTGTTAATACGGCCTAGATGGCTGTGCCGTACAATATACCAACCTCTAGTGTTTTTATAAGAGTTAAAGTTTTTATAACAGTTAAAGTGATCAATTTAATATAGTGTTTGGCACATAGTAAACATATAGTATAGGAAAAGCAATGGTAAACTTATTACTAATGAAAGTTAGAATTCAGTAGAAAATGACTTTTTCAGTGTCTGTACATGATGGTGGTGGTAGTGGAAGTAGGTGTTACTAAAATTATTGGGGAAGCAGAAAATGCAGAGCCACCAACTCTTAAGATTTTTGAGCATGGCTGAGTCTGTGAGGTCTATTCCCTCATTTCATTTCTACTCCCATACATTAGACCTTCAACCCTTGTTGTCTTAACTACTATTGTAGTGACCTACTTTATTTCCTTACTTCCTGTAGAGGTACTTTCTTTTCATTTCTTTTTTATTTGCGTAAATCTGTGGGGCACATGTGCAACTTTGTTACATGCATAGGTTATGCAGTGGTCAAGTCAGGGCTTTTAGGATATCCCATCACCTGGATAACATACATTATACCCATTAACTAATTTCTCATCATCTTCCCCCCTTCCTATCCCTCACTCTTCCAAATCTTCATTATCTATCATGCCATCATTAAAGGCATTTTCTGAAATGTAGTTCTGATAATGTACTTCCCTTCTCATGAAAGAAACAGAGGGACCTCCAGTCACCTGCGGAATAATCTGAAGTTTTAATCTTGACATTCAAGGCCTTCTGTGATTTAGACCCCAACCTGTTTCTTCAGATTTACTTTTCTGTACGCTTGCTCATGTTTCTATGCATTTGCTCCTGAAGTCTGGCATGATTTTTCCCTATACCATCTGTAAGATTAGATGATATAGGTAGGTGCAGTTTAAATTCCACCTTTTCTGTCCTTAATAAATGCTGTCTTTAAACTCCTACAATAGCTTCAGAGACTTAAGAAGCAGTGTTTTGTGTGCCTGCTGTGTGTCAGTCACTGTTAGATGATTCCTCTTTAATGATTCGTGATTTCTCCTTTAATTCTCACAGTACTTTAGTACTTATTGGTATCTTTATTCCTGTTTTCTAATGATTGTTACTTGTCTAAGTTTAAATAGCTAGTATGTAGTTCACCAAGACCACGCTCATCTATTTGACTCTAAAATAGTACTGTTGGGGCCCAAACTTTATGGCAAGTACACAATAAATGTTTGCTGAAATGAATTTTTTGTTTTTGTTTTTGTTTTTTCTGAGACGGAGTCTCACTGTCACCCAGGCTGGAGTGCAATGGCGCTGTCTCGGCTCACTGCAACATCTGCCTTCCAGGTTCAAGCAATTCTGCCTCAGCCTCCTGAGTAGCTGGGACTACAGGCACACACTACCACGCTCAGCTAATTTTTTGTATTTTGGTAGTGACGGGGTTTCACCATGTTGCCCAGGCTGGTTGCGAACTCCTGAGCTCAGGCAATCCACCCACCTCGGCCTCCCAAAGTGCTGGGATTACAGGCATGAGCCCCTGGCCTGAAATGAATTCTTAAACGGTAAACAATATATGTTGTACAGCCTTGAATTATACTTGAGAATTTGCTATAACCCAAGGTAACAGTGTCTTCAGTCTTTCTGCTCTCAGGAAATACCTTAGTGTGAAGCCTTTCCTGCTTTTTTTCTGGGGAGAATGTTCCCAAGATACAGTTCTTTGTCGCCTTCAACATCATGATCTCTTCAGCCTCCCTTCCAGCAGGGAGTTCTCTTTGGGAAAAAGACCAGATTTGCAGGGGGATAATCTGTTATCAGATAACATAGCTCTGTAATCGTCCATTGGTCCTAGAATGTTGTGCTCCTAGTATAACTGCTTTCCCCTTCGTACCTTCTCTCCATGGCCTGTGGTTGATTGTTTTGTCATTTAAAAGGCACCTAACACTCTATCTCTTTTTGGAAAGAAATGTCATGGCTTAGAAAGAAAGTCTGAAGTCCATCTGCTTTGACATATCTGTGCTACCCTAAAATGAGGCTTTAATTTCCCATAGACCTACATTAATTCGCCGTAGACCTTCTTTAATTCACACCAAATCATAAATGATAAATAAATCATAAATGATTTGGTGTGAATTAAAGTAGGTCTGTGGTTTCTCTGATAAACGCATAATAGACTAAATAATGATAATTCAATTCAGATTATTGTTGAGCTAAACTCTGACCTCCATGTGGGCATGTGCCATGATTCTTTGCTCACCCTCTGCCGTTGCATCACTGCGGAGTTTAGCAGCTCTTAATTAAAACTCACTAAATGAAGAAGGATGAATGACCTTAAAGATATGAACAGAATAAGAGACATCGTTTACCCTCAAAGAAACTAGAGTCTGATTGGGCACAGAGGAAAAAGTATTAAAATTAGGTCTTTCTGCATTGTGTGGATTTGACATTTGTTTTTTGTTGTTAAGATTCTTATTATTAGGATAATGATACTGTTTTTTCTTTATTAAGTTACTTGTGTGGCAGTTAAGATGATTCTGGTGGCTCTTAACTTTTTTTTTTTCTCCAGTCGGGAACATGCCCTGTGTGCCGCCGTCATTTCCCACCTGCGGTTATTGAAGCATCTGCAGCTCCTTCCTCTGAGCCTGATCCTGATGCCCCACCTTCAAATGACAGTATTGCAGAAGCGCCCTAAACCTTGACAGTTGAAATGAGATCAGTGTATCGAAGTAAATCTGCAAATTCCTTCTAAATCTCATGTGCAAATATATATAAATATATTTAAAAATGCTATATATAGTATATGCCATAGTTTAGAAAGAATATTAACCTTTCTAAACTAAATTTAGGTTTGCAGAAAGTATTAAACATTTTCAAGCTGAATGTTGAGACAGTGCATCCATTTTCTTTAGTTGAATATGTTTGTATTAATTTAAAGCCAAGCTTATCAGTTGACTCTCTCCAGAATAAATAATCATCTGTGTGCCGTACGTTATTGGCTTTGTCTGTAATACTGCCACTAAGTGATTATAATTAAGCTGTCCTGTTTGCATCAAATGTAAAGACTGTGTTCCCAACAGTAGTAAAATCTGGTTTCAATGGAAATGAAACAAATTCTATAGTATGCTTTTTCACTAGTCCCTTTGGTTTTACTGTATCATAACCTCTTGGTTCATATGCTGAGAAATTTTTCAGAAAGTCCATTTTTGTTTAAAATTAGGACTTTTCAGAATGCCAAATGAAGGCTAAAATTTTGGCCAGAACATTACAAAAGTTTTAAATCATAGACGTAACTCCCCCTGAAATAAGGTTAGGTAGTAAAATCCGTAATGAAACCAGTGGATATGCTTAACGTAAGGTTAATAAAGCATACAAAGATTCTAGTGTGCTCAGGGCTTGGTACAATGAGCTGAATTAGATGGCCTTATGAAACTCTTTCTAACCTCTTACCCAACCTGTTTCTCCTTGGTTAAAATTATACTTGAAGGCCCAGAACACTCATGGCACATTTGTTTAATATTGGATATAGTTAGTTTAAGGTAATTTTGCTTTACAGTATTTTGGAAGGTCTGAAAACTTGCACAGGGTCATCTTTGTAATTATATAACCCCAAACTAAGATGCACAGTGTCTCCTTCAGGTGATCACACACAGTAGATGAGTATGTGCAGACATGGACATAATAGTTCACTTACAAATGTGATTTGATGTTAACACTAGAGAATGATGACTGTTAGAACATTTGAGCAAGTAAAATAGTAAAGCACATAGTGAGTGTACGTCCATCTAATTGGTACATTGATAATTTAGTTTGGGCACATAAAAGGAATATTTATATGGCTTCCCAAATGCAGAGTTACGTCTTATTTGTGTAATTTCTCTGAGTATTTATATCCCGTCTCCTTTTTTCATTCTTAAAAATAGATGAATTTTCACTGTTGGCACATATGAGGCTTAAATATAAGGAACATAACACTTGCATTCTAATTTTTGCATATATTGTAAATGTGTCTGGTATTTACAGCAAAATACTGTGTATCCTTTTATGGGTAAAACAAAAGTGAACATTGCATGCATGTAATGTGATGAATTTGTAATTTAGGGGTTCTTTGGGGCTTCTGTGACTTTGGAAATGCTTACATTCAGGCCTTAATGTTGCATTAGCTAGCATGTTTTCCCTCTGATGTATATAGTCACCATTGTATAAACTAATCTTTGCTTGTTTTCTATTCTGTGATCTTTCCATATCATATTTCATTAATGATCAGTTAGTGTCAAGGAGTCAAATCAGATTAAAATTAATTTCATGTGTATATGGTGGAAATTTGTGGCTAGTGTGATTTTTGTTTGTTTCCTTTTAAGTACTGTTGATCAGTTGTGACACTTACTGGTTAAACTTACGTTGCTAAAGATTTCTCTATAATAAGCCACACATTATATTTAGACTATATTAAGGGACCTTGGTTTCTTCTAGATAGCAGCTGTCCCAAAGAAAATATTTCTTCTTTGTCTGTTAAGATTTAGCTATTATCTGCCAGTTGTTAAGAGGTTTTGGTTCCAAACTCAACCAGCAATGTTGAGAGCTGAACTTAAGATAGCTGTTGTACTTTTTGCTTTCCATCTGTTACTGTCCTTCATTCTTGGCTCCCTACTATCTATAAACAGCTGCTGTGAAGGAGAAAAGTTGAATAAGAGTTGGCTTAAATTTTAAAAAGGAAAAAGAAAATTGAGGTTTTAGAATTTTCATGGTAACAAGCTCTGGTGTAAGCTAAGGCTGGCAAGTTCAGATACTAAAATATTATTTGGTCATATCTTGGATCCTTTTGAAAAAGTTAAGACTATATGAAGGGAAATTAGAAATAAGTATGAATATTAATAAAATAGCATTTATCTTATTTCTGTATTTTATGTTGTGACTTAACCTAATTTTATTTTTTTTAACATTTTCTTATAATATGAATGCTGATATTTAAAGGTAGATCTATGTGGTATTCTTTTGTGTTTCTTATTCTTTTGTGTTTCTTAATTGTTTATCTCTAACTCTTAAGATTATTTGTGATCTGGATTTATGTATTTGTTAGATACATGTGAATTGTTAAAATGGAATGCAAGTTTTTCAAAAGCCCAGGTCTAAATGTAATGGTTGGTTTATTGTTCTACAACCCCAGCCCATCGTTTTCTGTGTAAATCATAAACAATAAACAGAATATACTCAGTGGTCATTTCTAATATTTAATTGTGTAATTGTATCACTTCTATAATGTAACCCCTGAAGGATTTAGAGTTAATGACAGATAACACTACTGAGCATGTGATGTTAAAAGTCCTTGAACTATAATCTAAGAAAGCCCTAGAAAGAGCCAGACAGAAGTAGTTGATGGACTTCCTACTGCTGTAGGGTAATTATTATTATTTTATTATACTTTTAGGTTTTAGGTACATGTCACAATGTCAGGTTTGTTACATATGTACCTGCACCCATTAACTCGTCATTTAGCATTAGGTATATCTCCTAATGCTGTCCCTCCCCCCTCCCCCCACCCCACAACAGTCCCCGGAGTGTGATGTTCCCCTTCCTGTGTCCATGAGTTCTCATTGTTCAATTCCCACCTATGAGTGAGAACATGCGGTGTTTGGTTTTTTGTCCTTGCGATAGTTTACTGAGAATGATGGTTTCCAGTTTCATCCATGTCCCTACAAAGGACACGAACTCATCATTTTTTATGGCTGCATAGTATTCCATGGTGTATATGTGCCACATTTTCTTAATCCAGTCTATCGTTGTTGGACATTTGGGTTGGTTCCAACTCTTTGCTATTGTGAATAGTGTAGGGTCTCTTGAGTCCTTGCCTTCTCCTCCCTGACATGCTTAGCTATCCCGTAGGTTTCAGCAGAACCTGATTTCCACACTGACTCCGGACTGCAGAAAGCCTTAATAAGGAAGGGAGCCCACCTCACGTCAGTGGTTTTCTCCAAATCAGGCATGGAAATATTATTAAATCTAACTGTTTAGCAAGATTCCTCGTGGTTCCCAAACAGTTCAGAGAACTCAGTCATTTCAGAACGGTCAATTGGGTGCTGATAAATTACGCCATTCAATTAGACGAAGACTAGCCAGGCATCGTGGTGCGCACCTATAATCCCAGCTATTCAGGAGGCCTGAGGCAGGAGGATTGGTTGAGCTCAGGAGTTTAAGAGCAGCCTGGGCAACATAGTGAGACCCTGTCTCAAAAAAATTTACAAAGTTAGATAAAAACTAATTTTGTTTAGATGCTTAGAAAGTTTAGAGTTCTGATTCTCCTCTAATAGATTAAATAGGTACTAGAAAAATAGTCTCAGAGCTAGAAACATCAGTGGTATACCTCTACTGTCAATGTTTTTATAATTTCATCATGATTTTCATTCAGCCACTGCTGGATGGAGCCATTTGGCACCCCTGCAAAGGATGAATTTCATTGTTGGAAGATTGTCTCCAAATTTCTCTATAATAAACAGCACATGTGAAATTAGATAGTCCTGTTTCTCCTGTGTGGTCACCTCTTCATATCCTCCTTCAGGCTTCACACTTTCTGAACTCTTACATGGTATCTATTCCAGACCAGCCTAGAGTTGGCTCTTTCACTCCTTCTCTTAAAGTATGTTGCTCAGAGTTAAACACAGTTCTGTGGTCGAACTAGGGCAGGGTTCAGGAGCACTGTTGCCAACTTCAGAGTTATTCTCCTGTGGCTGTTATGGTTGGTATATGTTATTATTACCACCATCATTATTAGCCAGGCTGTCATACTGTTTGCTGTCTCTTGCCGAGCTTCACAGGTATTGCTGGTAAGCCAAGTCCCCGCCTAATCTTTACTTAAACAGTCTCTTATTAACCTAACTGAAGGACGGCATTCATCCTTACTGAATTTAATTTGTGAAGGTTCTTGTGAATTCAGGTTTTCCGTCTTAGCCTTGCATCCGTTCCAATTTTGATAAAGCATACCTTTGGTATTTAGTGGCTTTTTCTAAGTTGTTGATACATGTTGAATTGAATGGGATGCAATACAGACCCTCTTTGGAATGCCACTATACACTGCACTTAAGGTGAGTGATCCGTTAATTAGTAATTCGGTTACAGTTGTTGCAGTAACTACCAGTCACTTCATATGCCCCTGTTTCTTCATCTTTCCTAAAACGGACACTAAAAATTTTGTCGTGTTTGGCAGACAGATGCACTGTGCGCTGTCTTTGGAAGTGGCCTAATGTGCTAGTATATTAAAGAAAGGAAATGAAGTCAGCTGCTAACGCCTCATTCTTAGTGAATCCATACTGCCTCTTTTTTCTAACTCCTTACATGCCATCTGTTTAATAATCTGCCTTAGAATTTAAGTGGTCAGTGTCAAGCTCATTTTAATAATTTTTGGAGTCCACCTTTTCCCATCTCAAAATTGTGGCGTTTGAAATAACATGACCTTGACAAAGTCACGTAATCACCTGCTTCTGTTTTCTGTATAAAGTAATGAATCTAAAGTATAGGTTCAGTACTACCACTATTTGTGCATGAATAAGGGTTTGAAAAAAAATGTTTTTCATTGATGTGCAAAGTCATAGGGAAATATGTTATACTTGGTTTCCATCATTGTTTATAGCACCACTTTTTGGAGATTGATGAACATTTCAGATAAAACACTCTTAAAAACATATTAATTACCTTTCAAGAGTTGAGAATTTGACAGGGGAACTTTATTAAGTCAAAATAAAATGTAATTTTCATACTATTAATTTTGCTAAAAGGCTACAAACCTAATACACTAATAAAGATAGTTGGTAATTTATTGCATCTTATATTATTAGTATATAATCAATATACAGTTTTTATAGTGAACATTGACAGGGAGGAGGTCTTTATCTTTTTAGAAAGATACTACTTCTTACTGTCAGTAATTTCCTTAGATTATAACAATGTTTCTTCTTACGAAGATTCATTTTTTAAATGCATTTTTACATTATAATAATAGTTCCTATTTATGAAACACTAAATATTAGGCATAGTGTAGGCTCTCTATCTTAGCTCATCTTCATAATAAGTCTGCAGGGTTGATTTATTGTCTCAACTTTACAAATTAAAAAAAAAATTGAGCCCCAGACATGGTCAAAGAGCCCTGGTTCTTAAAGGAGATACTGTGGGTTCTGTCCACTTCATGCTGCCTTCCTGAGTAGGAACAGCTTACCTGATCAGTGTTATCAGTGTTATTATTTAAGTACATTGCTTGAGATGCAGTCTGTTTTGTTTTTTTGTTTTGTTTTATCAGAAAAAATTAGGATCTGTTCAGAATTTTGAGAAATATTTTTTCCTTGCTATATTATTTTGCTAACATGTTAATATATTTGTGTACTGATGACCAAGATTCTAATGTGGCCCTGAAGAGTGAAGTTTCTTAGTCAGCAGTAAGATCTAATGAGAACTTCCTACCTTTGCCTGCTAATCTGGGATTCTTAAACTGTTCTGCAGAAACTGTCCCAGGCCTGAAAGGTGTATAGCATCCTGTTGTCTCTTAGCCATCGAGAGCTAACTATGCAGACATCTTTCTACGGGCAGTTTGTGCTACCCTTTCCGAAGGTCTAGATTTCAGTTCCTCTATAAGCCATGGACATTTGCCCTCCACAACTGCAAATATCCAAAGAGTACAGAACCTACCCCCAAGTTGTTTTATTCGTAGGAAGTGACACTTGACAGGGGCTTTCCTTTTGATTTCAATCCTTAATAAATGCCATTTTAAATCCTTTTTTTAAAGAATTCTTTTAAAAATCCAGCCGTTTACATTGTGCCCTAGTTCTATTAGTCTAGTCCCAATGACTTGTGAAGAGAACCCAAGTGTTACAGACAGCCGTTAAAAGGGGCTTGTCTACATGCCATCATACCGACTGGCTTTTGGCCCCAACAAATAATTCTTCCTCTTTACCTGGACCAAGGATCCCCCAACCCTGGTATTGCAGTATTCTAGGTTTGGTGCCATTCTAGAATGTTAGACTTTTTATTTCCGTTTAAATTGACCTTTAAAGCAGATGAAGATAGGGATGAGGAGCTTACAAGATCAACCTTGTCTGGGAAGCAAGCTCTAGCCTCAGTTGGATGACGAAGCTATTCACAAGTGAGCACCTTGGTTACAACCCACATCTAAATGAGTAAATACTACCTGAAAGAAAATGTTTAAAAATTTTCAAATTGGGGAGCTTATGAAAATAGTATATTAGGACATATAAAATGGAAATACTTTCTCAATCCACTGAAAAACACCTTCATTAAATCCAACAAATATTTGTATAACCTGAGCTGCTGTCCATTTAATATGTACAAAGTGCCTACTCTCACAAACCTGTGTACAAGATAGACAAGATCCCTGGCCTCCTGAAGTGTCCATTGTAATGAAGAGACTGTTACACGTGCCCACCCCCAGTACAGCTGGATTCACTCACTAGAAAGGATTTCATCTTAGCCTGGGGAATGCCTGACACACAGGGCCTTAGTGTCTCTTCTGTGATTACCCAAGCTAGAAACAAAAGCAAGGAAAGAATGAGCCCCCTAAGGTGATTTTAGCTACCAGCACCTACTCTCAAGCCCAAAGGATCTATAGCTATATTGAGATAGTTATAGGTTGAAGGGTTGAGCCTATCCCTTAAGAGGTCGTATGCCCTATGGCCCACAGCAGGCCATGATGTCTTACAACCAGGGAAATTTGAAAAGAATTTTTCTTTTTTTTTCTTTTTTTTTTTTTTTGAGATGCAGTCTCACTCAGGCTGGAGTGCCATGGGGCGATCTCGGCTCACTGCAACCTCTGCCTCCCTGGATCAAGCGATTCTCCTGCCTCAGCCTCCTGAGTAGATGGGGTTACAGACATGTGCCACCATGCCCCCCCTAATTTTTGTATTTTTAGTAGAGACAGGGTTTCACTATGTTGGTCAGGCTGGTCTCAAACCCCTGACCTCAGGTGATCCACCTGCCTCAAGCCTCCCAAAGTGCATGAGCCACCAGCGCCAGCCAAGAGTTTATTTTCTAGAGATGGGGGTGAGTTGAATAGAAGAACCAAAACTCCAGTGTTTGACCTTATATCCTGTGCTTTATTTTTGCTTGTTTTCTCTTCTCCCTGTGCTACAGCATTCACACATATGCATCCAGTGTGGTTTCATCCAGAAAACAGAACATAAAGCAGGCAATTCTGAAGCGCTGCTTTTCTGCTGGTTATGTAGGCTCTGATACAAAATATTGTATAATTTTTTTTGTAACTATGCTGGCGTACCAGCACTAACACAATGAACCCTGCAAACTATCTTACTAAGGGCTTAATAAGGAGTAAGCATCATTGTAAAATTGTCAGACTTGCTGTATTGTGACTCTCACAGAAGCTGAATGGGCCAAATTAAAGTGCACTGGACATTAAACGAAATAAAAGCTATGCAGATGCACAGCCATGTTAAGACAGTACCCCCTCTCAACTTAGCAGCAGCACTATGATACAGCAGAAGTGCCAAATCTGAGCATAACCGAGGTTCACTCAGGGAGGACAGAAATGTTGCACAATACTTTGGGTTCTTCTTTCCCCAACCCCCATTACTGTATAATGCATTTTCTCCCAAAACTAAGGCCCTGAAGAACTGCCTAAAGCTTAATTTATATGTAGGTGAAACTCAGTAGAAGGGGAAGCAGAACAGAATGCTGCATTGGATGGATTTACCACAGTGCCTGCAAGGACCATTCTACCTGAAGGAGAATATCCCTTCTCATTGTCAAGGACTGCAAAGGATTCAGGGTTTTCCCCTGCTTGCAAGCTAACAAGTTTCCTAGGTCCCAGGAGTATATACAAGACCCCTGGATCAGAGACAAAGGACTTCATTTCTCATAGCACAGTGGACAGCATGAGTTTCATAATTACATCAGTTTGCCTTCCCCCCAATGTGCCTCGGGAGTGCTGCACACACACAGTGTGAGTTTAGTGTCACAGCTGAGGAAATTTGAGCTTAGGAAACCCCAATCTTAGGGGACTGCTAGAAATCTGCCCCAGGATAAGACATTATCCTCATCTTGCTCAGGAAACAAATCTGTCCTCTGACCTGGGAGGAGAGTAGGGGACAATATATCTGTCTCCTAAGACTATTTGCTATACAAACATCTTTGAAAAGACAGGACAGGACAAAGCGGTTTGTGCTTCTTGCTCAGAAGATGTGCAGGAATACAAGAAATCGAGGAAGAATTGTCTCAACACCATATCCCCTGCTAAAGGGATGGGACAACAGGCCTCAAAACCCCACTCCTCCCAGCCACAGGTGATTGGACTGTTGGGCACCTGACTCAAGGCTCCTGCATTCAGGGGTTGACCAGCGACCCGGTGCTGGAGATAAGGCAGGCCTATCAACTTCTCTCACTAGTTTATGTTGGGAAATAGGGAATTCTTAACAGAAAATGGGGAGGTGAAGCAAAAGGGTTGCAGGAGGAGGGATATTAAAGTCGTAAGGAGTCAGGACATGCTGAAGTGATGAGGAAGCAGAAACTAAGAACAGTTAAAAACTGAATGGGAGAAAATACTTAAGAGTGGATTGAAGAGGAAGCCAACTGCAGTGGGAGAGAAGGAAGCTGAGCCTCATGACCAGTGGAACACCAGAATGAAGTAGTCATAGCTCCTTCCTTTCCTCAGGTATCTTTTTACTTTCTATCCCGATCTGCCACCCACACCAAACATGGATATCCTTATAACAACACACACAAGCCAGTACTGAGAGAATTTGAGTGAGCCTCTGTTTTACTTAAGTAAGCTCTTTGGTTATAAAGAACGGAAGAGATACAAAATAATGTTGCAGCACGGTGACAGTAAACTAGTTAACATTTATTGAGTGCATACTATGTGCTGGGAACATTTTTGGGTCATTTTAAATGCAACATCTTAGTTAATCCTTATATAATCCTAATAAAACTTAGAAGTAAACACTATTATAATTCCCCAAAGACATCAAAAGATTAAGTAGCTGCCAAGGCTCACATAGCGAGTAAGGGAGTCAGGATTCCAACCCAATGCCCTTAACTGCTTTGTTGTATTGCTTACTGCATAGGTGAGTGAGTCAATACTCAAGGTAAGTAAAACAAAATAAATTTTAGTGACATCACTAATAGTTCTTGCAGACTAACCTTGTAAGCTCAATAACCCTTTAAACATTCTTTCATGGGAGATGAAAACACTAAACATTTGGATCAGAAAACTTACAAGTTGGTAATTATCTGTATTAACAATCACAGAGAATAAGCCTGAAGAGGTTAAGGAGAAGAGCCTGAACATTAAATTGATTTACTCTCTTACCTGGAAAAAAAAACCTGATCTCAGCAGACGCAATTTATGTTACTTTTATATCCACTGCAGACAGAATTCTGCCTCCACCATTTTTTTTCTTGCTAGCCCCTATGGTGGCCACAGTGTCAGTGACCACTGTCCACACCTGTAAATAGGTAAGAACAATGATGTGGTCAAAGGAAGCCTGTTGTATTTCTACAGACTGGTAAGGCCTGGGTAGAAAGCAAGTTGTGATTGACCAGGGATAAACATCGGGTCCCTGCTGTGTCTCACACTAAATCCACTCTACATGATCTTATTCTGTCCTAATTGGTCTCTATCCCAGATGGCTAATCCCTTTGGTTAATGAATACCCATAGCGTCATCATCTCTAGGAACAGGCGCCTAACTGGAGCCTGAGAGAATGTTGCCAAAGCAACTTGGCGAAAGATGCTTGTCTGTTCATTGACTGCTTTGTGCGAGAATCAATAAAAAATTAATGATCTAAATAATCACTATATTAGCTCCCTTAAGGAAGAAACAGTGGCTTGCCCAAGATCATACACAGCCAACCAGTGTTGGAGCTAGGACTTGAATTTAGTTCTTCTGACTACCAACAGTTTTCTCTACTATGCCAAATACTGTTCCTGCTTTCCTTTCGCCTGTCCTCACTGTAATTCTCTTGTGAGTCAAGGCAGCAGCTACGGTGAGGTCAGAAAAAATGGCCTTCATTGAATAGGTAGCATTTGCCTACAACCTGCTTTGTCCCAGATAGTCTTCCACCAGCAAAGTGGGAAAATAATGACTCAAATAAGCAGAGTAAGCCTTCTGTTTGTGAGTTGCTGTTTCTCTGCTTCGGTTTTGGGTCAGTTTTAAGACCTAAAACTTGGCGCAGGGAAGCAGGGACATTTCTGAGAGCTTGCTCTGCAGCCAGCACTTTATGAAAATAGAAGTACAGGATGAAATTTTGAGCTCTTTAAGGATGACAGCACTGATTGATGATCACTAGGAGCCGGTAATTGCCTCCTGGTCTTAAAGTAGGAAACCTGCTGGGTAAAAAAATAAAGACAATGAAGGGAACATTTTGTCTTATAAATTGAGTAACAGCATTCTCTGGCAACTTGTTAATGTCAGAGATGATCTCTACAAAAGTGAAGATAAGCTTGAGTGCACCTAAAAAGAATATTTTTTCCTATCAAATGGGAATACAAATTTAGGGTTGTTCTGGGCAGACTTTCTTGAGTTTAAAAAGAGGGAAGCTGAGGCAATATTTATTTACAGACTCCAAGTTGGAAGGAACTAAACAATCCTGCCAGTTGCTCTAGAGGTGACAGGCACTTGCCTTTTCTCACTTTTCTTTTTCCCTTCTTCCCTCTTTCCTGTCCCTCCTTCATTCCTTCTTTCCTTCATCAGCCAGGCTGACTGAGCTTAAATCCTAGTCCTACCACGTTCTAGCTGTGAATCCTTGAGCAGCTTACTCAACCTCCATGTACCTGTTGTCTCATCTGTAGAACATGGACAGACGGTTTTCTGTCTAGGGTTATTATGAGTGAGTTCACATATATAAAGTACTTAGGATCTGGCATATAGTCAGCGTGGGGTAGGAACACGTTTTCCTCATTCCTAATGTTTCCATCCACCTGGAAGGACTTCTTCATTCATTATTTGATCTAAATCTTCATTGACAAATCACAGTATCACACATGGGCTCATGAATTTTGTAATATATTAAGTCAAATTGTTTGTGTAGACAGGAACCCAACAAAAATATTTGCCCAGGACCTTGCGCACCCTAGAAGTGGCCCTGGAGAAAAGCATTTGCCTACAGAAATAAACTGTTTCCTTCCTCAGCCTATATCAGTAACAAAGGTGCAGCTTTGGCCACTATCTGCCACTCCTTTCTCTTATTCCTCTGTTTGTTTAGAAGTGGATCAGGAAAGAGGGACACCATTTCCTCAGGTCCCCCAAAGTCCCAAAAAAAGAACTCAATAAGCATTAGCTGTTATCATTTTTCAAGCTTTCAGGTTGTGTTTTATTTTCCATTTTTCTCCTTTCCTTTCATTTCAAAAAGCCTCCTTTCTTTAATTCTATAAGCTCTTCTTTGGTCCCTGAGAGATTCTTGTTTATTTTTGTTTGTTTGTTTGTTTTTTTACAATTATTCCAGAGATCTGGACAATCTCTAGCATAGAAAAAAAAATTCCCTTCTTTCTTAGCATCCTTCAGTAGTTGGACTCGGTGAAAATTCCACTGCCCCCAGCCCTTTGCAGCATTGCTCTCAAGGCCAGTAGGCTGTACCTGGGCCCTGACTTGGGATGATCACAAGAGAAGAGCATTCAGTGGGGTAAATAAAAAACAGATCTGAAGGATGAAGGGAATCTACCTTCGGATTGGAACCAGAAGGTCAAAGGTTCTAGGAATGAAGGTATTCAACATGGCAATGCTGGAAGCAAAGTAAACGTTCAACAGTTGGATGATGATAAAGTAAGCGACCTTGAAACCAATAGGACAACATGGAGCTCATTACGATTATGTTTAGGGAGACCAGGAGGAGACATGGAATAGGGCTTATGTGCAATCAAACAGGAAAGGAGGAGACAATTTATAAATGCATGTCCTGTGATTGTGTAAAATTAGGTATCTGTTAAAAAGATGGGAATGAGGTAATAATAGCGTTAACATGTTAGAGTAATTGGATAATAGTGTTAGTTGTTTCTTTTCTCTAACTGAATATAATATATTACTTTTATAATTTAGTAAATTTGTTCTTTTCAAAGGAGGTACACCCATGCCTTTCTCCTGGCTATCTGCAGCTCAACAGTGAGGGACTTGGGCTCCCCAGGCCTCCTTCACACTGAACAGTCCTGGCCGACTATGATGCCCTTCCTCTTTTCTCCCTAATTTGTTGTCTATTACAGTTTGCTCCGTGGACATGTGAAGCAATCTCTGGGGGCGGAGCTGAGGAATCTGAATTATAAACAGTTTCCTGGGAGATTCTTACACACACTAAAGTTTGGACAAAGATTGCTTAATTTTTCTGCCAAAAATCCTAACCACACAGGGACTTGCACGATCTATGTTATTTCTTAAAGCAAAGTTAATCCACCGATATTATGCCTCGTGTGTATGTGTTTTAAGTGCTCAGTGAACACAGTTCCATTTATCCTCAAAGATTTTTGTGTAGAAATTTTCGATTATACTTTATTCATAGTTTTTGCTTAGAAAGCCACCCTATAAGCAAGCTATCCTGTCACAGGATCACTACTTTCTTTCCCTCTGTTTTGAGTCCTGCCATAATTAGGGCCGAGTGACTTCTCAGGACACACTTTACTTTGTTTCTTTGATCACAACAGAGAACACAGGACTCTGGGGTCCTGAGGCTGGCTGAAGGGCTTCAGTTTTCTTTAATTCTCTATTATTATAGGACCTGGAAATACCCACTCATGATCCCACTGCTTCCAGCCCTCAAACTAAGAATGGAGTCTCTAGTTGCGCACATTCCTGGGCCTCAGGGCTTACAAGGCAGTGAGGCTGAGGTGGGGCGGCCTGTCTGCATCCACATCCCAGCAGAGCCTCGCAGGTCCTCGCTGGCACTGCAGGAAGGAGGCCCCTCTGAGACGAGGAGTGTTCTGACCTACAGGTGTGTCCAGTCTTTTGGCTTCCCTGGGCAACATTGGAAGGAGGAAAATTGTCTTAGGCCACACATAAAATACACTAATGATAGCTGATGAGCTTTAAAAAAAAATGCAAACAAATTTCATAATGTTTTAAGAAAGTTTATGAATTTGTGTTTGGCCACATTGAAAGCTATCCTGGGCTGCATGCAGCCTGTGGGCCATGGGTTGGAGAATCTTGCTTTATGATTTTACTCAAGACAGAAACTAAGTGCTAACATTTCCGCCAATCACAATTCTATTTTACCTTTTTAAAAACTCTAAAGGGCAAGAACTTTGCTAATCTTTTCTAGAAATATAAAAACAAGCAAATATGTTTTCTAAAACAAACCAAGGCTTTTCCCCTGGGGAATTTGCAGACATAGCACGAACTCCTTCCTCATTGCTATTTCTTGAGAGGGGCTGTTAGGCTGTGCTGTGCTCTGCTTAAGGACGAGAGGCCAGGTACACAGCCCGAGAGGCCAGTCATTGTGCCATGGTGTTGTCAGGAGTTCCCAGTGCCTATCTTAATAAGGCTTTGCTAAAACATACTAATACAAACTTCCATTACCTCCTGTGTTTCTAAATAAACATACCAAGTTATTTTAAAAGACTCATGTTTTCCTTTATAATCATTTGAAATTTCTGCCTAGTGTAAAACAACCATCTAGATTCTCACAGAATTCATGAATATACTTAAATCCACTCTCCTAAACAGCGGCAGTTTCATGTAAGTCGTGCACTAAACACAATGCCCAAATTTATTTTTAAAGCTTTGAAGATAAATGATGGAGCCTCCTATGAGATTATCTTTTATGTAGCAGAAGAAAAGAATCTTTGAGGGCCAAGTTGCTAGGGCAGCCACAGAAGCCACAGCCATGGGCCAGGAGGTCCTGAGGCCTCTCTGAAGGATGTGTGTGGTCATCCACTATGGGTGCAGCTGGTGTTGGGAAACTAAGCTGATGCACCCCCTCTGTTGTTCCAAGGCTAGACCAACAGTGGGCATTCTCTAGACCTATTGTCTCCTTTACCTATTAGGGGGAAAACCACTTCTACTGTGCAGGGATCTGCTCCTTTAAACACATAAATACCACTTAATCCACTGCCCTCTACAGAGGAAATGACCACTGGCCTGGAGGCTTCCAAAATTGCTTCTCTTTTTCTTTCTTTCAAATCAAAGGTCATGGTTCATTTCGAGTTCCAAAGCTATTTTCCAAATTTTGTTTTAATCCAAATCATGACTTCTTTCTCATTCGCTTTCCTTCCTGAACAATTCAGTGCTAAAGCCATTAGGTAGGGCAGAGAGAAGACTGTATGGGTGCCAGGGTGAAGGGAACCACAGTGGCACAGAGTGCAGTGCCTGCATCAGGACAGGGTGAGGAGGCAGTCCTGCAGAGGAGCAACTCAGCATGGTGTGTTCAAGGCCTACAGAGTATTGGAGCCCAAGTAAGTATGGACAGTGTCCCTGAAGAGAATGGCCCAGCACAGGGAATCGAACCCCAAGCTGAGGATGCCAGACAGTGGGAGGGAGAGGGTGGAAGTCGGGGGGCTGATGCAGGGTGTCAGAGCCAAACTGGGTGAGGAAGGCATCCCTGTAGGGGCAGCTCAGTTATAGAAAGCTAGGACCCACAAGAGGTGAGTACAGGGGAGCACGTGGCGATGGGTCAGTGGGAGGCTGGTTACATCCAGGGGATTTGATAAAATACAAAATATATTAATCATATGGAATTGAGATTTTTCACCATTAGTGAAGGGAGTTACAAATGTGGAGAGGGAGAAATGAGATGGAAGCCACGGCATTGAATGGGAATTCAATGTATCAGTGTGAATCCATGGTTTTCCGTATCCATAGATGTATAAATGTAGCTCTAAATGTGTGTGTGTACACAGATGTTAGTGGTGGCAGGTATCCAAGTTATCCTCAAGTTAGCAGTGGCAAATCTCAATTCTTGCCTCCTCAGAAAAAAGAATTTGACTGAGGGGCATAAGGTAGAAGGAGAGACCAAGGCAAGTTTCAGAGCAGGAGTAAAAATTTATTAAAAAGCTTTAGAACAGGAAGGAAAGGAAAGTACAGCTTGGAAGAGGGTCAAACGAGGAACTTGAGAAACCAAATGTGCAGCCTGACCTGTTGACCTAGGGTTTTATATGTTGGCATACTTCCGGGATCTTGCTTTACTTCACCCCACTCCTGAGATCTTATTGGGAAGCTGCTGACCAGTTTCAGATGTTTTCTGTCTATTAGGAGACTACCTCTCCCTGGCGCTGGCTGTGACCAATTATTCAGAGAAACAGTTAACAACCGTCTGACCATCACCTGATGGTCGCCTGACACTCCTGGTATGTGTTGAGGGGGAGCCCTCCACTGCCCTGCTCATGCCTGCCTAGCTACCTACTGTAACACAGATCCAGTGCCAACCTCTGTCAGCTAAGATGCCTAGGAGTAGTGATAATCCTAATACCCAGATCTTGATCTGTAAAAATCACCTTCCACTAAAGGAAACCGGGGCTTATTGGAGCAATAGCTGATTTCAGGCTTGGGAAAAGAAAAGATGAGCCTAGGATATCTTGAGCCAGAAAAGGAAGTGATCAAAGAATGATGGGAACATATCACAAAGACTAGGAAACTGGCTAGAAAGGGCCTTCACTGGCCAAACGGGACAATTTGTGCAACAAACTAAATAATAATGAAAGGTTATAACCCGTTGAACAAAATAGGAAACGTAAGTCCACTCAGATATAAATAAGTGAATAAAATAAAGTTTGATAAATGGGATACTTACATAATTTCAAACGATTTCTCCACCAACACCTGTTAATTACAGAGGAGAAAAGTAACTTTACAATGGGAATGTCTGGCAGACATCACCTGACTCAAGTGTCAAAGTGAAGAAACATCATCAATGATGTTTCCATCAAATGGAAATCCTGTGCCACCTGAACAAGAGCCATTTAGGACTTCTGTGATATTCCCTCTAAAGATGCATCACCTGAATCTGACTGTGAAGAAACGTCAGAAAAACTCAAATTGAGGAACACTCTGCAAGGTAACTAGCCTGTAATCCTCACAGATACAAGGTCAGAAAAGACAAAAACTGAGAAACTGTTTCAGACTAAAGTTGACCTAAGGGACGTGACAAATGCAGTGCATGATTCAGAACTGGAGCCTTTTGCCATAAAAGACACGTAGGAGACAACTGGCTAACATGGAAGGACGGCTGAGGTTTAGATGGCAAAAGGGTTACTTTTCTGATTTTGATAGTTACGTCATGTTTCTACAGGAGAATGTCCTTGTTTGTAGGAAATACATACTGAAGTATTTAGAGGTGATGGGAATCAGGTTGGTGAATTACAAATAGATCCAGAAAAAAGGAGTTATTTGTAACATACTTATAATGTTTCTGTAAGTTTGTGATTATTTCAAAATAAAACAATTAACTTAGAAGCACATTACACTTGTTCCCATCCTACATTTAGCCATTTTGAACCTGGGCCATATTGATAACTAGGAGAGGAAATGTTACCTGCTCATAGAAGCCATCTGCCAGAATTTTCTTATTATTGACTTATGTAAAATTAGGTTGACAACTTAATCTGGAAAAAAACATCACAGTCACCCTTTCTTTTAATGCTTTCCTGAGTGTGTTGGCTAAATACAATGAAGTTAATACCACTTAGAAAAGCAAAACCCCCTTCAAAGAAGGACTCAAGGGATAAATTTTCATCACGATGTTCAGCATGAGATTATTTTCCATAAGCGTGCATCCCTGCCCTAATTAGCTTCCTGACCTTCTTTCTAGTTCCCCCAAGACCCTGGCAATGGCAACTAAAAAGATGGCTTTTGTGAGAAGAGTGATTGGTGTCCACACCTGCTGGTGCTGAGCACAAGACAATGCACATGTGTTCTCTTGAAGGAAGAAACTTTAGAAACATCATCTTCAAGGTGTCAATCACTTGTCTACTATAGCTGCTGCCTCAGCGTCCACTTTTAGACCCGGCATCAGCTGTGTGAAACCCAGTCACACCCTGCCACCTTTGGTCTAGGTGTGACTTCTCTTCCTTAGAGGGGCATGATAGAGCCCATGTGTTTCTTTTCTTTTTTTTCTTTTTGTTTTTTTAGATGGAGTCTCGCTCTGTTACTCAGGTTGGAGTGCAATGGCACCATCTTGGCTCACTGCAATCTCCGCCTCCTGGTTCAAGCAATTCTCCTGCCTCAGCCTCCCAAGTAGCTGGGACTACAGGCGTGCACCACCACGCCTAGCTAATTTTTGTATTTTTAGCAGAGATGGGGTTTTACCATGTTGGCCAGGCTGGTCTCAAACTCCTGACCTCAAGTGATCCACTCGCCTCAGCCTCCCAAAGTGCTGGGATTACAGGCATGAGCCACCATGCCTGGAGGAGCCCATGTGTTTCTCATCTCACCAACCCAACGCCCAACTCACTCCACAGCTGCTGACCATCAGGAAACCTAAGGTCAACACCGGAGTCAGATAAATAAGCCCCCCCCCCCCCCACCCCCAGCCGCATACACCCTTGTTTTATTTAAACTGGCCAATCCACGACTCCCAGAGGAAGGCCCATGGGCCTTTATAGAGGCCTGGTCTCAAGCCGTCACTCTCCCTTCCCACCTGCTGGTCGAGCGCCCGCTGTCTCTGGACTTCCCATCAGTCCTCGGGGACTCGTGTAAGTAATAAAATGCTTCTCTCATTTCATATATTTTGTTTTGTGGCCCCCTCTGTGTCTCACCTGACCAACATACCCGAATCTAATTCTCCCGCGCAGGGCTCTCCCGGAGAGTGACTATCCTGGTAGGAATAAACTGGACCCGGGCCAGAAAAGAGCCACAAGGGCTTCTGCTAGTGTTTCCTATGAGAGGGACACCTGGTCATGGGTCACACTTAGGCATTATGCCATCTACGAGGATAAAGAAGTATCCTGGCTGGGTGCAGTGGCTCATGCCTGTAATCTAGTACTTTGGGAGGCTGAGGCAGGTGGATTGCCTGAGCCCAGAAATTCTAGACCAGCCTGGACAACGTGACAAAACTTCCTCACTACAAAAAATTAGCCAAGAGTGGTGGCGCATGCCTGTAGTCCCAGCTACTTGGAAGGCTGAGGTGGGGGGGTTTCTTGAGCCCAGGAGGGGGTGGTTTCGGTGAGCCAAGATCATGCCACTGCACGACCACGTCCCCTGGAGCCTCCTCAGGACAGGGCTAGAGTTTACAGACACTCTCCAGAGCAGCCTTAAGACCAAATCGGAGGAAAATCACAACATAAGGGTAGATAAGGTGCTGAAAGCGATGGCGGTGGTAATTAGCCCTGAGGAGGAAGGTGGAAATGAAGAGCTTATTTTGGTAATTGCTCCTACATGCTGATGGCTGAACCTAAGGTAATCTGTGCCTTCCAGTTTTAGGATCTCATCCAGAGTCATTATAATATGGGTGAGGGTACACTGACTTTGGGTTCGGTGCAAGGTTCAAATCCTGGCTTTATTTATTTTGCTGACTGTCGACATTTAGTATCCTACTTAGTCTTTCATCAGCTGTGCTAGGTACTGTTAGTTCCTCCACTCTCCATTCACCACTTCTTTCTTACTTCAATCTTGTTCAGATGATGCTATATCTGGCCTTCCTGCCTCTGTGCTGGTTACATGAGAAAATAAACACTTTTCTTGTAGAAAGCCACTGTAGTTCTATCTCACTGTGAAACACAAACATAACTGATGGGTTACATAACTGATGAGTTATCTATAAAAATGGGGTTAATGCGGGAGGTGGAGGTTGCTGTGAGCCGAGACTGCGCCACTGCACTTCAGCCTGGGCAACAAGAGCAAAACTCTGTCTCCAAAAAAAAAAAAAAAAAAGTGGGGGCGGTTAATGATGCCTACCATAAAGGGCTGAATGAAAGGTTAGATCAAATAACATGTAAGTGCCTCTAAATGGTAGAAGAGAAAGTTGAATACATGCTGCTTCCTCGATTCCTTCCCTCCACCAATTTAATCCTATCCAAAGAGGAACATGCTTTCCGTTGACTTCCTGTTCCCACTTTCCCCAGTTCCATGCTTGATTCAGCAAGCTGGCTAAAGTAACCACATTCAAGTTTGGCTAGCTAGGAACCTGCAGGTGTTCAACAACACAAAGGGAACTCTAAGTGATGTCATTTTAGGGTGTTATGGGGAGGACATTTTGTGGTAGTAGTTGGGGACTAGGAGACAGCTGTTGAAGGTTCTAGGAGTCCTCAGCCATCCATTTGAGCCACCAGTCGTCCTGTAACTGGCATGATGATGGGGAAGACCTTGCCACCCAGCTTTGTAAACTCTCCTGAAGAAGCCTGAGCTTACAATGAGTTTTTTCAACTTACCAGTTAGGATCAAATCTGTGAGATTTTTATGGGGGAGGACTTACATCTCTTAGAAATTCAGCCAGGTGCAGTGGCTCACACCTGTAATCCCAGCACTTTGGGAGGCGGAGGGGGCAGATCACTTGAGGTCAGGAGTTTAAGACCAGCCTGGCCAACATGGTGAAACTCCATCTCTCCCCCCCCCCCCCCCCCCCCAAAAAAAAAGCCAGTCATCGTGGTGCGCACCCGTAAATCCAGCTACTCCAGAGGCTGAGGCATGAGAATCACTTGAACCTGGCGGGGCAGAGGTTGCAGTGAGCTGAGATCATGCCACTGAACTCCAGTCTGGGTGACACAGCAAGACCCTGTCTCAAAAAAAAAAAAAAAAAATCTGTCATTACTATTGTCTACCTTCAGCGTTTTGTAAGGCAAAACTATCCATATTAAAGTAGTGGGCCAATGACTTAAAATTCATATTTTTACTACGTATAATAAGACAAGTCTCACAGTTTCATAAAAATACACTTACAGGTTTCATGCTGGTTGTTTAGTTTTGGTTAAGTGAAAATAGTAATACTTAGCTTACAAAATATTCTTGAACTGTAAGATCTTTTTCAGGCAGGATACATCTCAATTCTAATCTCAGGTTTAGTTCACTGGCGGGTCTCCCATTTTACTTTAGTGGCTTTTTTGGAAGATAGATTTCTCAGAGCCTCACTGACCAGAATTAGATTCCAGAGAACTGGGGTTCATACCTTCTTGCACCTTCCTTAGGATTTGGGGAATCTCTTTGTTGGGTAGTCTCTGAACAGCACCCATGGAGTCATGCAACACAAGCACCGGTTGTAGTTATTCTCAGCAGTTTTTGAAATTTGATCAACTAAGAGACAGCTGCCTGATGTGCTCATCCTGAAATATATTCAAAACTCAAGGGCAAGTACATTTAATCGGGATTATTTTGTTCTAAGTGATAGAAACGGAGTCTAAGCTGGAACTAAGCAGGGAATTTATTGCCTCACAGAGCTGAAGAGTCAAGGGTTACCTGGCATTCAGCATGGCTGGGTTCGGGGCTTAAATGGGGCCTCTAGGATTCAGTTTCTCTTCAATGTCTGACTGTCTTCATCCTCAGGCTTCTCCAGACGATGCCTGAAATCTCCCTGTTCTGCTCTCAAGGTAGTAAAGCAGCTACATCCTCACACCCTCTTAGGTTTGGCTCTAGAAAGTCTCTTCAGTAGACTCCCAGAAAGTCCAGCGACTCACCGTCCACTCTGGTCACACCCATTAGTCTTTGAGTCACTGTAACCAAAAGGAGATGGTGTCATGATTGGCGTGATTAAATACAGAGTCGCGTGTTTGAGCAGAGTCCACCCCGTGGAGCCTTGGATGGCGTCCCATAGGCTGATAGTGAAGAAGGGAATGGATCCCAATGAAAAATGGGAGCTACTACTAAAAAGGGAGAAATAAATGCTGGGGAAGCAAGTAACAAAAATGTCCATCCTTACATAGCCATTAGAACCTGCAGATGTCTTCTGAGACTGTTAATTTACTTTCACTTCAGTGTAATTTTTGAAAATCTGATTTTAATCTCATGGCAGTTCAATAGAAAGTAATTCCTATTGTCAGTTACTTTATGTTCAGTTTTAATCTAAATACTGGCACATACTTGAATTGGTAAACTATACCCCCCACCCCACCTTTTTTTTTTTTTTTAAACAGTCTCACTTTGTTGCCCAAGCTGGAGTGCACTGGCATGATCTCGGCTCACTGCACCCACTGTCTCCCAGGTTAAAGCAATTCTCATGCCTCAGTCTCCTGAGTAGCTGGGATTACAGGTGTGTGCCACCACGCCTAGCTAATTTTTGTAGTTTTAGTAGAGACAGAGTTTTACCATGTTGGCCAGGCTGGTCTAGAACTCCTGGCTTCAAGTGATCTGCCCTCCTCCGCCTCCCAAAGTGCTGGGGTTATAGGTGTGAGCCACCGTGCCCGGCCTGCTCATTATTTTTCTATACAGCTTCAATCATTTACATGTCTCTTACCATCTGTTATGAAGTATGGTCTGCTCAGGAGCCCAACAAACTTGATCTCCTGGTGTCCTTTAAAATTCGAAAAATTTCTGAGAAATCAGCTCAGTAAATTGCTTTAACAAGTTTCCATGTCCTAGCCTCTGATTCTATTTGAATTAACAGTCTCCATAACCTGCTTCAAGTTTTTACGTAAAGTTCTCAAACCCCACACTGACAGACAGGTTCTGTTTGGCTAAGAGTGCTAAATAAAAAATAACTTCCTAAAACCCTTGGCTTTAGCCCACACACCACTGAACCTTGTCACTCAAGCTTTCATGAGTTCAGCCATACACTAATGTAGTACTATCATGCCAGATTTCCGTATCCTGAGTCCCTCCATTCCTGATGAGCAGATGATGAATAAATGCAACTCAAATCTTGTAAGTCCATCAAAGGAGATTCTAAAGAGCCTTGAAAGTGGAGCTGGTCCATCAAAACAATTTATTTCTTGTATTTGCTATTACAAGAATATCACATTGAGGTTTTCTTAGTTTACTGTTTAGTCTTTAATAAAGTTACAGCTATGATGATGCCAAGGTTTGGAATAATTATATAAGAGGCCAAGTTACTGTTCTCAGAAAGCCGACTCACTCTACCCATATTAAATAGTACATGCTATTTTTGTCTTCCTAGCCTGATGAGTACAGTGATATTTTAGTCATAATTACTAATATACGATAGTAGTTAATGATGTTTTAAGTCCTTAAAAATAGATTCAGCTGAGTGCCCAGTATTTCTAATGATTTGCAACTGTATATACGTCATTAAGTATTCTATACAGCATCCTGACTCCCCTGAAACCATAAACTCAAAAAATCTTTTTTCTTTTTTCTTTTCTGTTTTTTTTCTATTTTTTCTTTTCTATTTTTTCTATTTTTTCCTCTTTTATTTTTTCCTTTTCTATTTTTTCCTTTTCTATTTTTTCCTTTTCTATTTTTTCCTTTTCTATTTTTTCCTTTTCTATTTTTTCCTTTTCTATTTTTTCCTTTTCTATTTTTTCCTTTTCTATTTTTTCCTTTTCTATTTTTTCCTTTTCCATTTTTTCCTTTCTCATTTTTTCTTTTCCATTTTTTTCCTTTCTATTTTTTTCTTTTCTTTTCTTTTTTTCTTCTTGATACAGAGTATTGCTCTTGTTGCCCAGGCTGTAGTACAATGGTGCCATCTCGGCTCACCGCAACCTTCACCTCTCGGGTTCAAGGGATTCTCCTGCCTCAGCCTCCCAAGTAGTTGGGATTACAGGCACGTGCCACCATACCTGGCTAATTTTGTATTTTTAGTAGAGACAAGATTTCTCCATGTTGGTCAGGCTGCTCTCGAACTCCCAACCTCAGGTGATCCGCCTGCCTCAGCCTCCCAAAGTGCTGGGACTTTGGGAGCCACTGTACCCAGCCTCTGTATTTCCTTAAAACAAGTTTCAAGGAGTTTCTGGAGAATAGATTATGTATTAGAATAGATGGATTACCTACCTACGTTTCAACACTGACTACAGGTAATAGTTCAAAGACTTCCCCCTGCACCTCCCACCCCCTGCTGCACCCCGCATTTAATCTAATCTTCTACTTTTATTCCCCACTGAGAATTTGATTGGAAACCAGAGAATGTGAGTGCTGGGAGCAACTTTAGAAAGCATGTGAAAGACCTTAGATTCGAGGTTTGGACTCTTGAATTGAAGGAAATGTATGAGCACACGCCCTCAGAATATGTCCATTAAAGCTTTTTTACAGAACCCCTTGGATCCCACAAAAATAATCTGGTTTTCTTGGGCTTGGAGGACAAAGTCACTTGTTCAAGACCAGAGTGCAAGTTGGAGTTAGGACTCAAGCCTAAAGTACAGGGTGTCCTCGATAAGTCCAGAGTTCATTACTTACGGCCTTGCTGCTGTTGCTTGTTGACATGAGGGACTTGAAAGATACTATCTAATAGATCAAACAGTCATGAAATTATTCTCTGTTCAAATATTCTCCATTTAGTGTTGATTCCCACCGATCATATCAGTGTCTCTATTTAGATTCCAGTATGATTGGTGGTCTGGAATATTCAACAATGCACTGTTAATACGATGTCAATTGATCTGCAAAATAAAAATGTAAATCTTGTGAAATATTCAGGATTTCATAGAAGTGATGTCTGATGGAAGTGAATGGAACTGCTCAAAATTGCACATGCTGAGGCTTTGAAAAGTGAGGCTAAGTCATCCTCTTTGTGGTCATGTTGTAAAAAATCAAGCACTAAGTAAAATATGGTATATGCTGAACTACAATTTTGTTGGAAAGTTATACAAAAATCTAGTTTGTTAATTGTATCAAACCTTTGTTTTCATCACGTACTATGAAATTCTGGTTGCTATTGTAAGTGAATTCACCTTAAGTAGCTTTTGTTCTTTTACCCATTCTTAGATAATGAATATTTCCTGTGTTTCTTTCCAACTTCAAGAAGCAGACGCTTTTATGTGTTGATCTTTAGCTACATCTTTCTTACTCCAAATCAAAGTTCCTTGAGAACTCATTTTACAGATCTCTGGGATTTTTTATCAGGTTCTTAGATATGGAGTGGTGGTGATGACCCCTGGGAAATAAAACTGTCATGCTACAAATTGAGTACATTTTGATTAACTCAGAACATTTCTGAAATTCCATGTGCAGTGTAACTCAGTATTCTGAAAAGTGAGTGTCATTGAAAACAAAGGGCATAGATGGGAAATAGGTGAATTCTAGGTTACTTATTGAATGTGTCTTACAGATTTTTATAAAGTCTTACGTAGTTTGGATAATTTGTGACTATGCATGCTTCTGTTTCTAGATATTTTAATCATTAATTTACAGTATAAAACAAAGACACACTGTTTGATAACCTAAGAACAGACAACAAAATTACCTTTATAACTAGATTGTTTGGGTTTCCCCAGCAGAATGGAATTTCCACTAATTTGAACTAGGAAATAACTAGCAATTTCTCATGGGACTTCACAGTGGCAATCAAATCCACAGACTTGTATTAAGGCATGTCAGGCATCTCTACTGCTTAGCTGTTCAACATTTCCAAAGTGTTTTTGCCCCAAAACATTTAAGCCTGAGTGTCAGCAGCAACATAGGCCTATTGGTAGGGTACATTATAACTTATTTAAACTGGCACAGTTTTGAGAGGGGCACTCTTAATTACACTGTAACAACAGCTGTAAACAAGGACTGTCCCAGCAAACAAGAGCTTGTGGCTACTCTGCCTACTGATGACCTGTTCGTTGGTCAGCAACCAGAGAACCTGACTCTCATTTACAAAGCCCCCAGTGTACACTCAACCCCATCTGCCTGAGACCTGGGTCCTACCTTGTTTGGGTATATGGCCTTTGAAGGCAGTCTCCCCAGGAGCCCAGTATACAGAAGGAGGCAAGCTGTGCTGTCAAAGGGTCAGACAGGGTCCCAGCCCTCTGGACTCTCACCTCTACTTACTTCCTTGTCCATTTCGATTGAAACACTTCTAAGAGTGTTTTAATCACTCTTAAACTTCTAAGAGGTCAAGGCTGAATGATGTAGTAGGATTAAAATTGGCTAAATCTCATCTGAGCATAGAACATGAAGTGTTGTCTGTGTGTGAAATGATGAAATGGGGAACTAAAATGGAATATTATGATTTCTGCTCTTTCACTAATGGCAAAAACGATTTCATTAAGGCTGGCCAATGGTTAACTTCTTTGAGCCCCTGTTTCTCCTATGTAAGATTGAGACAGTGATAACCTGTATCTGATGGCTTGTGACAAGGTCTCAGACTGCTCATTGCCCCCGACATCTATTCTCCTCTTCCTTCTTGTAACAAAACTCACCAAGTTTTAATTGGGCACACAGTCCCCAAAGTAGCTTCTCTTATATCTCTTGTGAAGGCGGCGTATGTAACTTCTCCATCATGTCTTCCTAAGGAAGCTTTGGGCTCTCCACTCCCTCTTTCCTCCTTTCAGCTGGCTAGGAAATGCCAACAACTGGGACAGCCAGCTTGGATCCAGGGATGGACATCGCTTTCTGACTGACAGACACTGAATTCTGTAATAACACGTTAGAGGAAAGTGTTAATTTAAGCCACTGTACTTGTGGGGGTTGGGAGCTTCGCAATCACAGCCATTAACACATACAAGCAGCAATAGTGGATTTGTAAAGCCAATGACTTAGCTTCAAGAGCTGTATGTTATAGTCCTGTTGCTTGCATATCCTTGGACATCTTTAAGTTCTGGGATACATGTGCAGAACGTGCAGGTTTGTTACGTAGGTATACGTATGTCATGGTGGTTTGCTGCACCCATCAATCCATCACCGAGGTTTTAAGCCCCGCATGCAATAGATATTTGTCCTAATGCTCTCCTTCCCCTTGCCCCTGCTGCCATGCCCCGGTGTGTGATGTTCCCCTCCCTGTGTCCACATATTCTCATTGTTCAAATCCCACTTAGGAGTGAGAACATGTGGTGGTTGGTTTTATGTTCCTGTGTTAGGTTGCTGAGAGTGATGCTTTGCAGCTTTGTGGTGATTCCTCAAGCATCCAGAACCAGAAATACTATTTGACCCAGCAATCTCATTACTGGGTATATACGAAAGAATTATAAATCTTTCTATAAAGACACATCCACACATATGTTTATTGCAGCACTATTTACAATAGCAAAGACTTGGAACCAACACAAATGCCCATCCTTGGACATCTTTAAACTTCACTTTGCTCATCTTCAAATATAAGTACAAATAACACTTGATACATGGGCAAGTATAAAATATTGAATATATACTACTGTTACTACTTTGCAGAGCCAGGTTTCATCTCCATGAATTCATTCATTTGGAAAACATTTAAGGATCCAGATACTACTTGAGGCATAGTTACCTAGCATTGCACAAGATAGTAAAAGTTTCCAGCCCCCATGTGGACAGAGTAAGCCAATAACAAATATCAGACAGTGATGAATCTTACAGTGACAATAAGACAAGGTGGTGATTCAGAGATTGAATGGGGAACCATGATGGGGCATGATCAGAAAAAGGACTCGGACATTTCTGTTGAGTGAATAACAGGAACCAATCCGTAAAGATCTACAGGGAGAAGATTCCAGATGGAAGACCTAGGGCAAAGAACCTATGGGGGAAAGAATATAACTTGTCAAAGAAAAAGCCAGTGTGGCTGGGGCTGAGTGAGAACATGGTGGATAGTAGAAAATCATATCAGAGGAAGAAGGGGGCCATTGTCTGTCTATACAGTTCATGGATTCCAGGCAAATGAGAAGTCATTAGAGGACTTTAAACAGGGATAATACAGAGACAGCAGCCCATGCAGACTTCCTCGGATGCGAATACTGCGCCTAAGTGCAGACAGCTCATGTGGAAACCAATTTTACAAGTTGGACAGCTCCTTAAACTGGGGACCAGGTTCTAGCTGCCAGGCATCTGAGAGCACATGAGGATATCAGAAAAATGTTTCAACCAAGGCTGATACTGTTGCTAATTGTCCTTTATCCTTAAGGAGGTTAGTAGCTTGGAATTTGATGTCAGAAACAACTGACTTTGAATCCAAGCTGCTGTACCACTAGATGTGACCTTAGATAAAACACCCTGCCTCTGAGAGTTTCACTTGTCCTCATCCATAAAATGTGGGAAATAACATCCATCAAGGCAGTGCTGTAAGGCCTCGACAAAAGATTATAGTAAGTCGCCTGGCACATTGTAAATACTCAGTAAAAAGGTATATGTATTTAAAATTTTTCTACAGTCTTAGAACTCATTAAAAAATCATGAGGCCAGTCCTTCACTCCACAGAGGTGCCGAGGCAGAAACTGAAGAGTTCAGGACTCTCCTGCCACCCCACCTGGGACCTGTTGAAATCCTCTTACACTCCCACCTGCACCCACCTTCCTCCAGAGCCCACACTGCCTTCTCCCACCTCCAAACTCCTGTCCCACCAATGAGCTCTGCAGTGCTCTGCCTGGCAGCTTAGCGCTTATTTTGGCATTCTGTGTGGTGATGCCTTGTCTTCCCATTCAATTAAGGGCACCCTGAAAGAAGGGACCATTTACCATGCTTCACCTGTGTCTTCCAAGGTGCTTTCACTTATAGGTGTTTAGCAAGTAACATGTCTGAATGAAGGAATGAACAAAGATGAATGGGAGCATTCAGTGGATCACCCCTGTCTCCCTCCATCCTCGTCACTTGCTGCATATCTTCCACTTGCCTTGGGATCCTGTGGCTAACCTGCTCTGTGCCCCTGGAGGCTACCTCAGCGGGCTCCCTTGCCTTCTGGCTTCTGATGGGGTTTGGCTGACAGGAGCTGCTGGCAGGAGACTGGAGAGTGGGCAGAGGGCGAGCTCTGGGCTATGCCAGCTCCACTTGCAACCATTCTTCCTGGGGTGCTGTAACTGTTCCATCCCCTCTCTGACCAAGAGTAGTGACTCCCTGCTGTTGCTAGCCCTGGGAATTTCCTTCTAGTTCTTAACACTGTGCCCACATCACTGTGAGTAGTTTTTAAAACTCTTCAAATTACCCAGCTTAGCTCTGCTGTCTTTTCCCCCGCGAAGAAAATGATACATCCTACACATTATGTCAGGCAAATATACCACACCAGCTAGAACTAAATGTACTCTAGTCTAGAGGATTTGGACTTTTATTCTAGGAGAACAGATGCCACTGCTTCCCTTGGTAAACCAAGGGACACCCACCAGGTGTCTGTGAGCCTGCTATGACTGAGACAAACAAATTCAGATGAAGCTGTTCATTGTCTTGAACTGAGTTGTTCGTGGGAATTGCAGAACTTAGTAGACATGAACCATTGCTGACAGTTAAATGGTTTTTACAAGAATAAAACAAGTCACTTCATGGAATAAACTAAAAATACTCTTGAAAGGGAATATTGTGCATGAGTTTTTCTACTCCGAGTTGCCAGGCTGTGGGTGTTAAACACTTTAGAAGATTTGGTCTGTCATGTTTAGACAGTGGGTGGCAAAAAATTCTAGGTTAAAAAAAAAACCAAGATATCCACTCCATTGTCTCCTTAGTGTAAATTGTGAAAGATTGTTTACAAAAACTTTTTTGCTGGGCATGGTCAAGACGAACTGACCACTCCCAAGGGAGGACAGGTTACCTGTGGAATATATCTTCAAACCATCCCCATGCTGGCACTCAAGTCTCTACCTCGATCACTCTTGCAACTGATTGCCATGAAGACAGGGCATTCTCTGTCAAATACAATCTTAGCAAGGGCCAAGGAAGGTCCAGTGAATTTGGATTTCTATAGGGAAAATAGCTGCTTTTCATTTGCAACATTGATCTGTCCGAAGATGAGAGTGTTATTAGAGATCAATGAGAAGCAAAAGGAGGAAGAGAAGACAAGCAGGCTTTTGATCAATTAGCCCAGGAAGTCACATTGCACTGACACCGGCTTAATGAATGTCTGTCTTTGGTTCCCTGACTTGACAGCACGGAGCTCTGGACACTGCATGGAGCAACTACTTGCTGTGTAGTGAAGAGCCCTACCCCACCTGGCACTGGCCCACCATCCGCTCTTCCCTGCCACCTTCTCAGCTTCCTGATATGGCTGATATGCAGTGGCCTGTGACTCAGTTTGAGGCTGAACCAAGTGACCTCTCCACAAGGTGAGCACAGCTCGCAGACCACCAACTCTTCTTGGTGCTCATTGCTCTGGTGGGGAGGGAAGGGGACCTTGTGCTGGGTCAGGTGCTGCATTCACTCCACATTCCAAGTCTGGTGAGAAGCAGCCACAGGCTAGTCACATATTTCCCTTCTCTTCCCAGCTTTAAAGCCAGTTATTTTCTATTTATTGGATGAAAGTTCTAGGCATTGGGGAATATATCCTTGACCCAATCAAATTAGTCTGTCTCATTCCAGGCAGGGGAGTTAGGTAATAAATGAACAAAACAACTATGAAGTCCAGTCACCTCCCTGTTCCCCGATTTCAAAGAAAAACAAAAACAATTTTTTATATGTGAAAATTAAAGCCAGGCCCTTGGCCACCACTTCAACAATCTCTGCTGCCAGACACAGCCACACCCTATCCTAGAGAGACACTGAAGTCAGACCTGAGGAAGCAGTCTAAATTGCAGATGCATTTGGGGGGGCCGAAAGTTAATATAGAATCTAGTGCCATTGGAGCATCTGACCTGTAGGCAGGACTTAGCCCTCTTGAGCATGGAGAAACCCATATAGTTTCCAGAGATTCCTGGAAGGGAATATTTGTGTCTGTCCTCAGTAACATAGTTGAAGTTAAATGACTTTCAGTGATGAGGTACTTGTCTTTGTGTCTAAACCCAACTCATTTTATCTTGTGCTGTTCTCAGGAGGAAATGAGACCAGCTGTTCCCTTTCTGTAAGGAAGCAAACTTTCATATAATTGTGGGTTAATAGCACATAATCCCCTAAATTTCTTCCTAGTTTCATGCATCTATATTATGTAAAACATAAGATTTTGGCAAATGAGTATTACTTGGAAGGGACTAGCCTGGAGCTGTTAGTTGTCGGTTTACCACCCCTTGGAGAGAGTCTGGCTGAAAGTAAAGCCAAGACCAAGGAAAGCAAAGCTCAGGCACGGAAAAAGAAACAGATCTGACGATGAAGGTATTACTGTTACTGTCGTAGGCATCTGGAGCAGAAATTCCATCCGGAATGACAGCTTAGAGTTCAATGTTATGGGTGGTTCCCAATGCTCGTTGTCCATCTGAATTGCCTGGGGAGTTTATAAAGGACGTATATTTAGAGCTCCCATCTTGGATATTCTGATTACGAAGTCTGATGTGGGGCCCAGAAATCTTCAGTTCAGAGAAATTCAAGTGATTCCGAAGTACAGCCAGCTTCAAGAACCATTGCTCTGGGCCAATTTCATCCTCCAATACTGAAGAACATCTGCGACACCCCACGGAAACATCCGTGCCATGGAGTTCCCAAGGTCATTCGTCCCACTAGTGGGCAACTCTAGGTACAAATTGCATCCTATTATAATGCTAAAATCAATCCCTTTGTACTTCTTCACTTTAATCCTAACTCTGTGCCCAGGAACAATATAGGATCAGTTTTTCCCCCTCTTTTTAAAAATCATTTTTGTTTTGCAGCTGGGGTGGGCAGGAGGAAAGGCCCCTCAGCTCTTTCCTCATTGGCAGTGTTTCTGGACATTGTCCAGAATGGTAATGAGTGTTTGAAATATGCTCTGTGAAGCCATGTTTGTTGGGTAACTTAGATACTATTTGGGTAGTATTCCTAGTAACACCCACAATTCAGAACAGCCCATGCTCCTTAGTTCCTCTTCTCCAGTGCCCCGAGCCCCTGTTTCTCCTTGAATATCAACATTAATATTTCCATCTTCTCCAGGGCACACCTTTGATTAGATATATTGTGCCACAGGAATGACCATTCAAGTCCTGTTGCAGAAAGGTATTCAGCAAATGTATAAAAGATCAGACAAGGTGAAGGAGAAGTAGAACTGTCACATGTAACTGCAGGACACATTATGCTCACCAAAGGTGTTTATGCTAAAAAGTATGATTACACGTAAACAGAGAGCCTTCAATGTAAGCTAATAAATACACTAATGCTGCATTTTAAACCTGAATCCAATAATGTGATAGAAAATATGTCCTATACATGGTGGAAGAGCAGAGTTGTCAGAACAGGTCTATAAATAGACACCAATATTCTCACCAATAGACACATACTGTGCTGCTAACTGTATTGAAATGATAAAGCTTATTAGCATTGCTTTTGAAGTATAAACACTCCAAAGAGTACGAAAAGACAGAGATGTGTGTGAGTGGATTAAGTGGAGTTACTGAAACAAATGTAGAGATTGATTGCTGTCAAACTCGAATTGGATTTACTTCAAGTACTGGGATGGTTCTGTACTTTAGTTAAAAATCTTTAAGGAAAAATGCAATTTCAACATCCTGTTGGGTGTGTGTGTGCACATATGTGCACATCTACACATGATATTTTGAGTTAAGAAGTATTTCTGGATACATGGCAGTTTACCAAAACATACATTTTAAAAACACATAAAATGTCTGTTAAGGCTGAGTACAGTGGCTCAGGCTTGTAATCCCAGCACTTTGGGAGGCCAAGGCAGGGGGATCACTTGAGCCCCCAGGCATTTGAGATCAGCCTGGGCAACATAGCAAGACCCTGTCTCTATAAAAATAAAAATTAGTTGGGCATGGTGGCACATGCCTGTAGTCCCAGCTCCTCAGGAGGCTGAGGTGGGAGGATGGCTTCAGCCCAAGAGTTTGAGGCTGCAATGTGCTATGATTGCACCACTCACTCCAGTGTGGGTGACAGAGGGTGTCTCAAAAATAGAATGTTTAAGGCCAGAGTTGCCTATTACAGAAGAGAGAACAAAGAAGTCTGAGGAAGTCAGGCAGGGCTGCTATACCTTCTTGGTTTTAAATACAGCTCCACAGCCTGTCCCTTCAGGTAACATAAAAGGCCATGGGCAGGTACTAGGCTTTAGCTACTTAGAGGAGCATAAGTCTACAATAGTTGTTCAATATGAGGCAATATAATCATGGAATATCTAAATACAATCTGCTACATGTTTCCAAAGGCAGCAGAAATGGGAGCATCTGCCACCCTATCTGTTATTAATACATGATGTACATTGAGGTATGTAGGTGCATGGAAGGAACAGGGAAATGTCAGTGTTAAGGCCAGGAAACAGATGGCATCTTCATTTAAACATGTTTTCTTGTCAACTTTGATAGAACAAATGCCCTTGCTATACTTCATTTTGTAAAGTACATTATTTGTTTTAAAGGCAGGGGTGTCTACCACATAAGGAATAAAACTTAATAGCAGTTCAGTGTTTCTTAAAAATGATTTATCTTTCACGAAGTACTTTCTGAGCCAAATAACCAATTTTATTTGGAAATTGAAAAATGACAGAGGATTATTTTTAAAGCAATTTCCCTACTCATGCCCTGTAACCTCTGAAGAAGTCGGGCTTATGAGGACATACACAGACAGCTAAGAAGTTGTCATCATCTATATTTATTTTTTGAAGTGGACCATCCAATCAGACATTAGATAATACCTTTATGACCACAATTCTCAAGTAGACGTGTTTCATCGCAACACTTTGATTTATGATTTACACCTCCCTTCTGCTTATTTTTCACTCATTGTGTCTATTAGTTTTCCTTTTAAATATTTTTTTTTAAATTTGACTAAACACAAAACCAGAAAAAAGATTTTGGAAGCTGGCAGAAAAAATATGAGGTAGAAAATCTCATGAGGGGACATAAATTTCAGGTACATGATTGCTATTTCTCCTGGGCTATGATGTACTTTCTTCATCTCTGTGGCCTGTAGCCACCTGCCTCAGAAGTCCAGAGAGGCCAGGCATGACCCAGAACTTGCAGCTGAGGGAGCAGCCTCCCGGGCTTCGGTATACAGTCAACTTCACCTTCTGTTTTCAGTCTCTTATGGTAGCTGGACCCGAGGGGCATTCACATCTGTGCAGCCTCCTCCATAAATGGGCTCCTCTTACTCCTCAGTCCTCAACATCTAAGGGAAAACTGTACTGAGCCATTTATATACTTGCTCATAAACATCCAGTGACTTATCATAGCTGCCAGAGAAAAGCTGCCCAGAGCCCTGAGACTGGCCTTCAGGGTTCTCCCTGACTGAACCTGACTTTCCTTTGTCTTTATCCCCCTCTGCTGCTCCTGAAGTGTGTCATGTGTTTTACTGAATGGAAAATCCACCATATTTTTCTGTCCCAGTATCCCTAAGTCTTTGCCCCTGCTGCCCCCTGCCAGGAATTAATTTCCCACATCCTACTAAGATCCTGCCTAGTCTCCTATATTGGCTTAACCTCCACCTCCTCCAAATAGAATTACTGTCTTTACTGGAAGTTGTATCAGCTGTCTGCATACACACCTGTCTTCTCCCTAAACCAGAAGCTCCTTGTGGATGGGTCACCATGTCAACTGCTCTGACATCTCACATCCTGTAACACAGAGAAGCTGCTCCAAGCAGCTTGGCTCAATCTGCTGCCCCCGATACCTATTTTAGAAAGTTGCGAGTGAGGAGTTCTAACCCAGAGAATGCTAAGGGGAAAGCACAACCTTGAATACGTCCATTGTCAATACTATAACATAAGCTCATCTCCTGCAGGCACCACAGTGTCACCAACCATGCAACCTTGATGCAATCACAGGTTCCTGTCATTTTTCTTAGTTTCATCTTCCCTAAGATCAGCTGGTCTCTGGACCTAGACAGTTTACAAGGTATCCTGATCTTCTTGCTCTGCCTGTCTCAGCACAATTAAAGTCCATCACAACTCAAACTAAATGTATCCACAGCAACAACCACCTTCCCTGCTTGGGACTCTGTCAAGCATTCTGAATTAGTTACTGCCTTGTGTCCAGCTGTTCAGTAGATCTGTGTGCAATTCTGCTTCTTCCCCCTTCACCACTATCTCCTGAATCTATCCCCATCCAGCTGATTTTTCCAGCTGGGCTTCCACCAACTCTTCCTTTCCAAATCCACCCTACCCCATCACGTGATCTTTTGTCAAAATTATGGTTTCTGGAAATTGAACCTCTTTGGTCGCTTCGTGCAAGGGTCAATTTTTCGCTGAGATGCAGAAACACACGAAGAGTGTGGGTAGAGCTGGAGGTGTTTTATTAGGAAAAGACAACCTGTCGAAATTTACTTTGAAATGCATGTTTACTTCCTTATATCTACCTCCATTCATTTATGCATACAATAATGAATAAGGTGAATACCTGCTGTGTACCTGACATTTGCTCAGCACTTGGGATAAATATTGGAGAGATGCAGATTCCCGTCCTCATGGTGAGGCATTGGAGATAGACACTAAGCAAATAAACTTAGTAAAGAAGTTATATAATTTGCTATGGGCGAAAGGATAGAGTCAGAATCTGGGCCATGGGGAATTCTGGGGCAGAATGTGCAGGTTGCTGGGGCAGAGGGGAAGTTTAAGCCAACTTGACGGAGGTGCAGAATGAGCCCGGGGGAAGGGAGAGGAAGAGCAGTTCAGACAGAGGGACAGGGACTTTGGCGTGTCTGAGAACAGCAGGCAGGCTGGGGTGGCTCCCTAGCCCAAGAGCGGGAGAACAGTATAGGAGGTTTGTGCAGAACAATAACAGGAATAGGGCCTTATAAGCAGTTGTAAAGACTCCGGGGTTTGTCTTTTTAAAATAAGAACAATGGAAAGGAGAAAGAAAGGGGTGTTTTGAGGTGGCTGCCCTAAATGGAGACATGGAATCAGTCTTCACTCACTCTAGAGACTGCCATGTAAAACACACCATGCTCTCACAGAACGCACAGGTATTTTTTTTGGTAATCCTAGAAGGCAGACTCGGGAAAAAAAAAATGCAAGTTATTGGAGTGGGGACAGGTTTGGGATTCAACTAAAACATTTATTAAGCACCACAGTGTACAAGAAGGGCTTTCTAGCAGAGAAGACTATTCGATAATAGTGGGCTAGACAGCAGGAAGAGAATAGGCATTACGAAAGAAGGCAAATTGCAAAATGGCTACCTAGGTGCTTAGGAGAAAATGAGAAGGTCACATAGAATGATGCTCATGGCCTCATATAACTACTTGCCAGAAGCTGTCTAGGAAAACAAAGCACACTGTAAAGCGAGCAAATTGATGACTGCAATTCTATAGGTGCCACAGAATGCTAGCTGGATTAGAGGCCATGGCTATAGCATGGTACAGACAAATATGTTGGCAAAGGTAAAGGCAAAGCTATAGATCAGAAGTTATGGCTAATTATAGAAATTCATTAAGCTGACCAGGGGTATGATGTGGAGGAAGGACATTTGACTGAAGATAAAGAGAGGGGAAAACACAAATGATAGCTAATCCTGCCTAGTTCCATCAGTTCAAATGTTTACTAACAATTTAGCATGTTATGTTTGATACACTTAGCATAAACTCATCTGGAAGGATGATGCTCATATTTTTGCCTGCTGCCTGGAGACTGTTGTCCTATCCTTACTCCAATGGGAGAATTTTAAAAAGGAGAAAGGGGATAAAAAATACATGCTGCAAAGCTAGTCTTGGTTTTTCCTTCCCTCAACACACAACATAGGGTGTCCCAGTGGGATTTCTAGCACCAGCATAGGCAGAATTGTGAGAGGGTGATGTGTGTTTCATGACTCTAAACCCTTGTAGCCTTCTAGGACCCACCTTGTATAATCTCCCTCAGTCAGAGGGAGCTGCTGCCTTGACTTGCCAGCTTCTGCCTCATCCTAGTGAAATCCCGGGTTGATCAAAAACACCCAGAGTTGCCAAGAGGTCAAGTGAGATTCAGACTGAAAGGTGTCTATTGCATTTAAAAACAAAGAGACTGTTTGTGATCTGTGCAAGAGCGGTTTTCATGGAGTGGCAGGTCAGGCTGCATCTGGGTTGAAGAATGAATGAGAAGTGAGGAATTAAAGCCAGCAATTGTTGAATCCAACTGTGAAAAGACAGAAGAGCCTTGATCATTGCGTGTTTAAATGTTCAAAGTTAATAGAAATGAGCTATTCGCAAGGAGCAGGTTGATGATGTGGGGCAGGTGGCAATAAACAGCATGAGGTCCTTGGCATGGCTGGGATTTTAGTACATGATGAGAAGTGATTTTGGCCTGGCCTTTTGACCTGTTGCTGAGATCCAGCAAAGAAGTCCAGGGAATCATTTCTAGCTATTCCATTACATTTAAGAAGCTCAAGCACCACCATTAAATAGGATCCTGAGTATTGGAGCCGTTTAATAAGTCCAAGGGAAATGACAGGTCATCTGCATCTAAAGTTATATGGTCAAGTAAAGACTCCTCGTACTCTAATACATCTGTAACATTTGCTTAATGTCCTCTGAGGTCTGACTTGTATCATGACAAACCACTCAAACCATTTCTGAAAGCCATTTCCACACGTTAATATTATCCAATTGATTTTCATTATCTTGGGAACTTTTTTTTTTTGGAGATCTATTACATTAGCTCTGCCTTTAATTGTTTTAAAAACAAGCATCAACTCGAAGCAAGACCTTTACAGAGGCACAAATTAGTTTGACCCAAACTCAGAACTCAAGATTTCAAGAGGGCTCAGCTCTGACAAAGACCTAGGCCAAAGAGGTATGCTGGTCAGCACTGTTATTTAGTTATCTCAACATTAATGATTTCATTGCCAAAGAGAATCCCACAGATAGTGCGATGGAAAAGAATCACTGAGCCATCCAAAATTGAGACTGTAATTAGTCCCAGATTTCATATTCCAGTAGTTTTTTTTAAAAAATTTTTGAGCTTTGAATACTACTCACCTCTTGCCTGAAAGCAAGTGTGGATAATTTTAAAATAAAACTGTCTCATGATGGCAGCATGGGTAGCTTCATGAGGACACAGACGTAGGGCCAATCTGCCCCACAGTGCAGTAGACATGCTGTTCCAGGCTGTAACCAGCAGCCAGTGAGTTGTAGGGCACAGTGACGGAAAGCAGAGTACTCTTCACAGTCTAGCAGAGATTCTGTCATCATGAACACTGAACTGAAAAAGCTGAGAATTTTCTACAAGTGAATGAGGAGCCTCAGAATGAACGGGGATAATGAGCACATTTGACAGCTGTGGGACATCCACAGAGCTTGACAACAAGAGGATCCTGGTCCCACCCAGAAGAGGTGCGAGTCCCCGGTCACAGTGGACCAAATGTTCTCAATAATTCCTCAGTGATAATGTATGAGATGCTAATATATGAATGGCGAGGACAGTTATTGATGCGAATGCATGTCACATATGGTTCTCATTGCAATGTGGATCCAGCATTCCTGTTTCTTTCTTCTAGTAAGAATCTTCTTCAGCTATTAGTAATAACAATTGCTGGATTGGATGTACTCAAGCTTGTTTCAGGCAAGACTCTGTTTTGTACAGAATTTGCCTTATTTCTAAGAGTGCTACATGTTATGCTAGACATTGATTTCCATTTTTCAAGAGAAGACTTTCCTACTAAAGCTCAGTGAAACATTTATAATTCTTTCCAGAGCACCATGTTTTTATATCTACAAATAATGTCAAAGCTGGGTCATGTTCCATTATGGATTCAACATGAAACAGGCCAGTAAAGACGGAAATTTTACTGTATTAAAAGTGGACTGAGACTCATAAAGTGGATATATTAGAATTTGTTTGATACGAGACTGGCCCTTGCTGCGAGAATCTTGTCTGACTTTCTCAAGGCATTCTGCCAGTCTGTTAGATAAATATTCCTGTCTGTTTTACCTGGGAGAGTACCTGGGCGAATGTTGCGTATGTGAACGATTGCTTTGGTTTGCACTTTGGTGAAGGTCCCTGAAAATTTTGTCCAACGTGTAGTGTACTATAGCCACTCACGGCAGAGACTCAGATGCTGCTTGGCTTTGTGTGAAGCCGTCATGCCAGACCCAGTGAATTCCCTTGGGTGCTACTACATTTGGCTCTGAATTTTAGAAACAACCAGACCTGGAACCGACGGTGGAAGCGCCCTGTGGAGAGCAGCCCAGAGTGCCCTGAGAGGACGGCTAACATGATGCCAAGAAAGCCTGACACCAGGTGCCGCAACCAGTCCTCCTGCCTCAGTTGGCACCGACCAGAGCTTTCTCAGAAAAGTGTTCAGGATTTGGCTTTTGTTTTAGACACAGGAAAAGACCATCCAAAAGAATGCAAAGCAAATCGTCTTGATGTGGGTTCTTCCAGGAACCAACCCTGAGATAAGTATTTAAGTGCAAGTAGTTTATTTGGAGGCTGATCCCAGAAAGCCCCGATAAGGAAACAGAAGAGTGAGAAAGGGAGAAGGAGGACGATAAGGGGCCTGTACAGCCTGTTACTGCTGTGAGAAATTGGGGCTCAGTACCACCAGAGATCTCTGGGAGACAGTGTAGAACACACCTCAGAGTTAGCACACCCTTGAGAGGGAGTTGTCAAAAAGGCAGAGATGCTGATCCAGAAAACCCCCCAGCTCCCCATCCATCATTTGTTGAGGGCTGCCTCCATGAGCATTAACTCATTGGCACTTGCCACTTGCTTGGTGCACAGGCTCTTGCAGCAAGGAAAATGCTTAGGCAGAGTGGCAGGCATTGGCAGTAAGCAGCCTTGATGTGCAGAGGTAGTGCTGGGGGGGATCCTGCCTCATCTGGAAAAGGGTAAGGAAATGATAATCTCTTTTCCTTCTCTCTTTCTCTCTCTCCCCCCTCCCCCTTCCCCTCCCACCTAACTCACACACGTATGCATAGTTGCTGGCGCATTCTCCATGGCACTAGCACAGTGAAGGGGAAAATCTTTAAACACAGAATTTGATTAGATGAAATATAAACCATTATTGAGCACTTATATGCAAGGCACTGTTACAATAAGAAAACATATTTCCCCTCTCTCAAAGAGCTGGACATTAAGCAGGAGAGATAAAACATTAAAAACAACTTTTCAAGATGCCCAAGTTCTGTATTAGAGGTAGTGGTGCATGTTAAGAAATCAGTGTTTTCTAAAGATTGCAGAGAAAAGACAGCGAGTGAGAGAGAGTGAGCACAAGCTCTAGAAAGTGTGCCCAGTGGCCTTTGGAGTAGGTCAGGGGATGGAGGGAGTTAAGGGTGGGCTTCACAGAGTAAATGAGGTGTAAATTTGGGCCTGAAGTGACAGTGGGATTTAGATGAGGGAGAGGGGCATCACGGCAGAGTGGTGGTGGTGGTGGGGCGGGGGGTATGAGTTTTTCCAATATAAGAAATAAATTGACATTTTTTGGAGGATTAACCACCAAAAAAGACATACCATGAAACAAATGAAATAGTGGGATCTCTGCCTCCAGACAACGTTCAATATTCTCCTGACATCCTTCGGTCTTGTTGATGATGTGTGTGGCTGTATCAGAACTGGGGTGCTGGCTGGGACAGGATGAGACATAGAATGGGCAGCCAAGATATACATTCAGAACTAAGTCAAAACCCCAAAGTAAACTCACTGGCCCATCCATGTCAGTGAGGGTAACGGCCATGTGAAAACCGTCCAGGCTACTGCCCAGGTGCAGGGGCCAGGGGATTGCCATCAGGGAGGCTGACAGCCGGTCCTACAGACTGTGCTCTGAGGAAGAGGGCAAAGGACGGAAAGCTCAAACCAGGGCCAGGGCTTCATGGACCAGAAAGTGTCAGAAGCATCATGAACCCTGCACGGAGCTGCGACACTACTCTCAGGAACCAGTGTTTTCACACTCTGCCTCTTGCCTCCAGCAGACCTTGAGTCCCAGGGTGCTTCAAGAGAAAACTGTGGCAACTCAATAACAAAATTAGCAACCCAGTAAAAAGGCACAAAACAGAGAGAAAAAAAAGGCACAAAAGATTTGTTGTTTTAATTTTTGTGGGTACATAGGTGTATATATTTGTGGGGTACATGAGAGAATTTGATATAGGCATTTGATTCATAGTAATCATATGATGAAAAATGGGGTATTTATCCCCTTAAGAGTTTATCCTTTGTGTTACAAACCAGTTATGCTCTTTTAGTTATTTTGAAATGTACAATTAAAATATTTTGACCATAGCTACACTGTTGTGCTATCAAATACTAGGTATTATTAGGTATTATTCATTCTTACTATTTTTTTTTACCCATTAGCATCCCCCTCACCCCCACCCCCACCCCTGCCCCTGCCACTACCCTTTCCAGCCTCTGGTAACCATCCTTCTACTCTATATCTCGATGTGTTCAATCAGTTTGATTTTTGCATCTCACAAATAAGTGAGACCGTGTGATGCTTGTCTTTCTGTGCCTGGCTTATTTCACTTAACATAATGATCTCCAGTTCCATCCATTGTTGCAAATGACAGGATCTCATTCTTTATGCTGAATAGTACTCCATTGTGTATATGTACCACATTTTCTTTTTCCTTAATTTTTTAAAATTTCAGTGCTTTGGGGGTACAAGTGGTTTTCGGTTACACGGATGAATTGTATAGTGGTAAAGTTCAACATTTTAGTGCACCCATCACTCGAGTGGTGTACGTTGCACCCAATATGTAGGTTTTTATTCCTTACTCCCCCTCCTATCTCCCCCTTCTGAGTCTCCATATTTCATTTATATCACTCTAGGCTTTGTGTACCCATAGCTTAGCTCCCCCTCGTAAGTCAGAATGTGCAGTATTTGATGTTCCATTCCTTAGTTACTTCACTTAGAATAATGGCTTCCAGCTCCAACCAAGTTCCTGCAAAAGACATTATTCCATTCTTTTTTATGACTGAGTAGTGTTACATAGTGTATATATACATTTTCTCTTGTAAGTTCAGGGTACATGTGCAGGTTTGTTACGTAGGTACATTTGTGTCATGGCAGTTTGTTGTACAGATTATTTCATCACCCAGGTATTAAGCATAGTATTCATTCATTATTTTTCCTGATCCTCTCCCTCCTCGCACCCTCCAAGGATCCCCAGTGTCTGTTCCCCTCTGTGTGTCCCTGTGTTCTCATCATTTAGCTCCCACTTACAAGTGAGGACATGCAGTATTTGGTTTTCTGTTCTGTATTTGCTAAGCATAAGGGCCTCTAGCTCCATCCATGTCCCTGCAAAGGACATGATCTCATTGATTTTTTATGGCTATGTAGTATTCCAGGATGTATATGTAACACATTATCTTTATCCAGTCTATCATTGATGGGCATTTAGGTTGATTCCACATATTTGCTACTGTGAATAACGCCTCAATGAACATACATGTGCATGTGTTTTTATAATATTATTTATATTCTTTTGGGCATATACCCAGCAATGGGATTGCTTGGCTGAATGGTAGTTCTATCTTTAGGTCTTTGAGGAATTGCCATGCTGTCTTCCACAATGGTTGAACTAACTTATACTTTCACCAGTAGTGTATGAGCATTCCTTTTTCTCCACCATCTTACCAGCACCTGTTATTTTTGACTTTTTAATAATCATTCTGACTGATATGAGATGGTACCTCATTGTGGTTTTGATTTGCATTTCCCTAGTGATCAGAAATATTGACCTTTTTAAAATGATTGTTGGTTGCATGTATGTCATGTTTTAGAAAATGTCTGTTCATGCTCTTTGCCCACTTTCTAATGGGATTGTTAGGGCTTTTTTTTTTTCTTGTCAATTTAAGTTCCTTTTAGATGCTGGATATTAGATCTTTGTCAGATTCATAGTGTGCAAAAATTTTCTCCCACTCTGTATGTTGTGTATTTCCTCTCATAGTTTATTTTGCTGTGCTAGAAGTCCTTTAGTTTAACTAGATCCCTTTTGTCAATTTTTGCTTTTGTTGCAATTGCATTTTTTTATTTTTTATTTTATTTTATTTATTTTAGATGGAGAGTCTCGCTGTGTCACCCAAGCTGGAGTGCAGTGGTCTGATCTTGGCTCACTGCAACCTCCGCCTCCCGGGTTCAAGTGATTCTCCTGCCTCAGCCTCCCAAGTAGCTGGGACTACGGGCACATGCCACCATGCCCAGCTAATTTTTTGTATTTTTAGTAGGGACAGGGTTTCACCGTGTTAGCCAGGATGGTCTCGATTTCCTGACCTCGGCATCTTCATCATGAAATATTTGACTGTACTTGTGTCCTGAGTGGTATTGCCTAGGTTGTCTTCCAGGGCTTTCATAGTTCTGGGTTTTACATTTAAGTTTTTAATCTATCTTGAGTTAATTTTTGCATATAGTATAAGGATTGGGTCTAGTTTCAATCTTCGTGTGACTAGCCAGATATCTCAGTACCACTTATTGAATAGGCAATCCTTTTCCCTTTGCTTGTTTTTGTTATGCTTATCAAAGATCAGATGGTTGTAGGTGTGTGATCTTATTTCTGGATTCTCTATTCCATTGGTCTATGTGTCTGTTTTTGTACCAGTACCATGCTATTTTGGTTATGGTAGCCCTGTGGTATAGTTTGAAGTTGGGTAGTTTGATGCCTCCAGCTTTGTTCTTTTTGTTTAGGATTTCCTTGACTATTGGGGGTCCTTTTTGGCTCCGTATGAATTTTAAAATAGTTTTTTCTAATTTTGTGAAGAATGTCAATGGTAGTTTAATGGGAATAGCTTTGAATCTATAAATTACTTTGGTCAGTATGACCATTTTCACGATATTGATTCTTCCTATTCATTAGCATGGAATGTTTTTCCATTTGTTTGTGTCACTGCTTTTTTGAGCAGTTGTTTGTAGTTCTCTCTGTAGTTACCTTTTCACCTCCCTCGTTAGCTATATTCCTAGGTAATTTATTCTTTTTGTGGCAGTTGTGAATAGGAGTTTGTTCCTGACTTGGCTCTTGGCTTGCCTGTTGTCGGTGTATAAGAATGCTAGTGACTTTTGCACATTGATTTTTGTATCCTGAGACTTTGTTGAAGTTATCAGCTTAAGGTTTTGAGGGCTGAGGCTATGGGGTTTTCTAGATACGGGATCATGTCATTTGCAAACTGGGATAGTTTGACTTCCTCTCTTCCTATTTGGATGCCCTTTGTTTTTTTCTCTTGCCTGATTGCCCTGGCCAGGACTTCCAATATTATGTTGACTTCCAGTACTGTGTTGAATAGGAGTGGTGAGAGATGGCATTCTTGTCTTGTGCCAGTTTTTAAGGGGAATGCTTCCAGCTTTTGCCCATTCAGTAAGATGTTCACTATGGGTTTGTCATATATGGCTCTTATTATTTTGAGGCATGTTCCTTTAGTACCAAGTTTATTGAGAATTTTTAACATGAAGGGATGTTGAATTTTATTGAAAGCCTTTTCTGCATCTATTGAGACAATCATGTGTTTTTTGTCCTCTCTTTACGTGATGTCACATTTATTGAATTGTGTATGTTGAACCACCTTGCATCCCAGGGATAAAGCCTACTTGATCATGGTGGATAAGCTTCTTGATGTGCTGCTGGATTTGGCTTGCCAGTATTTTGTTGAGGATTTTTGCATCGATGCTTATCATGAATATTGGCCTGAAGCTTTTTTTGTTGTATCTTTGCCATGTTTTGTTTTGTTTTGTTTTGTTTTTAGACGGAGTCTTGCTGTCGCCCAGGCTGGAGTGCAGTGGCACAATCTCAGCTCACTGCAGGCTCCGCCCCCCAGGTTCATGCCATTCTCCTGCCTCAGCCTCCCGAGTAGCTGGGACTACAGGTGCCCACCACCTTGCCAGGCTAATTTTTTGTATGTTTAGTAGAGACAGGGTTTCACCGTGTTAGCCAAGATGGTCTCGATCTCCTGACCTCGTGATCCGCCCGCCTCAGCCTCCCAAAGTGCTGGGATTCTTTGCCAGGTTTTGGTAACAGGATGATGCTGGCCTCATAGGATGAGTTCAGGAGGAGTCCTTCTTCCTCAATTTTTTGCAAAAGTTTCTGTAGGAATGGTACCAACTCTTCTTTGTACCTCTGGTAGAATTCGGCTGTGAACTGCCTGGTTCTGGGCTTTTCTTTTTTTGGTAGGCTATTTATTATTGCCTCAATTACAGAACTCATTACTGATCTGTTCATGGATTCAATTTCTTCCTGGTTTGGTTTTGGGAGGATGTATACGTCCAGGAATTTATGTATTTCTTCTAGTTTTTCTAGTTTATGTGTATAGAGGTGTTTATAATATTCTCTGATGGTTGTATTTCTGTGGGGTCAGTGGAAACATCCTGCTTTTCATTTCTGATCATGTTTATTTGAATCTTTTTGCTTTGCTCCTTTATTAATCTAGCTAGTGGTCTATTTTATTTTTTTCCAAAAACCAGCTCCTGGATTCACTGATTTTTCTTTTTTGAATGGCTTTTCATGTATCTTCTTCAGTTCTGCTCTGATTTTGGTTATTTCTTGTCCTCTGCTAGCTTTGGGATTTGATTGCTCTTGGTTCTCCAGTTCTTTTAGATGTGATGTTAGGTTGTTAACTTGATCTTTTTACTTTTTGATATGGGCACTTAGTGCTATAAATCTCCCTCTTAGTACTGCTTTAGCTGTGTCCCAGAAACTCTGGTATGTTGTGTTTTTGTTCTTATTAGTTTCAAAGAACTTCTTGACTTCTGCCTTAATTTCATTATTTACCTAAAAGTCATTCAGGAGCAGGTTATTCACTTTTCATGTAATTGTATGGTTTTCAGTAAATTTCTTAGTCCTGATTTCTAATTTGAGTGTGCTCTGATCTGAGAGACTTATGATTTCAGACCTTTTGCATTTGCTGAGGAGTGTTTTACTTCTGATTGTGTAATCACCTTTAGGGTATGTGCCATGTGGCAATGAGAAGAATGCATATTCTGTTGTTTTGGGGTGAAGAATTCTGTAGATATCTTCTATCAGGTCCATTTGATCTAGTGCTGAGTTCAAGTCCTGAATATCTTTGTTAATTTTCTGTGTTGATCTGTCTAATATTGTCAGTGGGGTGTTAGACGCCCACATGGTAATAGTGGGAGACTTTAAGTCTCTTTGAAAGTCTCTAAGAACTTGCCTTATGAATATGACTGCTCCTGTGTTGGGTGCATAAAACCCATTATCACTATATAATGCCCTTCATCTTTTTTTGATCTTTATTTGTATAAAGTCTATTTTGTCAGAAACTAGGATTGTAACCCATGCTCTTTTGTTTTCCATTTGCTTGGTAGATTTTCCTTCATCCCTTTATTTAGAGCCTATGTATGTCATTGCATGTGAGATGGGTCATTTGAAGCCAGCATAGCAATGGGTGTTGTTTCTTTATCAAGCTTGCCACTCTGTGTCTTTTAATCAGGGCATTTAGCCCATTTACATTTAGGATTAGTATTAATATGTGTGGATTTGATCTTGTCATCGTGTTAGCTGGTTATTTTGCAGACTTGTTTATGTGGTTGCTTCACAGTGTCACTGGTCTGTGTACTTCAGTGTGTTTTTGTAGTGGCTGTTAAAACTCTTTCCGTATTTAGTGCTTCCTTCTAATAGAAAAAAAGAGCTCTAATAAGGCAAGTCTGGTGCCTTACAAATTCCCTCAGCATTTGGTTGTCTGAAAAGGACCTTGTTTCTCCTTTGCTTGTGAAGCTTAGTTTGGCTGGATATGAAATTCTGGGTTGGAATTTCTTTGAATGTTGGCCCCCAATCTCTTCTGGCTTATAGAGTTTCATCTGAGAGATCTGCATTAGTCTGATGGGCTGCCCTTTGTATGTGACATGACCTTTCTCTCTAACTACCTTTAACAGATTTTCTTTCATTTCAACCTTGGATAATTTGATTATGTGTCGTGGGGGTGATCTTCTTGTGAAGTATCTTACTGGGGTTCTCTGCATTTCCTGAATTTAAATGTTGGCCTCTCTATCTAGGTTGGGGAAGTTCTCATGGATGATATCCTGAAATGTTTTCCAAGTGGGTATCATTCTCCCCATCTCTTTCAGGTACACCAATCAGTTGTAGGCTTGGTCTCTTTACATAATCCCATATTTCGCAGAGGTTTTGTTCCTTTTCATTCTTTTTTTATTTATTGTCTCTTTGTCTTATTTCAGAAAGCCATTCTCCAGGCTCTGAGATTCTTTCCTCCACTTGGTCTATTTTGCTATTAATACTTGTGATTGCATTATGAAATGCTTGTTTGTTTTTCAGCTCTATCAAGTCAGTTATGTTCTTCTCTATCCTGGCTATTTTGTCTGCCAGCTTCTGCAATGTTTTATCATGATTTTTAGCTTCCTTGGATTGGGTTACAACATACTCCTGTTGCTCAATGAACTTTGTACCTATCCATATTCTGAATTCTACTTCTGTCATTTCAGCCATCTCAGCCTCAGCTGGTTCTGAACACTTGCCAGAGAGGTGATACAATCATTTAAAGAAAAGAAGCCACTCTGGCTTTTTGAGTTTTCTGTGTTCTTATGCTGACTCTTTCTCATCTTTGTGGGCTATCTACCTCCAATCTTTGAGGTTGCTGACATTTGGATATCCTGTTTGACTTTGAGGGTTTGATTGTGGTGTAGGGTGGATTCAGCCAACTGGCTTTGTTTCTGGGAGATTTTAGGAGGCCAGTGCTTAGCTCCCAACTCTGGACAGCACGCTCTAACTTTGGCAGACTACTGTTGGGCCCCAACTTTGTTCTCTGGCTCAAGGTTTGGAGTCCACTGCACTGGGCAGGGGGTGCGAAGTGTGGCGGCTTTAGCAGAGTGCTAGCGGATGCGAGGGTGCTTGCCTCCCTGTAGGCATTCACTATAGTTGTGGCAGAGGCGGGGAGCAGGGGCCCCCTGCTGGAGGCTGTGTACGTTGCACTGGAGGTGGTGTTGGCTTAGGGCATGGGACTGGCCAGCACAGGTCTGGCTGCCTTATCTGTGTCCCTCAAGCAGGAGTGATCGCTCAGGGTGTGGGAGGATCCCATTTTCTGTCCAACATTAGCACAAGGGCAGGGTGCTGGCAGGGGTGGGGCTTACTGGCTCTGTGCCCACCAAGGCTTCGTCTGCAACGGTGGTCGCTGGGGGTAGGGGCATACTGCACTCTTACATGCTGGCAGGGCAAGTGAAGCAAAATCCACCTACGCAGACACACCAGCAAAGTGATGTGGCGACTTACTGTGGGCTTGTGGGAAGCTAGAGTATGGGGAGGGAATGTGAGGGCTGGTGCATGGCCACAGGAACCACCTCACTGGAGCTCTCCACTGCTCAGGCATGGTCCACCGGCACAGAAGCTACGGTGTGGGCCCCAGGACACCCAAGACTACCCTGTAAGCAGGCATGGTCAGGCTGGGGCCCCAGGAGAGGCCAGCAGACCAAGGAGTGCTCAGGTCAGACCAGCCCAGACTGATGACCAAGACTGCCCTGCAGAGATCAGGCTCGACCATTCCCCTAGGGTCATAGTTTCTTATGAGAGCAAGTTGAGCCTAAAAGGATGACTGTCCCTGGCCATGCTCCACTACAGATGCTCCTGCACCAAACCCTTTGGGCTCCACATCAGCTGGCTTGCTGCTTTACCACTTTGCTTGCCTCCTGGGGGCTCTATCCCAGAGAGATGTGGGTCAGCAACCACTCGGGACAATCGACCCGGCATGGAGAGTCTGTGCTGTGGGCCAAAGCCAGGGGTTCCCTATCTGATGACAAGCAATAGGGGGTGTGTGGGACCCATAGGAGATGGACTGGCCCCCTCTGCTTGGGCCAACTGCAGCTTGTTGAAGGTGTGGATAAGGCACTTAGGGTATTTGCTCCTTTATTAGTCCAAGGGTTGCAAGGTTGGTTCCACTGCAGAGGCAGTGGCAGAGAGGCTTTCAGTGGCCCCTAGAGGCTCTGTCCAGGGAATTTCCAAGTTGTTACTGGCCTAGTAGCTCTGGCAGAGGGTCCCTGGAGGCTCAGGCCTGGAGGACCTCCCCAGTGAGGAGATATGGGAACAGGTACCCATGTAAGAGTCTGGACACTTTTCCATAGGGCTGCTGTAATATGCTGAACACCCACTCCAGTCCCACTATAGTTGCCTTGGATTTTGTAGTACCTGGAGGTATCACCAGTGAAGGCTGTGAAACAGTAAAGATGGCAGCCTGCCCTGACCTCTGAGAGATCCCTCCCAGGGAGATACAGACCTGTTGCTAGCCCGAATGCACCTGTAGGAAGTCACTGGAGACCCCCGTTGGGAGGTCTTGCCCAGTGAAGAGGAATGGGTAGCTGTGCTGCTGTGCTGTGCTGTGCTGGGGGATCCCTTCTGCCCCTGGTTGGCTTGGACTCTGGAAGGCTGGAATGCTAAGTTGCCCAAACAGCAAAGATGGTAGCCTGCCCCTTTCCCCAGAAACTCCCACCCAAGGAGGCACAAGGCTGCCACCAGTAGCTGACTGGAATTCCAAGCTAGTGGGTATTATCCTGTAAGATGCCATGAAAGTGGGGCCTGCAGACTATCCCTGCTTGGCCCCCTGTATTCAGTCTCTTTCCTAGTGGTGTGTACAGGGGTCTAACCTCCTGCTTTGCTAGACCATTGTGGTTACTTTTGCTGGGAAGCCCTGAACCTGAGTATCTAAGGCTCCCACATCTCCAGGTGTGCCCGAGCGGCTGCTCTACCAAGACTCCACATCGCTGTGTGTCAGACAGAAGGCCCTGTGGAATGGATTCACGAAGGTGTCTCCTGACTGGAAGGTTGCAAAGATCCTTGGGAGAAGCCTGGGCTCTCAGAGTGGCCCATTCAATCATCACTTTCCTGGGTGGGGGAGGTACCCTTGGCTCTGTTGCTCCTGGATGGGCTGTTGTCTAGCCTTGCTTTTCTCCATTCTCTGTGGGTCGAGTTGTTTCCTTCGTTATTCCCAACGTGAGTAGCTCTGATGTGCGGGCACTGCCTAGCTGCTGCTGGTAACTATAAGGTGGAATGATGAGGCTGGCTCTGGCAAACTAGAAAAAAAATTAAGGCTGAAGTGAGGTACTGCTACTGGGCATCTCTGACAGAACAGCAAGAGCGACTGCATTTTCTTTATCCACTCACTGGTTGCCAGGCACTTGGTTTCATATCTTTGCAATTTTGAATTGTGCTGCAATAAACGCGTGCAGGTGTTTTTTTGATATACTGACTTGTTTTCCTTTGGGTAGATAGCCAGTAGTGGGATTGCTCGATTGAATGGCAGATCTTTTAGTTCTTTAAGAAATCTCCATATTGTCTTCCATAAGATGTTGTACTAATTTATATTCTCACCAGCAGTGTATAAGTATTCTGTTTTCACCATTTCCATGCCAACATCTATTTTATTTTTTTTACTTTTAGTAATGGCCATTCTTGTAGGAGTAAGGTGGTATCTCATTGTGGTTTTAATTTGCATTTCCCTGATGATTAGTGACATTGAACACCTTTTCATATGTTTGGTCATTTGTATATCTACCTTTGAGAAATGTCTGTTTGTCATTTGCCCACTTTTTTATGGGATTACTTTCTTGCTAGTTTGAGTTCCTTGCAGATTCTGAATATTAGTCCATTGTCAGATGGATAATTTGCAAATATTTTTTCCCTATCTTTGGGTTTCTGTTTACTCTGATTATTTCTTCTGCTGTACAGAAGCTTTTTACTTTAATTGGGTCCCATTTTTTGTTTTTGTTGCATTTGCTTTTTGGGTCTTACAAATTCTTTGCCTAGGCCAAGGTGCAGAAGAGTTTTTCCTAGGTTATCTTCTAAAATTTCTATGGCTTCAGGTCTTAGATTTAAATCTTGGATCCATCTTGAGTTGATTTTTTTTAATAGTATGAAAGATGGGGATCCAATTTTATTTCTCTAAATATGACTAACCAGTTTTCTCAGTATTTATGAAATAGGGTGTCCTTTCCTCAATTTACATTTTTGTTATGCTTTGTCAAAGGTCAGAAGGCTGTGGATATTTGGCTTTATTTTTTAGGTTCTCTATTCTGTTGCATTGGTCTATGTGTCTACTTTTATATCAGTACCATGCTGTTTTGGTAACTATAGCCTTGTAGTATAATTTGAAGTCCAGTGATGTGTTGCTTCCAGATTTGTTCTTTATACTTACAATTGGCTTTGGCTGTTTGTGTTTTTAGGTTCCATATGAATGTTACAATTGTTTTCTCTAATTCTGTGAAAAATGTTGGTATTTTAATAGGAATTGCATTAAATCTGTAGATTGCTTTAGGCAGTATGGTCACTTTAATGATATTGATTTTTTTTCCCTATTCATGAGCATGGGATGTATTTCCATTTGTTTGTGTCACCTAGGATTTCTTTCAGCAATGTTTTGTAATTCTTCTTGTATAGATCTTTCACCTCCTTGATTAAATATATCTCTAGGTATTTTTAATTTTTTGCAGCTGTTAAAGGGATTGCATTTTTTTTGTTGTTGTTTGAGACAGAGTCTTGCTCTGTCACCCAGGTGAGAGGGCAATGACATGATATCGGCTCACTGCAACCTCTGCCTCCGAGGTTCAAGCGATTCTTCTGCCTCAGGCTCCTGAGTAGCTGGGATTACAGGTACACACCACCATGCCCGGCTAATTTTTTATTTTTTAGTAGAGACGGCGTTTCACCATGGTGGTCATGCTGGTCTTGAACTCCTAACCTTCTGATCCACCCACCTTGGCCTCCCAAACTGCTAGGATTACAGGCGCGAGCCACCACACCTGGCTGGGATTGCATTCTTAACTTGATTCTCAGCTTGGTTGTTGGTGTATAGCAGTGCTACTGATTTGTGTACATTGACTTCATAACCTGAATTCTGTTGTGGGAAGTCAGGGATCCCAAACGGAGGGACCAGCTGGAGCCACCGCAAAGGAACATAAACTGTGAAGATTTCATGGACGTTTACCAGTTCCCAAATACTTTCATAATTTCTTACGCCTGTCTTACTTTAATCTCTTAATTCTGTTACCTTCATAAGCTGAGGATGTATGTCACCTCAGGGCCACTATGATAATTATGTTAACTGTACAAATTGATTGTAAAACATGTGTTTGTACCATATGAAATCAGTGCACCTTGAAAAAGACGAGTATAACAGTGATTTTAGGGAACAAGGGAAGACAACCATAAGGTCTGACTGCCTGCGGGGTCTGGCGAAAAGAGCCATATTTTTCTTCTTGCAGAGAGCCTATAAATGGATGTGCAAGTAGGGAAGATATTGCTAAATTCTTTTCCTAGCAAGGAATATTAATAATTAATACCCTGGGGAAGGAATGCATTCCTAGGGGGAGCTCTATAAACAGCCGCTCTGGGAGTGTCTGTCTTAAGTGGTTGGGTTGAGATAAGGACTGAAATACACCCTGGTCTCCTGCTTTACCCTCAGGCTTACTAGGATTGGGAAACTCCACCCTAGTAAATTTGAAGTCAGACCAGTTATCTGCTCTCGAACCCTGTTTTCTGTTAAGATGTTTATCAAGACAATACATGCACCGCTGAACATAGACCCTTATCAGGAGTTTCTGATTTTGCCCTGGTCCTGTTTCCTCAGAAGCATGTGATCTTTGTTCTCCTTTTTGCCCTTTGAAGCGTGTGATCTTTGTGACCTACTCCCTGTTCTTACACCCCCTCCCCTTTTGAAATCCTTAATAAAAACCTACTGGTTTTGCAGCTCAGGTGGGCATCACAGTCCTACCAATACGTGATGTCACCCCCGGAGGCCCAGCTGTAAAATTCCTCCCTTTGTACTCTCTTTATTTCTCAGCCAGCTGACACTTATGGAAAATAGAAAGAACTTACGTTGAAATATTGGGGGTGGGTTCCCTCGATAGTATTCATTTGTCAAATCTAGGAGTCTTTTGAGAGGAGTCTTTAGGGTTTTCTAGGTATAGCATCATATCACTGGTGAACAGCAATAGTTTGACTTCCTCTTTGCCAATTTGGATGCCCTTTATATATTTCTCTTGCCCTATTGCTCTGGCTAGGACTTTTAGTACTATATTGAATAAAAGTAGTGAAAGTAGGCATCCTTGTCTTGTTCCACTTCTTGGGGAATGGTTTCAACTCTTTCCCATTCAGTATGATGTTAGCTGTGGATTTGTCATGTGACTTTTCTTATTTTGAGGTAAGTCCCTTCTATGTCTAGCTTGTTGAGTGTTTTTATCAAAAATGGATGCTGGATTTTATCAATCCTTTTTCTGCATATATTGAAATGGTTTTACATTTTTTGTTTTTAATCCTGTTTGTGATGTATCACAATTATTATTGACTTTCATGTTAAACTGTCTCTGCATTCCTGGGATGAAACCCACTTGATCATGGTGTATTGTCTTCTTGATGTGCTGTTGGATTCAGTTATTTTGCTGAGGATTTTTGCATCTATGCTCATCAGGGATATTTGTAATTTTCTTTTTTGATGTGTCCTTTCCTGTTTTCAGTATCAGGATGATACTGGCTTCATACAATGGGGTAGGGAGGATGCCCTCTTTTGCAATTTTTTGTTATAGTTTTGGTAGGATTGGCACTAATTCTTCAAATGTCCAGTAGAATTCAGCTGTTAATCCATATGGCTCTTGGGTTTTTTTTTTTTTGTTGGCACTTTAAAAAAATTACTGACTCAGTCTCACTGCTTGTTATTTGTCTGTTCAGGGTTTCTATTTCTTCCTGGTTTAGTCTAGGAGGGTTGTATGTTTTCAGGAGTTTATCCATTTTTTTTTCTAGATTTTTGAGTTTATGTGCATAGAGGTGTTCATACTAGTCTCAAATGATCTTTTGTACTTCTGTGATGTCAGTTGTAATGTCTCCAGTTTTATTTCTCATTGAGTTTATTTGAATCTTCTCCCTTCTTTTATTGGTAAATCTAGCTAATGATCTATTAATTTTATCTTCTCAAAGAACCAAAGAACCAACTTTTTGTTTCATTGATCTTTTGTATATTTTTGTTTTAATTTTACTTAGTTCTCCTCTGATCTTTCTTTCTTTCCTTCCACTAGCTTTGGATTTAGGTCTGTTGCTCTAGTTCCTTGAGGTGTGTGACATTAGATTTTCAACTTGTGATCTTTCGGACTTTTTGATGTAGGCATTTAGTGGTGTAAATTTTCCTTTTAACACTGCTTTTTGCTGTGTCTCAGGGGTTTTGATAACTTGTGTCACTAGTGTCATTCATTTCAAGGAGTTTTTAAATTTCCACCTTTATCATTGTTAACCCAAAAATCATGCAGGAGCAGATTGTTTAATTTCCATATATTTGTATCGTTTTGATGATGCCTTTTGTAGTTGATTTCATTTATTCCACCGTGGTCTGAGAAGATGCTTGATACAATTATTTTTTAAATTTATTGAGACTTGTTTTGTGGCCTGTCCTATGGTCTGTCTTGGAGATAGATGTGCTGGTGAGAAGACTGTATATTCTGAAGTTGTTGGGTAGAATGTTCTGTAATAACTGTTAGGTCCTTTTGTTCTAGAGTGTAGTTTAATTCCATTGTTTCTTTGACTTTCTGTCTCTGATCATCTAGTGATGTCAGTGGAGTGTTAAAGTCCTCCACTATTGTGTTGCTGTCTATCTCATTTCTAGTAGTAAATGTTTTATGAATCTAGGAGATTCAGTGTTAGGTGCATATAAATTTAGGATTGTAATATCTTCTTGTTGGATTGATTTTATTATAATTACCTTCTTTGTCTTTTTTTTTAACTGTTGAAGTCTGTTTTATCTGATAAAAAATAACTATTCTCATTTGCTTTTGGTTTCCATTTGCATGAAATGCTTGTCTACCCCTTTACCTTGAGTTTATGTGAATTCTTACATGTTAGGTAAGTCTCTGGAAGCCCACAGATACTTGGTTTGTGATTTTTTTTTAATTCTGCCAATGTGTGTCTTGTAAGTGGAGAATTAGGGCCATTTACATTCAGTGTTAATATTGATGTGAGATACTGTTCTAGTCATCATGTTAGTTGTTAGCTAGATACTTTGTTTTCTTCATTGTGTTGTTTTATAGGCCCTGTGAGTTTTATGTTTTCATGAGATTTTATTCTGGTGCATATTGACCTTCTGTTTCAGGGTTTAGAACTCCTTTTAACATTTCTTTTAGGGCTGGCCTGGTAGTGACAATTCCCTCAGCATTTGTTTGTCTGAAAATGACTTTATTTCTCCTTCATTTATGAAACTTAGATTTGCTTGATTTAAAAAATTCTTGGCTGACAGTTATTCTGTTTTAGGGGGCTAATGATAGGACCCCAATCTCTTCTGGCTTGTAAGGTTTCTAGTGAGAAGTCTGCTGTTAGTCTGATAAGTTTTCCATTTTAGGTTACCTGGTGCTTTTATCTTACTGCTCTCAGAATTCTTTCCTTCATGTTGACTTAAATGGCTTGACGACTATATGCCTTAGTGAAGTCCTTTTTGTAATGAATCTCCCAGGAATTCTTTGAGTGTCTTCTTTTTGGATATCTAAATCTCTAGCAAGGCCAGTGTGATGGTTAATATTGAGTGTCAACTTGATTGGATTGAAGGATGCAAAGTATTGTTCCTGGGTGTTGCCATAGAGGATTAACATTTGAGTCAGTGGACCGGGAGAGGCAAACCCACCCTCAATCTGGGTGGGTATCATCTAATCAGCTGCCAGCATGGCTAGAATAAAGCAGGCAGGAGAAGATGGAAGAGCAGACTTGCTGAGTCTTCTGGCCTTCATCTTTCTCTTGTGCTGGATGCTTCCTGCCCTCAAATATCAGACTCCAAGTTCCTCAGCTTTTGGACTGGTGTAGACTGCACTGAGGCTGCACTGTTGGCTTCCCTACTTCTGAGGTTTTGGGACTTGGACTGATCCACTACTGGCTTCCTTGCTTCTCAACTTGCAGATGGCCTATCATGGGACTTGACCTTGCAACCATATGAGTCAATTCTCCTTAATAAACTCCCTTTCATGTGTACATATATCCTATTAGCTCTGTCCCTCTAGAGAGCCCTAATACAGCCAGAGATGAGCTTCTTGTATTTGGATATCTAAATCTCTAGCAAGGCCAGGAAAGTTTTTCTCAATTATTCCCTCAAATAAGTTTTTCAAACCTTTAGACTTCTCTCTCAGGAACACCAATTATTCTTAGATTTGGTCACTTTACATAATCCCATATTTCTTAGATGTTTTCTTTTGATTATTTATTTTTGTCTGCTTGGGTAAATTTGAAATCCTTGTCTTCAAACTCTGAAATTCTTTCTGAATACTTATTCTAGTCTATTGTTAACTTTCCACTGCATTTTGTAATTCCTTAAATGTGCCTTTCATTTCCAGAAGTTGTGACTGGTTTTTCTTTAAAGTATCTATCTCTTTAGAAAATGTTTCATTCAGATCCTGAATTGTTTTTAAATTTCTTTATGTTGGTTTTCACTTTTCTCTGGTATCTCCTTGAGTAGCTTTATAATAAACCTTTTGAATTTATCTGGTATTTCTAGGATTGCATCTTGGTTTGGATTCATTGGTAGAGAGTTATTGCGATCTCTTAGGGATGTTATAGAATCCTGTTTTGTCATATTACCAGAATTATTTTTCTGGTTCTTTATTTGGCTATACTATTTCTCCTAATGATTCTTGAATTTGTTTTTGATTTTATAAAAAATATTCCTTCCCCCCCTTAAATATATGGCTTTAATGTTTATAATTTTTTTGTAGCTGAATTCATCTCTTGGTGCTTTCAGGGGAGAAGGGTGAAGACTCTGTATTGTATGAGTTCCTTGGTTATAGAAAGTCTCTGTATGATGGCTTTCTCAGGTAATTGTTGCAGCAGCAATGTGCTCACTGTGTGAGCAGGGTCACTGTCTCCTATGGGATCAGAATGACAGAGGTCTCTTGGTGCTTACCTCGTTCCCCCATGGTGTGAACTTTTTATTTTTTCTCCAGTATTTAATTTACTGGGCTGAATTAGTCCAGGCTTGAATAGTTCACCTCCCAGTAAGAGGAGGTGTCCCTGGGTAGAAACCAGTTAGTTGTGGCTAAAGCAGGTTGGCAAATGCAATACCCAATGGTGGGTCAGTCACCAGTGGCTGGAGGAGCTCTCAGTGAAACACACTGGGGCCTTTTCAGGGGGAAGGGTGGGAGCCACCTAAGTTCCCCTGCCAGGCCAGCAGAAAAGCAATCTACCTCTCAGACACACTCCTGTCCCACTGTTCCCAGCTATTCAGATCAGACAGGCACCTCTTTTCATATGCAGAAATGTTGATATTCCAAGTAGAGAGAAACTGTGACTCTACCTCTTATTCAAGCCTGAACCTGGAGGGCACTCCGTCTGTGGAGATGCAGTCACCCTGAAGTGTTCCAAAAGGGTTGTCTATAGGTGTGCCCGTGCTGAGCTCCCATGAGAGAAGCCCCAGTTGTTTCTGCTGTAGTGGTTGAGGTGGAAAATAAGTCTCCTCAAGATACTTCATGAGCATCAGGGCTGCCGTTAGCAGAGAGCTGCAGACTTTCCCTGCTGAGCCCAGCACTGCACCTGTGCCTCTACTGAAAGAAACTTTTCACCAGTGGAAAGATCTGGGACTCAAAACCTGCCATCCAGATTCCTTTGTCTCAAAGGGCACTCCCTTGATATGTTTCCCTCTCTTCCTCCAGGAGTAGGAGTCCCTTAAGGCCAGACAATGTGAATGCTGCTGTTCCTCTGGGTCTAGCCATGCAGTAGGGCTGCCACACTCCAGGCTGGTACTGGGGAATATCTGAAAAGGAACCAGTGATGTGACCAGTCCTTAAGTCTCCCAGCAGTGGGTACCAGCACCTGCTCTGATAGGGGCAGTAGGGGAGTGATGTAGACTCGATGAGATTCCTTGGTTGTAAATAGCCTTAGTGAGTTGGCTTTCTCAAATGCTGGTTGTATTAGTAATAAACTGGTTACGTGGACAGACTCAGACCTCCTAGTTAGTCAGGGTGGTGCAGGCAATGGTGATAGCTGAGGTCATGCACAAGTTTTCCCCTTCCTGGGTGCAGTGTTGCTATACCTGTAGAGGCTGTAATGGACTCTGTCACTTGGCCTCCAGCCAGGAGGTGGTGTTTGCAAAAGAGCACCAGCTGTGGTAGAAGTGGTAGGATTTGTGCTTGCCATACGTTACCCAGGGGAGGTATCCTGGTTTCTCAGGTGACGGGTGGGACTACAGGGCTCCCAAAAGTTTCTGTTCTTTGTGTTAAGCTACCAGGGTGGGTAAAGGGGCAAAGCCAGGTTGGGGCTGGGTCAGGCAGGTCTGCTGGCTCTCCACATGCAGGGCAAGCAGAGGCCCCTGTGGGGGTTGAGGAGGCAGGAGGTTCTCTGGCCACTGGGCTAATGTTCCAGGAAGGAGTGTAGCTGCTTCTGCTGAACAGAAGAGTTCACGCAAGGAGTGGGGTATAGCAGGTGGCAGCAAGCCTCACCCAGCTCCCACATACTTGGCAAGGCAGGTCTCTCACCAACATTGTTTGCTAGCAGCAGCTAGCTAAATTTCCAGGCCATTTATGCTCAGAACTGAAATGGACAAGGCCGTAAGCCTTCCCATTAGAGACAGCAACTGTGGCTTTCAGGCCATGCACCTCCTCAGCTGCCTACAATGCTGGGGTGCCCAGCTCCTGTGCCCGTGGTTACAGCACACTACTTTCCACTCACTTGCCAGTTCTGGCCAAGGGAGTTCATCCCCATTTGAGATTATATTGTGAATTTCAGTTGGGAGCTTCTTTCAACCTGCAACTGCTGCCTGAGTTAGTTGGCAGACTTCTGTGAGGTCCCCTGTGATGCAGAATCAGTAATGGCTTCCCTTGGTCCATCCTGGAGACTGGGAATGTGCACAAGACCATTCTCATTGCTCCTACTTTTGTATTCCTCACTGTTCCCTATATCAGTTCCAGCACTGGATAGGGTTAAGGCTTCCCCCATGGACTGGATTTCCAGGTTCCCTGGTGGGGGTGTATAGCCTGGAGGCAGTCTCTCCCCCTCTCACACTCTAGGAACTTACAGTTTTTCACCTGGCTCATGGTGTAGGCTGCAGCTTGCTGCTTCTTTCAAAGATTCTGGTTTCATTTCTTTTTCCTAAGTTCCTGCATTGCTTCTTGGAAAAAAATTCAGAGTGTGAATCTCTGCTCCCTATTTTATCTTTCCAAATGGGAAAGGCATGCTAACACTACCTCTAATCTGCCATCTTTAAAATTGTTTTAGTAAATGAATCCCACATTATTCATCTGTTGATGGATACTTAGGTTGCTTCCAAATCTTGGCTATTGTGAACAGTGCTACAACAAACATGGGTGCAGATATTGTTTTGATACACTAATTTCTCTTCTTTTGGGCATATTCCCAGCAGTGGGACTGCTGGATCATATGGTAGCAATGTGTTTTTAGTTTTTTTTAAGAATATCCAAACTGTTCCCCACAGTAATTGTGCTACTTTATGTTCCCACCAACAGGGTAGAAGGGTTCCCTTTTCTCCACAACTTCACCAGCATTTCTTATTGCCTGTCTTTTGGATGAAAGCCGTTTTAACTGAAGTGAGGTGATATCTCATTGTAGTTTTGATTTGCATTTCTCTGATGTTCAGTGATGTTGAGAACCTTTTTACACACCTGTTTGTCATTTATGTCTTCTTTTGAGTAAATGTCTATTCAGATTGTTTGCCCATTTTAAAATTGGATATTTAGACTTTTTCCTATAGCATGGTTTGAGCTCCTTATGTATTCTGGTTATTAATCCCATGTGAGATGAATAGTTTGCAAATATTTTCTCCCGTTCTGTGGGTTACCTTTTTGTTTCCTTCGATAATAAAGGCACAAAAGATTTGAACAGGTACTTCCCAAAAAAAAGATTTATGGATGGCAAATGAGCACATGAAAAGATATGGGAAAGCTGACTGGGACACTCAAATATTCCCCTCTCATATTTCCAGCCATTTCCCCACCTTACCAGAGACTTCGACAGTGGCAAGTGCTCGCAATACTCCTGAGGCTGAGGTGCATTCACGAAGCTCTGATGGTCAGGCTGAGCCAGCTGGGGAGGCAGTCCTGCCACACAGTTGCCAGTCCCTTCACCCCCATAGCCTGTGTCCTTACGACAATGTGCTCATTGCTTGGACCAGATGGCATGAGGTTAGACTCTTCCAAGGTGATCCTAGGCTGGCTGTGGACACAGTGAGGATTAGCTTGCTTTGGTTTCTTTGTAGTGATTTCTACCTACTCATGGTTGTTTATGTCTCAGGAAAACCTGGAAAACTTAATATGAATGGAGAGAAGGGGTCTCTGGTCAAGAGTAGAGGATCACGATGATTCTCAGGTTGCTGTCATCTAGAAAACTCAGCTAGCAATGTTGGTTTTGCATGGATATGTCACTTGTTTCTAACCTGCCTCTGACCTGGACTTGAATCAAGGGAGGAAAACACAACATTCTGTGACAGTGAGCACCAACAGAGAAATGTCAAGAGAAAAGAACCCATGTAAATAGTGACACAGTTTTCTCAAAGAAGGCAATTTGGGGAAACTTAGTGGAATTCCGACAGAATGATTGGGTGTAAATGCACATATGGCTCCAACATTGCATTTCTCATTTGCACCTTTGTGCCATCTCCCAGAAACAGGGAACATAACTGTAATCTCCTAATAAATACATGTTTTTCATGTATTGCAGTCCTTCAGTTAGATGCTGCATCTTATCCATTTAACCTGAATTCCATTTGCTGGTTATATTTGTAGGTGGCACACTATTGAAATGCAAAGAGGCTTTTCCAAATATAACCCTATGCAATTGCTTTCTTTCACCACTCAGGTTAATGGAAACTTATTTTGCTTTCTATGGAACTTGGGGTTGGTTTTGCTTTCTTTCACTTTGTCTTTCATGAAGGAAGCCAAGAAATTTTAAATGGTGCACATTCAAGACCCGAGATTACCAGTCTAGCAGCAGCTCTGCCTGATTCTCTGCATTTTACACTTTTGACAATTATCTCCCTGTATGGATTAGAGAAAGCACATCCTTCTCAGCAAGTGGTTCAGTGAAACTTCCATTAGTGAAAGAAGCACTTTGTCACAGGAGCAGAAGTGTTCTTGCCATAGTGGAAAGGAAAAGATGCGTAAATTCTCATATTGAAACAGAGGCTTGCTTTACATGGCAAGGAAAGAAGAGAATGTAGAGAAATTGGAACCCTTCTGAGCTGTTAGGAACATAAAATGGTGCAGCCACTATGGAAAAGAGTATGGCACGCTCTCAAAAAATAAAAAATAGAACTACCATGTGATCCAGCAATCCCACTTCTAGATATATATCCAAAAGAACTAAAAGAAGAAATATACATATCCTCCATGTTTATTGTGGCATTATTCATAATAGCCAAGAGGTGGAAACAATCCCATGTCTATTGACAGATGAACAGATAAACAAAATGTAGTGTACACATGCAATTGAAAATTATTCAGCCTTAAAAAGGAATGAAGTTTGGATACATGCTAAAACAATGGATAAATCTTGAGGACATATGCTAAGTGAAATAAGCCAGTCACAAAAAGGCAAATACTGTGTGATTCCATTTATAAGAGGTATATAAATTAGTTGAATTCATAGAGACATGAAGTAGAATGGTGATTGCTTGGGACTTGTTTTGTAATGGGTAGAGTTTATTTGCAAGATTAAAAAGTTCTGGAGATCTATTTTAACAATAATGTGAATATACTTAATGCTGCTGAACCACACACTTTAAAATGATTATGATGGTAAATTTTATGTTATATGTTTTGTGGAGTTTTTATTTCTAGAAGTCGAGGAACAAAGAAATTGTTTGCTTGAATTTTGTTCTTCCCATATTGACAATCAATAGTCACTCACTCCATGAGTAACTTCAAAGAAACAGGTATCTCTGAGCTTACAGCTCCAAGCACCTAAAACTGTAAAGAATCCTTGAAGAGGATAAAACAGTTCTATGTTCTCCGAACAAAGCTTCCAAATTCTAGGGCATTGAGCGTGCTAAGTTTTATATACAACAGGCTTGTCTCGTACAATTGTGTCATTGCATCCATTTTTTGTAATAGTCTATTTTTTTTGTAATTGTACTTTAAGTTTTAGGGTACATGTGCACAACGTGTAGGTTAGTTACATATGTATACATGTGCCATGTTGGTGTGCTGCACCCAGTAACTCGTCATTTAACATTAGGTATATCTCCAAATGCTATCCCTCCCCGCTCTCCCCTCCCCCCTCCCCCCACCCCACAACAGGCCCCGGTGTGTGAGGTTCCCCTTCCTGTGTCCATGTGTTCTCATTGTTCAATTCCCACCCGTGAGTGAGAACATGCGGTGTTTGGTTTTTTGTCCTTGTGATAGTTTACTGAGAATGATGGTTTCCAGCTTCATCCATGTCCCTACAAAGGACATGAACTCATCCTTTTTTATGGCTGCATAGTATTCCATGGGGTATATGTGCCACATTTTTGGATGTGGAGAAATAGGAACACTTTTACACTGTTGGTGGGACGATAAACTAGTTCAACCATTGTGGAAGTCAGTGTGGTGATTCCTCAGGGATCTAGAACTAGAAATACCATTTGACCCAGTCATCCCATTACTGGGTATATACCCAAAGGATTATAAATCATGCTGCTATAAAGACACACGCACATATATGTTTATTGCGGCACTATTCACAATAGCAAAGACTTGGAACCAACCCAAATGTCCAACAATGATAGACTGTAATAGTCTATTTTTGTTTCCACGTTCCATTTGTATTTATTGGTCGAGTTCCTTCCCTGGAGAAGAAGCTGAGTATCCCATAAATTTCCTGGTCACACTTATGTGACAAATCTTGCAGTTATTCTAAGTTTCAGTACAGTCTTTATTTATAAATTATAAGCCCAGTACCCTGTAATAAAAACTATGAACTTGATTTAAAATTGAGGCATCCCCCAGTGCCAAGCTTGGGTCAGCTCCAAGTAGAGAGCAGAGGGATAATGGTGGGTTTCTCTCTCCCCTCCTAGAGCTATTCTACTCATCTCGCCTCAGCTGCTAAGCTCAGTTCATCATGGCTTCCTGGCTTGCTGTTGCTAATATATAACTAATTAAGCACTTTTTAATGAAAAAAAAAAAAAAACAAAAAACACCCAAGCTAGGAGCAAGACAATGATTTATGTCACTTTGTAGCCTGGAGAGGCAGTGGTGGATAAGACCCAAGATTTTGGAATCAGGGTGCTTAGCTTTGAATCCTGGCTACAATGTAGTTATGTGACCTTGGACATATTAACTAATTTCTTCACATTCTCAGTTTTCCCATCTGTAGAATGGGCATAATAACAATAGTGCTATAGTCGTTGGGTCCCACTAGAAAAGCAGAACCAGTAGCAAATATAGTTTTTAAAACATGTATTAATCAGAACTGGCTTATGCCGTTGTGGCTGGCCAAGAAAGTGCAAAATCCATAGTTGATGTCCTGTCCATGTTTGGAATTCTGCCCCTAACCCCCATGTCTCACTCTGAAGCCTGAGCCCTGCCCTTAAGGTCTATCCAGATAATCTAGGATATTTCCATTACTTAAGGTCAACTAACTATGAACTTAAATTACATCTTAAAAAATACTTTCAAGGCAACAGATTACTGTTTTTTTCCTTTTTCTTTTTAAAATTTACCAATACAAATATAGTAGGAACAACATGTTCTGAAATATGTACACATTGTGGGATGGCTCAGCTGAGCTAATTGACATATGTATTACCTCACATTATTTATTGTTTTTGTGGTGAGAACACTTAAAATCTACTCTGATCGATTTTTAAGGAATGCATTGCTATTAACTGTAGTCGCCATGCTGTATAATAGATCTCTTTAACTTACTTTTCTTTTCAAACTATCCTTTGGCCAACACTCCCTAACTCTCTCCCTGTCCCCAGCCTCTGATGGACCACCACTTTATTCTTCTACATAGATGAGTTCAATGTTTTTAGAATCCACATGTGAGATTATGTGATATTTGTCTTTCTGTGCCCGGATTATTTTAGTTTGTCTTCCAGTTTCACTCACATTGTTGCAAATTAAAGGATTTTTTTCTTTTTAAAGGTAGGATAGTATTCTCTCTTGTATATATACCATATTTTCTTTATCCTTTCATCCACTGATGGGCACTTAGGTTGTTTCTATATTTTGGCTATTGTGAATCGTGCTGCAATAAACATGGTAGTGCAGATATTTCTTTGACATACTGATTTTATTCCCTTTAGGTATATACCCAGCAGTGGGATTGCTACTTCATAGAGTAGTTCTTGTTTTAATATTTGGGGAAACCTCCATGCTGTTTTCCATAATGACTGTGCTAATTTACATTCCCATCAACAGTGTACACGAGTTCCCTTTTCTTCACAGCCTCACCAGTACTTTTGTTTTCTTGATAATAGCAGTTCTAACAGGTGTGAGTTAATCTTTGTGGTTTTAAAATGCATTTTCTGATGATTAGTGATGCTGAGTGATTTGTCACATAACCATTGGTCATTTGTATGTCTGTCTTTGAGAAATGTCTATTTAGGTCCCTTGTACATTTTTAATAGGGTTATTCTCTTACAATTGAGGGTATTTTTTATTCCTTATATATTTTGGATATTTACTCCTTATCAGGTGTATAGTTTGTGAATATTTTCTTCCATTCTCTAGGTTGTCTCTTCACTTTTATTTTCTTTGCTGTACAGGAGCTTTTTAGTTTGGCATAATCCCATTTGTCTACTTTTGATTTAATTGCCTATGATTTTGGGGTTGTATCCAAAAGACTCAATGCCCAGGCCAATCTCATAGAGCTTTTCCTCTGTGTTCTCATAGTTTTCTACAGTTTCTAGGCCTTATGTTTAAGTCTTTAATTCATTTGCAGATTTTTTATATGCTATGAGATGAGGTCTAATTTTATTCTGCACATGGACATCTAGTTTTCCCAACACTATTTATTGCAGAGACTGTCCTTTCCCTATTATCTGTTCTTGGCAACTTTGTTTTAAAAAATTGATTATAAATGTGTGGGTTTATTTCTGGTTCCCTTTTCTATTCTGTTGGTGTATGTACCTATTTATATGCCAGTATCATGCTGTTTTGGTTACTGTCTGTCTACAGAATATTTTGAAGTTAGAGAGTGTGATGCCTCCAGCTTTGTTCTTTTTGCTCAAGATTGCCTTGGCTATTCAGGATCTTTTGTGGTTCCGTACAAATTTTAGGGTATTTCTTTCTATTTCTGTGAAAAATGTCATTGGAATTCTGATAGAGATGGTATTGAACCTGTATTTCACTTTAGGTAGTATGGACATTTTAATAATCTTCCAATCCATGAACACACGTCTATTTCTTTTTCAATTTCTTTCATCAATATTTTATAGTTTTCAATTTATAGGTCTTTTACTTTCTTGACTAAATTTATTCCTAAGTGTTTTTTTTTTGTAGGTGTTGTATATTGGATTAGTTTCTTGATTTAATTTTTGAATAGTTGTTACTGTATAAAAAAGCTACTGATTTTTATATGTTGACTTTGTATCCTGAAACTTTACTAAATTTGTTCTAAAAGTTTTTTTGGTGGAGTTAGGGTTTTCTATATGTAAGATGATGTCATCTATAAACAGGGACAGTCTAACTTGTTTTTTCTTAATTTTTTTTGTAATGTTCTTCTCTGGTTTTGGTACCCACATAATGCTGCCCTCATAAAATACAGAAGTATTTCCTCTCCTTTGATTCTTTGGAAGAGTTTGAGGAGGATTTGCTTTAGTTCTTCAAATGTTTGGAAATGAAAAGTGAAGCCATCAGATTCTGAGCTTTTCTTTGATGGGAGACTTTTCATTACTGATTCAGTCTTCTTATTATTGATCTGTTCACATGTTCCATTTCTTTATGATTCAGTCCTGTAAGGTTTTATGTGTCTATGAATTTATACACTTCTAGATTATTTAATTTTTTTGTTATACTTTAAGTTCTGGGATGCATGTGCAGAACATACAGGTTTGTTACATAGGTATACATGTGCCATGGTTGTTTGCTGCACCCATCAACCCATCATCTACATTAGGTATTTCTCCTAATGCTATCCCTCCCCTAGCCCCCTACACCCCGATAGGCCCCAGTGTGTGATGTTTCTCTCCCTGTGTCCATGTGTTCTCATTGTTCAAATCCCACTTATGAGTGAGAACATGCGGTGTTTGGTTTTCTGTTCCTGTGTTAGTTTGCTGAGAATGATGGTTTTCAGCTTTATCTATGTCTCTGCAAAGGACATGAACTCATTCTTTTTATGGCTGCATAGTATTCCATGATGTGTATGTGCCACATTTTCTTCATGCAGTCTATCATTGATGGGCATTTGGGTTGGTTCCAAGTCTTTGCTATTGTGAATAGTGCTGCAATAAACATGTATGTGCGTGTGTCTTTATAGTAGAATGATTTATAATCCTTTGGGTATATACCCAGTAATAGGATTGCTGGGTCAAATGGTATTTCTGGATCTAGATCCTTGAGGAATCCCCACACTGTCTTCCTTCATGCTAAAAACTCTCAATAAACTAGGTATTGATAGAACATATATCAAAATAACAGCTATTTGTGACAAACCCACAGACAATATCATGCTGAATGGGCAAAAACTGGAAGCATTCCCTTTGAAAACCGGCACAAGGCAAGGATGCCCTCTCTCACCACTCCTATTCAACATAGTGTTGGAAGTTCTGGCCAGGACAGTCAGGCAGGAGAAATAAATAAAGGGTATTCAAATAGGAAGAGAGGAAGTCAAATTGTCTCTGTTTGCAGATGACATGATTGTATATTTAGAAAACCCGATCATCTCAGCCTAAAATCTCCTTAAACTGAAAAGCACAGACTTGGTATGGAGGCTCTAGTGGCTAACTTGACTCAAGGATAGTCTGGAAATGAGCTGGGCTGGAGCCTGGGGCTGTAGGTGCTGGCCTGGTGCTAGGTAAGCCTGGAACCTGTATCCACAGGGAGACAACCTAGAGGCTGGGTCTGCAGGTGGTGGTCTGATGACTAGGACTTCAGGGGCTGGCTTGGTGCTGAGGTGGGCCAGCCTGGTTCTGGTGGCAGTCCAAAGTCTGGGGTCACTGGGGCCAGCTTGGCTGTGAGGTGGCCCTACAGTCTGAGTCCATGGGGGGCTGGCTTGGCACTGGGGAAGGCGTAAAGTCTGGAACTGCTGGGACTGGCCTGGTGCTGGGGCCTAGGGTCACTGGGGTCAGCCTGGCAGTGGGACAGGCCCAGAGACTGCATCTACTAGGCAGGCCTGGCAATGCAGGATCAGATCTGGCACCAGGGTAATCCTGGAGGCTCAGTCCACAGATACTGGCCAAAGAGTCTGGGGCTGTGGGGGTCAGCCTGGGGCTTTAAGGGTGGCCTGGAGCCTGAGTTTGTGGGGGTTGGCCTGGAACTAGGGTAGGCTTGAATTTCAGGGCTGCTGAGGTTGACCCAATGCTGAAGTTGGTTTGGAACCTGCAGCTGCCAGGGTCAGCCTGAAGATGGGAAAGGCCTGGAGATGAAATTCACAGGGCAGGCCTGAAACTGTGGGATCCCCCATGGCAGCTGGTGTGAACCAGGAAGTTCAGTCCATGGGTACCAGTCTGAAGCCTGGGGCCATGGGGACCTGCCATGTCCCCGTGTTGGTTTTTACTGGGGTGGACTTGGTGTTGGAGTCAATGGCAAAGTCCAGTGCTCACCTCCCTCTTCTTCCCCGACACAGGAGGTTTCTGTCTACATGTTGTACTGCCTGGGGTTGGGAGGAAGGTGGTGAGGGTAATGCAAAACTGTTCTTCCTGCACTCTTCAATGTATCTTCTCTTATTTCTGTGTTACCCCCAGATGCTGTAATCTCTCTCCTGATTCCTTAGTTCTTCTGAAGGTATGTTTGTGCATGGGTAGTTGTTCAAATTGTGGGGGACAAGCTCGAGAGAGTCCTATTCTGCCATCTTCCTGATGCCAGTCCTCCCAGAATAGCAATCTGATTGAATAATTGGAGACTGGGCTGGCCAAGTTGACATATCAAAACAACCATCACATATACCTACCTTTTTAGTCACTGAAAGGATTGTGTTATTTGTAAATCACTTTAGCAGTGTCTGGCACATGATAAATAATTTTTCACTTATTTACATAATCACAATTGTAATTACACTCATTTAATTATAAATATTACCAGTTATATGACCTTAAGCCAATCATGTAACATGATTAATCTTCAATTTCTTCATCTGTAAAATGAAGGCATTGGAATACAGAGTTGCTAATACATCTTCATTCTCTTAAAGTCTATGGTTTTTTTGGCCATGTTTGGGGAGTGAAGTCTAAACAAGCCAAAATTGGGAAGAGAAGTGAACTGGAGTGACACAGAGATAGAAAAAAAGGAAGAGGTCATGGCATAGGTGGAAGAATGACAAGAAAGAAACTTCTAAACTTCACCAAACACCTTGTGAATGCATAGATTGTTCCAGATGTCATCAAATAGAGTAGCCTACGTCTATGGTCCTGACTCCTGTGTGCCCTGGTCCAGCACTGGACAATTCATGTCGGTGGTAATAAGAGCCCAACTTTCCTGCGGGTTAGACTTGTTCAGGTAACACTCAGCCAGCACCTACTCTGTGTCAGCCTGGGTTGATGCTGCTGTGATAAACTCGGGAGAAGTTGACTCTAATTCTTCATTAGCATGAAACACTTCCCTCTGATAAACTACTTTTATTCTTCCTTGGCATCATTTCCACAAAAAGTGTTCTTTCCAAGAAAGAGCCTCCAGGTTATATGCTAACCTGGGAGTCTGGGTACAATTAAAGCAAGCACTCAATGTTCCCAATTCTACATTGAAGGTATTATCAACTTTGAAAGACAGTGCCATTTAGATTTCAAAACAAAGGTCCTGACATTTCCTCAGTTATAACAAGAAGAAAGGATGCATCAGAAATCAATGGCTAAAAATGAGTCAAAAAGGGCTCAACCTGCCAAATTGTCCCCTGAGGAAAGTTGAAGTGCTGGGTTTGTAGTGATCTAAATCCTTAGCAATTCCTCATGTCACAAGGAAAGATGGAAGCTAAGGGAAAGACGATGGTGGACAGCCTGGAGGAAGATGGAAAAGGAGCTGCTTAGATATCTGATTGTTTGGAAAGTCACTACTCAAAAATAAAATGAGATACCATTCTTATTTCTTAAAGAGAAATATTTTACTTGTGGTATTAAAACTCAAATTACAAAAACATTAACTACTCTGGCTGGCTGAGGTTCTGGCAGATGCTCTGATGTAAGCCTCCACTGCTCATGCTCGAGGACTTCAGGAGAATTGGGACCCCAGCTCTCTAGGTTGCCCAGTCTCAGCTTAGGTCATATTAACAATAACTCACATTTCACGGGCCCGTGGCTTCAGCTTCACACACGGGCACGATCCCTCTTCCTTCTCACTCCTCTAGTTATTTCTGGGAGACTCCTAAGGGAATCAGTCATGTGCTTATGTCAAGATCAACAAGCCTTTTGAGTTTCCTTTGTCTTTCCATTCAGTGAGGTTTTTTTCCAAGAACTCTGTGACCAACCTCTGACAGAGATGCTGAATGCCAGCTCCCACAGCTCTGGTCTTGATCTCCAGGTTTCACAAACTGCTCCCTCCCCATTTTCCTTCATGCCAAAAGGTGGAAATAGCTTCTGCTCTTATAATCTCTGGGGAACCACACTATCCTTGAGAGTTTCCTACACTCAGCCCACACATTTTTAAATAGTGCCTTATTAAACTCTTCTCAAAGCATCCCATATGAGCATGCCATCCATTTCTTCTGGGTCTCTGTGCAATATACCAGATGTGTCTGAATCTCAGTTTGAGCCTTAGGCTAAAGCCTCTGTCATGCCATGAAGACACTGCAGGTCCTGCTGAACTGTTCAGTGAAAATGATTTAGAAGACTAAAAGATGATGCTTAAGACATTTTTAAAGTGGAACCAAAATCGTGGTGTTTGCCTCATGACCTCTGAAACTTAATTTGCCTCATGACCTCTGAGTATTGGGTAAAAAATTGTCAGCAGCACAGCCAGGCCAATCATTTTCAAGTCCCCTAAGAAGTCATATGTTCACCAGGAGACCCGGGTCCTCCCATGTCTGAGCACACACAGTAGGATTGGCAGCTGCTGTAGGAGATGTTTTCAAAACACACTGACCAGCTGGCCTGGCTCTAGCACAGCCAATACCACAAGGGATTGGAGGGTAAAGCCATGGCAGGCAGTGTCACTATCTGCTGCTTCTTAATTCCTGCAGATTCAGGGACCATAGATTCCAATTCTCCACCTTAACTCACCTCATCAGAAACTTGGAAAACCTCCATTGTCTGTGTTGACATACTGACCTTGCTCCCAGTGTATGGGTAGCATGTGTTTTAAAATCCACTGGGCATAGAATTATAGGTTGACCATATGATTTTTAAATTTCTTTTATCATTTAAAGGTGTTTTTCTTCTCCCTCCTGGTCTCTATATTTTCCTACAAGAAGTCAGCCATTGGTCTGTTCATTGTTCCTCCACATGTAGTTATCATTTTTCTCTTGCTGCTTTCGAGATTTGCTCTTCATCTTTGGCTTTCAAGAGTTTGAGGATGTGCCTCGGTGTGGACTGACTTATATTTATTCTCCCTTTTGTTGTATTAAAACACAAATGGGTTTTGCTTCCAGAAGCAACAAAGTGTAGAGGACAGAGTCACATATCCAGACTATATACACTCAATTACAAAACTGAATTGTAAGAAGACAACTCATTGTTTGAAAGTGAACAAAAGATTTGAACAGGTACCTCACTAAAGAAAATACACAAATGGCCAATATGTACATGAAAGTATTCCATATCTCTAGTCAAAATTAGTAAACATATCACTAGTAAAATCATCACTAATAAATAGAAATTAAAACTATAATGAGATGGTTTTATATACCTACTAGAATGGCTAAGGTTAAAAAGACTGACAACACAAAATGTTGACAGGGATGTAAACGACTAGAACTCTCACCCCCTGCTGGTATGAATGTATAATGGTAAACCACTTTGGAAAAGAGGATGGCAGTATATTTACAAAGTTAGACATACACTTAACATACAACTCAGCAAGTCCACCCTGGTTAATTTTTCAAGAGAAACAAAACATATATCCGTACAAAGACAAGAGCATATTCATAAAAGCATCATTCACAATATTCCACACTGGAAGGGATCTAGTACCATCAAATGGTAAATAGAGACACTGTGTGACATACTGATACTATGAAACCCTACACAGCCATAAAAAGGTGCAAAACATTAATACATGTAACAACATGAATGCATCTCAAACATGGTAAGTGAAAGAAGTCAAACACAACTACATACTTATGAGACCACTTATGTCGAATTCTAGATAAGGCATTACTATTATGACAGAATCAGATCAGTGTTTGCCTGGGGTAGAGGATGGGGGTTTGGTTCCAAAGGCAACTTTTCAGGAGTGAACTGTCCTGTATCTTGATTGTCTGGCTACATGATTGTATACAATGACCAAAATTCATCAGACTGTACACTCAAATAGGTGAATTTTATATGTAAATAGTCTTTAAAAATTTCCAACTTAAAAAATACACATTATCCCTGCACCCCACCCCCCAAAAAAGATCCTGCTACTTTTTCCATGGAGTCATGGAGCGAGATTCCTAGCTCAGGCAGTTTCTAGTTTCCTACGCTTCCTGTGCTTTATCTCACCCATAAGATAAGGACAATATAACTAACCTCAGTGGGTTGCTGGGAGGATTAAATGAGGCAATAAACACATGCTCTGCATTAGCTATCACTGCAGTCTTTTTTTTATTATTATACTTTAAGTTTTAGGGTACATGTGCACTTAATAAGAATATATTTCTAGAGCTCCCTCTGGGACCCTAGAGTGGTATCCAATGCTTCAGTTGGGCAGTTCCACCCAATAAGGAACTTCACGCTGTGACCTACGAAATTACAAGCCCTCTGGATCCAGCTGAGCCCAGCAGGATGGAGTTGGGTTTTGGTATCTGGGATTTAGCCAGAAAAGTGTGGCCCTGAGCTATCTAAATTTCCTACTTCCTATTTCATGAAACTCCAGGCACCAATGTCAGCTGTTTTTGAGGGTCATCTTCTCAGGTCAGTAGGACTGATTTAAAAAGGTAAAACCTGAAAATTCCATGACGTACAGTTCTTTTATCTGTTGTCCTTGCATTTGCCTCTATTTTGTTGTATAATGCAGACTTTTACAGCAAGGAAATAGCCATCTGATTTTTTTTTGTAAATAGCCCTTTATTATGGTTGCATTTATCTTATAGTTATTGTTTCCACTTTCAGATGGGGAAGCTAAGGCATTTCATCTAACTATAACTCTAATATCGCTATATTAAACAATAGTATAAAGATTATAAGCAAGGTTTAAACAAGACTATAAAGCATGGTTCCATATGGGCTTTATTCTCTCCTCTTCCATACTTTCAAGCCCAGATTTTGGGCTTGGGCTCCCTTTGTACAGCTGCCTTGGATGATTTATGTGGAGTCCAGGCAGGAACCCTGACTCCCGTGGCCTCTGAGGCATCTTACAGTGAGTTACCTTGTTCCTTGTTTGCATTACACTGGACGAGGAGTTTGGGCCTCTGTTGCATATATAATGTAACTTATTTGTAGTTTTTATTTATGTCACACTTCTACAGTATAAAATATCAGACCCTCTAAGTTTTCTACTTACAATTTCAGAATTGATATTGCAAATGAATTAACTTGCATTTTCTCCTTTTGCAAGGCTGAGGTTAAAACTAATGATGTAGATAACAGATTTTTTCCCCTTGGTGATTACAAAGCTTTTAGCTTCATTATTTAATCCCCAAGGACAGGGTAAGTGATTCCACTGTATGAATGAGTTGCAGTCTACAGTTCCATTTCAAATTAAATTTTTTTCACAATATGGTTTGGCAAATATCAACAACATGAGTACTTGAGGACAAATTGTTTTTAAGATTTCTAGAAGATTATTACCCTATCACACTGATTCTCAGGAAATTTATTAAATTTACAATGGGAACATTGCTTCCCATAGTTATATTTTGGTGATATTTATGTTCTCATCTATTTGGTTCTGCAACAAATGGAATTGTTATACATGTTAAGGAACTGCCCCTTTGCTCCAGGAATTCCATTTCTAAGAATTCATCTCAAGGAGGTAGGCACCTGGAATTAGATGTTTATGGGGCAAGTGTATCCCATTGTCTACTTGGAAGTCTCTGAGAACTGATGAATGGAGATCCGACTTAAATATCTCCCATGCTGGGACTTGGCACATGTTGGGGTCTGTGTAACTTCCGAGGGCAATGTGAAGAGTGAGAAAATTATATCTGGCATTGGTTTTGGTGAGGCATTTCAATCAAATCTTGCAGGCCAGATTAAATCTATTCTGCAAGAGACTGGATACCAATTTAGCTGTTACCTGAATCAATGAAACAAGCTGAATTTTTAAAGGTTGTGGAGACTGCGATTAGAAAGCAGGTAATTGGGTAAATGTCTGTTAGCAAGACAAGCCAGATATGTATTGATCAAGAAAGGAAAAAGTCTGACTTGATTAACAAACCTTCGCTGTGTCAATAAACTAATGGTTGGTTTTAAAATGTAATTTTGCTTCCATTCTTCAGTAAGGGGCCAAAAATAGCTCAAAGAGGGGCCGCGGAGAAAGTTAAAGTGTTTCTAAATAAGGAGCTTCCACTGATGTTTGAAGAAAACTGGTAATGGAAAAGGAACAGATAGATTATCTGTCTCGGGAAGAGGCTTTTCAATCCCTCCAACGGCATAAAACAGAATTCAACCAAGTTTTACACTGAAGGCTACAGCATTAGACTTGCGGCTCCACATTCAGCTCTAAAGTGATTTTTGCTGGAGGCAATTGTGTCAAGAAAGAGAAATCTTTCTCTCACAAGAAACCTCTTACACAACTGTGTCCCTCCAGGGACCCTCAGAACAATCCCTGCATGGGGACCTGAGACACCAAGTCATGGCTTTTCCTTCTCTGGAAAGCAAATGGGATTGATGTACATACTGGGAATTCTCTCTCGTCCTGAAGCAAAACACACCCAGGACCGTGAGCCCTCTTCCCAGATGAGGCTCCCTGTCTGCAGAATGGGAGAAGAACAGGTAGGCTCTGCAGATTCCCCACTCAGTGCCTCCGGGTTGGAAATTACAAGTACTGACTTCTTAGGTTTCTGGTAAACAATAGGAAAAATCTGCCCTTAGATGTCCCAAAGAAGTTAGAGTTTTGAAACTGGATATGGAACCCAGCCCGCAGCTTGGGACTTGAGGAAACTAGGAGAAGGTGTCTGGGCCCCGTCAGCCTCCGGTCTCTCCCTCCCACCACCCACTGCTGTAGCAGCAACACCATCAGGGCCAGTGCTGATTCGATGAGTAAAGAACCCTCCTCTTGGCAGGGAGCAAGAGCAGTGTGGGTGCTCCCTGGGCATTAAATTGTATTTGACAGCGAATGAAGAGCGTGGTGAGCTCTCTGCCCACATCTGTCTTTGTGACTTCTATCTCATAGCATGGAAACAGAATTGGTTTGACTGAGAGCAGAGGCTTTGAGTCTGAGAAAACCTAAAACAATAACATTTTATTCTCATGGGAGAGCTGAGATAGAGAACGTGGAAGAAAAGTAATACAAAGAAGGTAAATCTGGGGGAACATGACTAAGTTGTCTTGTTGCCAACCGCAACAAAACATATTGCAAGGCTAATAACTGGCTCCACAAAGGACTTCCTTATTTGAATGCAGCTGGGAGAGAAGGCAGGAGAGGGGAGAGAACCTATAAAATTCCTAGACCAAAACACTCTGGGTACTCATGAATCTTGAGTCAGTACTTTGTTTTCCTTCCCCACACCATCATTTGTCCAATTTTTTTTTTTTTTTTTTAATTCACAACGTGGTGATTTTGCCAGCACTTGGGGAGATGTTCTCAGTATCCAGCCCTCTCCAGGGTGTGTGACTGCACAATTCTGTGACAGCAGCCATCCCCCTACTTCTGCTGATCACAGTCACCACCGACGCCACCTCCAAAACTGCAGTGATACTCTTCACGGTCATCACCTTTCACCTTGAACAGCTTGGACATTAGCTCCTGAGATTTGTTGGGGTGTTTAGTGCCTCAGGAAGGAACCCTTGCTCTCTATGGGTCTGGCCTTCACCCCATAAGGTATTTAATGAGAATGTCCCAGCATTGACAACAAATGGAAGCAAATGCCTTTTTCCTTTCTTTGGTGGTGGTGGTTTTGCTTTTGATGTATTCAGTATTCTAGAAGCATGGCACATAAAATTTCCTAGGAAAATGTTTTCCGGAAATCCTATGTGAAAATGGTTTCAAAGGCAGGAGGATGATGACTAGTATGCACAGGCACTTTCACCCCAGCTCCCAATACTGCCTGCCGTTCCTCTCCTAGGCTAACAATTTGGCACAAACATTCCCCTGTTTGCACAGACATTCCCCTCTCCCCAGAAAAAGAGGCCCAGGAATTTTTGCTAGCTCTCTCAGAAGGCAGTCAACTATATTATGCTCTGAAGTGGACTGGGAGAGACTGGTCAGCTCTGACACTTGGGGCGCCAGGAAGGGAATTGGATGGTCGATGGTAGCAGGGGAAAGCCTTAGGCAGAAACTGGCTCTGTGAGCCACATGTGTGGATAGGAACTGGCCTGAGGAAGGGGGCTTGTTCTTCTTGGAGGGATGAGGAAGCCCATTTGGCCCAGGGCTGTGGGGTGAAGGGAGGCTCAATCTCCTTGTCTTTGGTGGGCCATCAGGTCAAGGCTTAGAACAAAAAGTACTAACCAAGGAGTGCCCTTGGAAAGCTGGATCTGGCTGCTGGGATATGGGACACTGTGTCAGAGTCTAGCGAGGAAGGGAGGCAGCCACAGGTGCCTGGGTGAGGGTGTGCAGCAAGGCAGAGCTGGGCTGGCTGTGACAATGGCCAAGTTCAGAATGATGAGACCGGGGAGAAGATCCCTTGTGGGGAGGGCATGGGTGCCTCATGCCTATGTGAACCTGGCTCAACTGTTCCCTCTATTCAAATGAGTCGCCTGGCTCCACACTGCCCTCCCACCCCCAGCAGAACAGAAGGCAGAATCCAAGCCACCTGTATCCCTGGCTGTGGAGCAGTGCAGCCTGCTTTATGGAAGTGCTGGAAGTCAGCACCAGCACAAGTTGCAGGAAAATAAGAACCGGTGCTTTGCTGTGTATCACCAGCAACCTGGGAACCTATTCTCAACTTTAAGAGCCTATCTTTTCCAGGGCACACTTGTTCAGGTGGCCTAGCAGAGCTGCATGAATGGCTGGGTGGTGGCCCTCAGGCCAGTGACCCGTCCTCTGCCCCTCATTCCCCTGACTTTGAAAGCAATTTCACTGGAGATGATCCCTAGGGAGTTTTCATTTCGGGACGGGGATGACTTACCCTGCCCATGAGGAGGAGATGGTCCACAGAGGAGGCTGGTTAAATTATCTGGGAGGCGGCAAATTCTGTATGCTTTTTTATAATTTAAATAATGCGGATAAAAGAACCGTCTTCATTCTATAGAACTATATAACTGAGGTGGAAAACGCCTTAGGCTTGGAGTCAGGACACCTGTGTTTAACTTCTGGCTGTGTTAATTGCCAACTTTGGGTCCGTGAGTTAAAGACTTCACATCTTTAAGCCTTTGGGCCTCAGTCCTTCCATCTATAAGATGGGCATAATCAGGCCTAATCTTCCTCTCTTAACAGGTTTAATCAAATAATGATAATGATGCTGTTGTTGATGCTGATGATTTGTATCACTTACACAGTGCTCCCATGTTTCAGGTATATCACATCTATTCATTTAATCCTCTTACCAATTCTGTGAGATAAGTACCCATACAATCCTTGTTTTATAGAAGAAAAAACTGAGGGTAGCAACTTACTTGCCTGAGGCTGAACAGCTGGCCAGCGGTGGCAGAGGCAAAACTGAATCCTGGGCAGCCTGGCCCCAGGGCTATGCTCCCCGCCTCACACTGCGTCTTCTCCAACACAATAGATGTGAAACTGTCTTGAAAATCTCCTGCCTCCAGGAAGGAGGTGTTCAGTGCATTGCATAAAGAATCAAAGACTAAATGAATACATAAAGTACTAAACACATAGGGAGATTTCATTTTTATTATGACTAGAAATTGGGCAGTTGTGACCCCTCTACAATAAACCCAAATCTGAATTCTGCTCGGTGACCAAATGCCATCTGGTTGGAGGTGAGTCCTTGGCCGCAGGCGGCACCAGACCAGGAACAGGTCGGTGTGTGGGAGGGGGAAGGGTGAGGATCTGAAGGGCAGACAGCCCAGCTCCAGACCTGGGAGCATGCTGGTGGCCGCCCCAGAATGAATAGGGAGTGCTCAGGCCTGAAACCTTTTTCTTCAGCTGGCTGGGAAGGGGAATCTTTCTTTCCAACAGACCATTTATTCTGATTGATGAAGAGGGTAGCTTCTTGTAGGAGACGCTGACAAAGGCCATTTACAAAGAGGCTAGAGGAGGAGGAATTGAGCCGTGCCCTGACACGGCAGAGGGTGGCCAGGCGCAGTCCCTGGGGGCCTTGGCGCCGCATTGCAGACACATGTCAGCCCGCAATGTAAATGTGGCGGCAAGGGTTGTTTTACTCTTCGGCTATGACTGGGATCAATGGCCAACCGCGCAGAAGCCATCCATCATCCCGGGAGCAGGCTATGAGATATGAGGCTGAAATTCCAGCACTGATCCTGCCGACAGCCTCCTTTGCAGAGTGGGTGATGCATGTGTGGGCCAGTCAGCATCCCAGACTAGGGGAAGACCCAGGAGGGAACTGGGTCAAAGGCCGGTCCCGAGGCCTTGCTCATTGCCTAGGAGCAGTCAACCCTGTTTTTGAAGGGCAGGAGATACCGCAGAGGAGCCAGACTGCAGAGAGACCCCTTGGGGAAGCACCATGTTTCCCAAGGACCCTCTATCCCCATACCACATATAACCTCTGCCTATTAGCCTACCCACAATTTTATAAAGGGATCTTAATCCCCCCCTCCCCATCCAGTAGTTTCTATGCCTGCCTCAGTGAATGCAGCCACCACGTTGGGGGACCCTGAGATCTGGGAACCACTCCTGGACTTCCTTCAGTCCTCACATCCCATTAGCTATCAGGTGCAATAGAGCTTCCTCTGCCTCAGCAGCTTTGAAATCCGTCCGTGACCCACAGGGAGAAGCTTGATGTTGTGACCCTTTATACCATAAAACATGTGCAGATACACACATACCTGAAACAAATACTGTATGAAGCAATACTTACTCTTCCCACATGCAATGACTTCTCAGGTTTTATTTCATTCTGTTTCACTAAAATTCTAGTCACAACTGAGTAAACTTTATGCCTACTAATGTGGCAAGACCCACAGTTTGAAAAACATCGTGCTTTCAGTCTCTTGGATCTAATGCCTTCTCTCCATCTCCACTGACAGCTCCCTCTGCCAATACCCATCATTTCCTGTCTGGGTGACCCTGACAGCCTCCAGACTGCTTTCCCCTTGATCATTCTTGCCCTCCTTCAGTTCACATCCAATCTTGACTCACAGTGAATGAAACTACTGAAGACGAGGTATAATCATGCTGTTTCCGTGGTTGGAACCCTTGACTCGCTCCCTGTGCTTCTGTATAAAGTCTGACCCCCTTACCATCCTCCAGCCCCCATATGATACGGCCTCCACTTCTTGAGCCTCATCTTCGCCCATTCCCCCCTCCCTTTCTTCAAGCTGGTCATGCCGAATGTCTTCCAAGTCCTTGAACTTGCCATGTGGTGTTGGATCTGAGTCTTTGTACAGTCCTGTTTTCCTCTTTCTGGAACACTTCCTCCTCTCCTCTCCATTGGGCATAGTGGTCTGCAGTAAGCAGCAATGAGATGATACATATGCCTTGGTGTAATGCAGAGGGAGACTCCAAAGACTTAGGATATGGGAAAGAATATTGGAGTCACATTATCACTTGCTCCCAGCTCACGTGCTTCTGTGTCCCTTGAAGGAACCAGAGGCCACTCCTTCACCACAGCATGGAGCACGAGTAAGGGATGCAGCTCTCTTTTACCACAGCATGCAGCATGGGTAAGGAAATGTTCCCATGGTGGATACTGCTGGTGCTGTGCCAAGATTCCCCTCGTGAGGCCGAAGCTTCTATTGCCCAGCTGTTTTGAGTGCTATTGCCTTCTCCATAGAATCCCCTTCCACCAAACAGGAGCCATTCACCAGAGATCGTGCCACTCCAATCATGTTCCTAGGCAAACAGAGGCCAAAGACTGACCCAAGGTCTCTAACCTGGCCCCCTTGCCTCAAAGTGGTACCAGCTCTGTGGCACAGTTCACTTTCCAGCACTCTGGGGACCAGGCAGGAATGAGTGTCCAGCACCCCCTGCACTGTCCTGCTTCCCTCACTCTCCTTCTCCCATGAGCAGGCCCCAGTAAGTGATTTTCACAGATAAACCCCGTTCTGGCTCCATTTCCCGGGAACCTGAACTCCGACAGCCTACATCTTGGAAAAGCATAGAGGTGGCTGTCCTCTGAGCGCCAGGACAAAGAAGGGAGCTGCTGCCATTGAAAGAGCCTATTTAATGATTTCAATGTGGATATTTAGATTCCTGAGTGGCAGAGGCCAAGGAGCAGCAATTATCTGCTAGAGGCAAAGCTGGTGAGGTCTCTCATGAGTATGTGGCCAGGTGGCATATAGAATGTTTGACCTTCAGGGACCTTTGTTGGCAGTTGATAGGTCCCAGTATCCCTAGGACTAAGATGGATGGGAAGCCCGTGGAGGTGCTGCATGGGTTGTGAAGCAGGAAAAGCTCTGTGCCTCACAAACAGGAGCCAAGCTCATAGATCAAGGTCCCCCACCAGTGCCCGGGGCTCAGATGGGTCACAGATCCAGAACTTCCTGAGCAGAGAGGTGTGACATACTCCTGAGCAAGGACCCAATGATAAAAGGATCCTGTAAGTTTCCTTCCCACCCCCAGCCTTTTCCTCAAGGGCCTGTAGCCACTCACCAAGAGAACCATGCACTGGAAGAAGGAAATGCATAGCCATTCAGTGAATTACTGGTCTTTGACTCTTAGAAGGTCGCTGTGGTCTACCAGTCAGAAGGTGGGGATCAACAAACAATGATGTTTTGGTCCAAGTTCTTGTTTTTGTCAAGGCTCTTGAGTGTGTAGTAAGAAAAGACAAAATCAGCAGCAGGCAGAATCTCTGTATTGGCTATCTGTCCTGTGCAGCAAGATTTATTTTTAGGTAAGGAGAATAGAAGCCCTTGGCATAGTCCCTCTTTCACCAAAATAGAAAACCAAAAGCAATACCCCACTTCTGGGAATCCCCAAGGGCCAGCTATTTACATGCATCCTCTTATTTAATGCACATGGCCCCCATGCAAGGCTGGTATCACTAACCTCGTCTTGTAGATAAGAAACCTGAGTTACAGAGAAGTCGAAGGTGTTTCTGGAAAAATGTCTAGTTTTCCATTCCAGACCTTGGCGAGGCTGCAGGTGCTGTATGGCCCACTGTGGCCTGGAGTCAGTCTCTGCCCATGATTCTGTTTGGCCACAGCAACTGGCTGTTTGTCAGCCCCCTAACAGTGTGTCAAGTACTTTACTCCTGATTAGATTTCTAATAAGAGTGGTGCTGAGGACTCTTTCTTTAATAGATATTATCATGAAACATCATATTCCACACTTGCTTCCTGCTTGAAAACTGATTGTGGGGACTGCAATGAATTGTGGAATAATCTTCATTAATGCATAATTAATACATGCTGATTCAATTAGAGTCCCCCCTACTATTCTTGCTAAAAAATTTACATTTCTATTTTAACATTGACAAGAATGTGAGAAGGGAATAAAACTCGGGCTCTTCTGATCCTCTTCTCTTTGTTCTATCAGATGTGTTTTCTCTCTGCTCTTTGTGTTTTTTTTATTACTTTAAAATGCTGCAGAAAGCTGGGTGACATTCTGGCTGCAGTACCGTGGCAATGGGCCACCATCCCCAAATCTAGAATCAGCCAGTCCACTTAGATGCCCCTCTCCTCCTCCCCATATGCAAGTAGCTTTTACAGCATGCTTATTCTTCTTCCTACACACCTCTTCAGTGTGACTTCTCTCCTCTAGCCTCACAGCCCTCTCCAGTTCATACCTGGACTTCACAAGACTCAAACCCATCTATCTAGCTGCCATTTCCCCCATCCCATCCACTTTCTACACTGTTGCCAGCAACCATCCTTCTAAAACCATCAGTAATACATCCCTTCAGTAGTTCCCTATAGAGTAAATGTTTTTTGCCCCTCAGTTTCACTTTGAGGAATTATCTGCCACCCCCTTCCCAACTCAAGGGGTGGGCATTGTGACCAGGCCTGTCCCAGTTTACTCCATCCCCACTGGCTGGGTCAGGGATGCCCTGCCAACCCCACCAGGGTGAATCCAGCTCTTCTTCTGGGACTTTCACTGGAGCTATGAGTGATCCATCCCTTGAGGATCAACTATCTGAGAAAGACCCCAAGACCAAGGAAATATGGGTTGAGGGAGGAGAAAGAAGGAGAGGAAAGCAGGTGATGATTTTGCTGTTATCTGCAACCACAAAGTCCTAATGAACATATTCCCTAGAACTGATAGGACAAATTCTAAGTTTCCTTGTCCTAGATTTTGCAGGACCCTCTCTGAGATTTGGCCCTTTATCCTTCTCCATCTCATTTCATAGCCTCCTCCCCATCAGGCCCCTATCACACAGCTCTGCTCAGTCTCCTGGGTGTGATATTTGATTTCAGGACTCTGTGTTTGTGCTGTGTTCCTCCTCTCAGGAACATGGTCTCCCAGTTTCTGCCCGGCTATCTCCCTCTTCTCCTTTCATACCCAGCTCAAATGTCACCTTGCAGCTCCCTACCTCTCTGCTATCACCATGGATTAAATAAAGACCCTCATCTGTGCTATAACACCATCATGACTATCTCTGTTATTAATTCATAATTTCTAAAATTCCACTGATCTGTTTCTTTTACAGCCATATGTTAAGTATATATTTGTAATTCAGTATTCCCAGGTCTACTTAATGTATTTATACTTGAAGCACAAATTACATACAGTAAGATCCACAGATACTAACTTTTCAATGAGTTTTGGAAACAGTATACAGCCATGTAACCACCATTTAAAATGAGATCTAGAACCCCTTAGAAAGTTGTCTGGGGCCTCTTCTAGTCAATTCCTACCCCACCCCCCTGGCACATACACAGGCAACACTTTATAGCTTCTATCCCCATAGATTAATTTTGCCTGTCATCTGACTTCATATAAATGAATTTATGCAATATGTACTTTTTGTATCTTGCACGTTTTGCTCATTTTCATGTTGAAAATGTTTTTGAAATTCATCCATGCTGCTGCACATATCAGCAGTTGTTTCACTTTATTGCTGAGTAGTATTCAGTTTTATGAATATGCCACAATTGGTTTATCATGACTTGTTCATGGATATTGGACTTGTTTTCAGATTTTGAATGTAAGAATAAGATTGCCATGAACTTTCTTGTTGTGGACCCGTGTTTTTGTTACAGGCTGGGTTCTCTGGAAGCAGATGAGATATGAGATGTTTATTAAGCATCAATACCTGAAGAAAAGGAAAGGGGACAGGAGCACGATTTGGCTGAGGAAGAAGTTGAACTCCCAGTGGATTAGGGAGGAATGCATGTAGAACCCACGTGATGCACTTGGGCCTCTCATCCTATTCCCTGGCCCCACTGTATCATCTATCAGACTGTCCATGCTGGTCTGTAGGCAGGCCTCAGTACCTTTGCCTCATTCAGTTACTGGCTAAGGGCTACACAGGAGGAGGAGGATGTAACCTCTAGAGAGGTGGCCCCCTCTGTAGCTGCAGTAGATCTGGAAGACACAGACAGCTGGAGCTGTCTGCCTACTACAGTCCCCACAGCTTGGCAGCAGGTCCTTTCCTGATGGGAACTCTGGTTGGCTTATCTCAGTGTCTGCCACAGGCTACTCCTTGGGCCACCTCGGTTCACTCTATATAAATCCAGACAGCAGGACCCTAGTGGGCCTCTTTTCCTGAGGGAAAACAGGTTAGTTGAACAGATGTACCCTCACTGCTGCAGTTGGTCTTGAGGACACAATGTATACTCACCAATACCCTCTTCCATTCAGAATTCTTCACAATCTCAGATGTATATACCACCTCCACTGGCCTCAGGTCTTACAGGTGGGACAATTCCAATCTTCATGCTGGAAACTCTGCTCTTCTCAGGGGAGAGCTACTCTACTTGTCCATTTGAACTCACAATTGAATACAGTACAAAGAGGTGCCCAAGAGAATCACGTGGGATCCACAGGAATTTCTCCCAGCTGCCATATATTACAGGAACCCTGCTCTCTGCTGAAAATAGGGTCAATTATCCCTGCCAAGACAGTGACTTGCTGGTCTTGACTTTTGTGCTTGCTGCTCCCTGCATGCAAGGAATACAAAATACACAAGTGGCAGCTGTAGTTAATATTTCAATGGGACTCTTTTCATGCTCTCCAGATAAAGCGTGCCCCTTTGGGGACTAGAACTTATTACCCTGCAGAACCCAGAGTTGTAGGAAGGAGAAGTACAAATTTCGAAGTTATGAGGAGTGATGGTTAGTGGGACCATTCCTATTTCTACCTCTTGGTTCCTCGATCTGTATAGTCTTCCTACTGGGGGCAGAGAACCATATAAAATCTTTGGTTCAATTCACATACTTCATGCTGTATGGACAGTACTGCATTCTGCAGAATATTGCCTTTGAGCAGGTATCTTGGGCAGGTAGCATGTTGATACAACCAGTAGCTGTTTTGGTCATAGACCTTATGTGAATTTTTCTGTTGCCATCATAATGAATTAACACAAACACAATGGCTTAAAACAACACGAATTTATTACCTTACAGTTCTGGGAGTCAGAAGTCTACAATGAGTCCTCATGGCTATTGTCCCTTCTGGAGGTTCCAGGGGAGAATCCTTGCTCTTTCCAGCCCACAGGAGCTTCCTGCCTTACTTGGCTTATGCTGTTCCTCCCTCTCCAAAGCTGGCAACATAGCGTCTGCAGGACTCTTTCTCTCTGTCCTCTGCTTTCATCATCCCATTGCCGTCCCTTTTATAAGCAGCCCTGTAGTTACACTGGGCCCACTGTATAATCCAGAATAATCTTCCCATCTCATAATCCTTAACTTAAGGTAACATATTACAGGCCCCAGGGATTAGGGTGTGGCCGTGTTTGGGGGACCATTATTGAGCCTACCATAGCCCCAGCTGGTTTCCCTTTGCTATACAGCAGTGGTTCTCAAGTGAGGACAATTTTACCCCCCAGAGATCATCTAACAATGTCTGGAGACATTTTGATTGTCACAATGGAAGAGGTGCTCCTGGCCTCTAGTGGGCTAAGGACAGGGTGGTGGTAAACATCCCACAATATGTGGGACAGACCCCCACAACAAAGAACCATTGGGCCCAAAATGTCAATAATGGTAAGCTTAAGAAACTCTGCTGTCAAGTGAGTCTCTTGGATCTTAAGAAAAAAGAATCAGACTGTTAGGTCAGTTTTCAGCACCAATGTTAGATGTGTCTTTACAAGACTGTCTTTAGAGTCCTGAGGAAAAATGAATTTAGTCCTAGAGTTTTATGCCCGGTCAAAGTATCAATCAAGAGTGTGTGTGTATGAGCTGGATGGGAAGGTGTGCATGTTTTAACATGAAAGCACTTGTGAAGTCTACCCCTTCCCCCATACAGTCATTTGAAAAAAACTATTTGAGGTGGTATCCCTCCCCCACAAAAAACGCAAGAAGTCTAGAAGATTAATGGCATTGGAAACTAGATGGAGAGAGTGGAATATGAGGCAAGGCACGTGAAGAAAACTAGAGCAGGAAATCAAAACAAATCCGCTAGGCCTTATGCACACAGAATCCTCAAGAGGATGATGTAAATTCAGGAGCCATCAGCTGTAGATATTTAAAGTCACATAAACATTGTTTAAAGTTGTGATGAAAGGTCAGTAGAGGAATAAGAACAGAAAGATAACACTGGGAAGAGATCATCTTATGCCCTACTCTATAATTAGTGGTTTTTAACTTGTCAATGTATTATATAATAAAAACAGATTCGTTTAAAAATACTTGTTTAGAAAACAAAACTCTGAATCCCTATAATTCAAAATATACAATGAATCTTTATAAAGATGCCTATTGCTATCTCAAAGGAAGAGAACTGGATACAACCTACGTGTCCCCAACAGAGAACAGTTACATCAGTTATGATATACTGGCTCCATTATGGTGTTATTAAATAATGGCCTCACTGAAAACTAATGTGGAAATACAAAAAATATTAAGAAATAATGTCAAAGATATATGTATGCTTTATAAAATTATTCCTATTTGAAAAGATTTTCCTAGTGGCAGGAGTACCTGTATCAGACTAATGGGCTTATAGATAATACATAGTTCATATTTTTCTTTTAACCATTTTCCCCATATTCTATCTATACTGTTACTTTTATGATTAAAAAGCAGTTTCCCTTTAAAAGAATAAGTCAGTACTGTTTTTAGACAGCCCAAATGTGTCACAAGGCACACAGCTCTGGTAATTCTTGTTTAGAGGAAGATCCTCTGTCTCTTCTTAAACTGGAGACTGGAAAATGACTACCTTCTGGTTAAAAAAGAAAACCACAGGCATTCTAGCAACAAACCACATCTTTGGTTATATCTTTCTTTTTTCTTGGAAGAATGAAAAGAAATTCAGGAGCCTGTGTGTGTGTATCTGCTGTCTGAGTGAAGATATTATGAACTAGACTGCTAGTACTGTTATCTGATTAAGAAAGGCCACTTTGGAAGGCCGAGGCGGGCAGATCACGAGGTCAGGAAATCGAGACCACGGTGAAACCCCGTCTCTACTAAAAACACAAAAAAATTAGCCGGGCGTGGTGGCGGGCGCCTGTAGTCCCAGCTACTCGGAGAGGCTGAGGCAGGAGAATGACGTGAACCCGGGAGGCGGAGCTTGCAGTGAGCCGAGATCGCGCCACTGCACTTCAGCCTGGGTGACAGAGTGAGACTCCGTCTCAAAAAAAAAAAAAAAAAAAAGGCTTGTGGGTTTCAGTGGGAAATGCAATGCTAGACACTGGGGGAAATTTCAAGAGATTCTGATCCAATTTAGAAGTTTTGGAGTCTGTATGCGGATGCAGCCTCTGTGATGGATTGGATTTGCGCACAATAATGATTAAAGATAATTTAATGTGATAATATAAAAACACGTATTTTGTAGGGAATGGAAGAAAGGGTGTGTTGCAGACACTACTGAATGTTCTAAAAAATATCTGCTCATCCTTATTCTATAAAAGAATTCCCTCCATACTTTTTTTTTAAGCTAGGCAGAGGATTCCCCAGAAGAAAAGACTGTATTTCCCACCCTCTTGAAGCTGCTGTGGCCTTGTGACAAAGTTCCCCCACAGAGATGTGGGCAGAGGCATGAGGTGCACATCATTTCTGAGAAGCATCTTCATAGGAGAGGGCATTCCCGATCCCCACGTTTCTTCCTTGGGACTGAAACGTGAACACAACAACTTGATTGGTGGCCTTGGGGATGGAAGCCACACATAGCAGAGTGGTAAGACAGAATGAGCCTTGGGCCCTACTTGGCTGAGACCCCCACACAAGCTCTGGCTCACCTAATTCCAGACTTGTATGTGAGAAAGTAAACTTCTACCTTGTTTATGCCACCACATTTGCAGTTTCTGAAACCACATCCTAGTTACACCAGGGAGGCGGCAGTGCAAGGTGGTTTCACTGTACTGCTTCAGAGTGATGATGGTCTGCCCAATGTCAAATTCACTCTTAGAACCCCCAAGAAAGGTTGCTTTACAAAACAAATGAGAAACAGCAGCATAGACTTTTCCCCAAGACCACAGATCGAAAAATGACACTGAGACTACGTGGTTTGGGGACTAGTATCAGTCCCTGGCAGGTGATACGGGGGTTGGGGGGGGATGAGAGTCTCCACTGAAGTTAGTGCTTAAGACACTCAGTGCATTTTGAGTTAGGATGCATTTTGCATTCGTGGGTACCTGAAGCAAAAACACATCATCCCAAGGCATTCTAGGCTGGAACAGAGCACCTGGAGACAGGCCACGGGTGTGAGGAGATGAATCTCCTGAGGGCTGAGTTTGCAAATCAACCTTACCAACTGATGGCGAACTACACCATCAATAGCAGCACTGCAAGGGAAATGGAGGAGTAGAGGGGAGAAGAAGGAGAAATGAAGGGAAACCAAGCTGTGTTTGGGGTCATTCACCCTGCAAAAGTCAAGAGGTACTGGTTGGCTATCATGTCTTCAGTGTTTACCCACAGACTCTTTATAGCATGCCTGGGGGATAATCTCATTGGCTCAGGTTGTAGTTATTTTGGGGAACAGAGTAGAATCAGTGGTACATCCTGATGGTTTCAGAGCCGGGAGGTGTTCAAACAAGGCCAGGTGTTCTGCAAGCCCAAAGTTTCATTCCCTCCACTCCTCCAGGAGTTCGTATGCCATCTTACTGCTCAACTGTCTGCAGACATTTCCAGGCATTTGCAGATCACTTCCTGACTCCTAGTCTTTCCCAAATGGATGACTAAGACCTAATATTCTCAATGCTCTTGCTTTTTATGACCTCTGTCCTTTCCCTCATCTGTTTGTACAGTCAAAAGTAGGCGAAGCCCTTGAAATCATTGCTTCAAACAAGCTTGCATTATTTGTGCATATCCTGAACAGTGTTTGGCTCTTACAGAGCAAAAACTTTTCCCACTCCCTGCTGCTTTATTTTCTGCTGATAGTGAGTGCACTGTCTCAGACAAGGTTCTTGTGGGAGCTGAGCAATAGATATTAAAAATCCATCTCCTGTGATGAATGGGATCAGCCAGGGTCCTGGCAGAGCAACTTGATTCTCCCTTTGGATCTAACGCCTGTTTCCAGCTCTGCTGCAGGCCCCTTCTCGTGGCAGGCTGTTCCCATAGCTTTCACACCCCTGGGAAGTAACGCAAGTGAGTCTCCCTTTCCTGGAATCGCTGTCTGCTTGGGCGAGGCAGGGGTTTGCAGCCACACAAATACCTGATGCCTTTCTGGGCTGAGACGGTCACATTGCCATTTCTCAGAGAACCAAAAGGAGGAGAATCAACAATCTCCCATGAATGTTTTGAGATCGCTTTGGGTAAGAAGGCAGTGGTAACCTTAAGGCAGCTCAACAATTCCAAAAGACTCTTCAACAGCAGCCATCCACCCCCAAAACAATGGGAATGGGCAGGAACATTTGAGGGTAGCGTAAGCGTGAAGCCTCATGCTGTTGGAGAAGTTTTACACAGAAAACTAGATATGAATACACTGTTCTAGGGGTAAGTAAAGCACCTTAGAACAATATAACCAGCAAGGAAAAATCAAATCGTTAACGTCTAATTGGAAGGCAGAAGCATCAAACTCAAAGCCAATAAACCAAAAAGCTGTAGTAACACTTGGGTTTCTATACCAGTAGAGGCATCTGAGAGGAGGGAGAAAGGTTTGAATAAGAAAGAAAATGGCCAGGTTGAGCTGAGTTGTTTCTCCCCTCTGGGCCAAGCAGACCGAAGAGGACTTCAGTTTCTGGCTGACACCAGCTGACTCAGGGTTCCTTCTGAACAAATCATTTTGGGGTGCTGGAATGCCAATACCAGCATCTGTGCAAGGCCTCAGGCAATGGAGCTACTCAGTCATGGTATGGTAGGGGTACAGTTGGAGTTTCCAAATCTGTCTGGGCCAGGATTCACTTACACCCTTGGTTGGGGGCCCACGGCTCCAGCCACCATTCCTGAAAGCTGCCATGGAAAGGTGGCCGCTGAGGAGATTCTGCTGGGAGTGAGGGCAGGCAGAAGAGGATTGTGATGAGTGCACTCTGGTGAGCTTGGCCAGCTCCCTCCATAGCCTCAGGAACCTTTGAACACATTTATCTCCACCCAAATGTGTTCCTGGAATGTGTCCCTTGGCTGTCAGGAGCCGAAGCAGGAGGGTCAGACCTGCTGCTGGGTGAGACCATCCTACAGCTGTTAGAAAGAATCCTGGCTTCTTTATCCTGTTTCTTCCATTGCTGACTCATAGCATGTGGCCAGGGTGAACTGTGCGGAGGGAGATGGGACATCGTCAATGGTTTCCTGAGGGCAGGCGGGTCAGGGGGGTCACTCTGGCCAGGCTCCTCGCCCTCATGCTTTGGCCAGATGACTGGTCATCTCTGGAGAACATAAGGGGGCCTGAAAGGAACATCAAAAGATTTCAAGGCTGTACAGAGGGGCATGACCCCAGCAACTACCACCTTCCCCCAGGTGCAGCCTGACAGGAGAAGGACAGGTTCGTCATTATCTTGGGATCAAGACCCAAGCTCTCAACTCCCATTAGGAACTTAACAGTGGCAGAGCTAAGAGCTCAGGCCCCGGCCCTGGCTCATAATTCTTTCTAGAGCTTTGTAGAAACTGTACAAATGCCAGAGTAAACACATAAAACAGCATATAGGGACCCCCCTTATAAACAATAAAGCTCTGTGTATACTTGTTTCTAACCCACTTCAGTGTCTCATGGTGGTGACATGGGCTTTCTTCTGTGGAGATAAATGTTCAGACCCATTACTTGTGCTACCGTCCCACTCCTGCTGCTTGAAATGCTGCTGCTTGGGTGCCTGGCCACTTCATTAGCTAGGAAACCCATACTAGGCTTAAAGACCAAGTTGGAAGATTTGCTGAGTATAGAGCAATCCTTGAAGAAGAATCTTCAAAGAAATTAATTTAGTCTTTCAAATTTAACCCGTGCTATGTATAAAACTCAGGTCTCAGTATTTCAGAATTCTGAAGAGGAAAGATTGGCGTCACAAATGAAGTCTTGAAGAAGTGGTACCCAGCCAGGGCAGCCCATGACTTCCCACAGAACAAAACTGCAAGGACCGAGAACAGTTTTGTTCTCAGCTGAACAATTGGATTGTAACTGGGATCATTCATTCTGAGAGAAGCCAAATGACATTAACAGGCTGATGCCCTCTGCAAAGGCAATTGGGTTCGACTCATCTTGAGATTAGTATTCTTCCTTGGGGCTTTGTTCAGATTTATTCAGGGACCCACAAGAGAACTTGAGCCCAGGGTTCAGCAGTAATTATACAAGATGGATGGTTAAGTAAAAAAGATGGCAATGGCACTGGGGCCCAGTGGAGAGAAGAATTTCCCAGCTGACCTGTATTCTTGTGTGAATCCTGTGCAGAATTCATGTGGGAGCCACCAGGCAGGACGGGAAGGGAGAAGGAGGGAGGGGAAAGCTGCCGGAAGAGGAACCTAGGAGGGAAAGACAAACTGATGGGGAGAAACAATGTTAGATCTAGAAAGCAATTCAGATGGGAAGGGGACTGGGGAGAAGCAGGAGCCTCAAGTCACCAGCACCAGCTGGATGCTAGTGTTGTGCCCTGCAGGTTGGCAATTGTAGTGGGATCAATATCTTCAAGACATTGCTGATGTTTCTCCTCACTCTCCACTCAGAAGTCTGCCCCAGAGGAGAGTTGACACACCAAAAACAAACTTCTGTTTCAAAAATCCAGTCCCTGAAGGCAATCGGGAAAAAGTGTGAAGAACAAGGGCAGAGCTTCCCAACTTTGAGCCTGAGTGGTGAAAGGAAGCAAGAAGAAAAGGGGTTTGTGGGTGCTGGGGGAACCCCCACAACTATACCCCCATCCTCTCCAAGATCCACCAGAACAGATACGTACATAAACTAGAGGCATTTGAGAACAAAGACATCTTGCCCCCGGGGCAGCAGTAACAGACTTGTATGGCCCACGTGTATGAGTCTGTTCTCACACTATTAAGACATACCTGAGATTGGGTAATTTATAAAGGAAAGAAGTTTAATTGACTCACAGTTCAGAATGACTTGGGAGGCCTCAGGAAACTTACATCATGGTGGAAGTGGAAGCAAACAGTCTGTCTTCACATGGTGGCAGCAAGGAGAAGTGCCAAGCAAAAGGCGGAAAAGCCGCTTATAAAACCATCGGATCTCATGAGAACTCACTATCATGAGAATAGCATGAGGGTAACTGCTCCCGTGATTACATTACCTCCCACCAGCTCCTTCCCACCACATGTAGGGATTATAGGAACTATAATTCAAGATAAGATTTGGGGTGGAGACACAGCCAAACCATATCAGAGGATGAGCTAGGGGCACACAGGGGGAGTAGGCTGTGAAGGACATGTAGTACCCACACCTCTAGGCCTGCAGGTGCCTTTCAGACAGGAACAAAAGGAACATGGTAACATTCCAGTGTGGCATGGCCAGCAGGCACAGCCAGGTAATGTATGGCCCAGCGGACACCAATGTGGCAGGGGAGGGCCAAGTGCTCCTCTGTCTACCCCGACACAAAGGTGCTTCTCCATAACCACTCCTACCCCCTCAAAATTGGCTGAGATTAAGTTTCTGCAAACTGGCAAAATGAGGACTTGAAATAAAAATTGTCTGTGGACTAAGTTTTATACATGCTACAATGTATTATCTCATTTAATCCTAACATTGTCATTCAGAAAGCATTATTGTTCCTATTTACAGACAATATCAAACAAGACATAAACATTCCAAGTCATTTGATAATTCCTGTAATTCAAGCAATATATAATGAGCCCCTTGTAAATGCTGGATACTGGAATGACCAGTTGTAATAGTTTTCTTTTGCCACATAAGGTTGACCACACTTTAACAGCTGAAAACAACCCTCTTTTGCCAGTTCACAGTTCTGTTGGTCTGATGTCTAGCACGGTGTGGCTGGGTTCTCTGCTCAGGGTGTCACAAGGCTTAAATCAAGGTGTTGAGCAACTGGGATGAGTCTTTTGTCTGGAGGCTCTGGGAAAAAATATGCTTCCACACTCATTGGCACAATTCAGATCCTTGTGGTTGTAGGACTGAGGTCCCCATTTCTTTGCTGGCCACCGTCCAGAAATCACTCTCAGAGCCTAGAAGCTGCTCCCATGCCTTGCCCTGTGGCTGCCTTCATTTTCAAGCTTTGACCCTCTTCTTCCTCATCTGCAACCAGCTGGAGAAAGCTCTCTGTACTAAAGGGCTCCTGTGATTAGGTCAGGCCCCTGTTTTAGGGTCAATTAGTTTGGGACCTTAATTAAATCTGCAAAATTCCTTCACAGCAGCATCCAGATGGGCGTTTGCTTGAATAACTGGGAGGTGGTATGTGTGCATCGGGTGCTGGGTATCTGGGAGGACCACCTTAGAATTCTGTCTACCACGCTATTTTAGAGGACAGTGGTGAACAAGGCAGATGAGGTGGGTTTTGCATTCTAACTGTGGAGACAGACTATAAACAAGCATACAAAGGAATAAGATCATTCCAGGCCATGGCCAGTATGTTAGGCTGTTTTCGCATTGCTATAAAGAAATACCTGAGACTGGGTAATTTATAAATAAAAGAGGTTTGATTGGTTCATGGTTATGCAGAAAGTACAAGCATGGCACTGACCCTGCTTGGCTTCTGTGGAAGCCTCAGGGAGCTTTTACTCATGGCGGAAGACAAAATGGGAGCAGGCATGGTCATGGTGATCATGGTGAAAGCAGGAGCAAGAGAGAGTTGGGGGAGAGAGGTGCCACATGCTTTCTAAACAAATGTTTATTTCAATAGTTTTTTGGGCAACAGGTACTGTTTGCTTACATGAAATAAGCTCTTTAGTGGTGATTTCTGAGATTTTGGTGCACCCATCACCCAAGCAGTGTACACTGTACCCAATGTGTAGTCTTTTTTTTTTTTTTTTGAGACAGAGTCTCGCTGTCTCCCAGGCTGGAGTGCAGTGGCGCGATCTCGGCTCACTGCAGGCTCCGCCCCCCAGGGTTCATGCCATTCTCCTGCCTCAGCTTCCCGAGTAGCTGGGACTACAGGCGCCCGCCACCTCGCCTGGCTAATTTTTTGTAATTTTAGTAGAGACGGGGTTTCACCATGTTAGCCAGGATGGTCTCGATCTCCTGACCTCGTGATCTGCCCGCCTCGGCCTCCCAAAGTGCCGGGATTACAGGCGTGAGCCACCGCGCCTGGCCCCAGTGTGTAGTCTTATCCCTCACCACCCCCCCCACCCCATTCCCCCAACTCCCCAAAGTCCAGTGTAACATTCTTATGCCTTTGCATCCTCATAGCTTAGCTCCCACATATGAGTGTGGACATACAATGTTTGGTGTTCCATTCCTGAATTACTTCACTTGAAAAAATGGTCTCCATTTCCATCCAGGTTGCTGTGAATGCCCATTATCTCATTTTTGTTTTTTTTTGAGAGATGCCACACACTTTTTAAAGACCAGATCTTCCCTATTGTGAAGACAGCACCAAACCATGAGGGATCCGCCCCCATGACCCAAACACCTCCCACCAGGCCTCACCTCCAGCATTGAGGATTACAACTCAACATGAGATTTGGGTGGGGACAAATATCTAACCTGTATCATTCTGCCCCTGGACTTCCCAGATCTCATATCCTTCTCACATTGCAAAATGCAGTCATGCCTTCCCAATGACCCCAAAAGTCGTAACTCGTTCCAGCATTACCTCAATCCCAAGCCACATCTGGAGATGAGTTCCTTACACCTATAAGCCTGTAAAATCAGAACAAGTTGGGAATTACAATTCCATATGAGATTTGGGTGGAGGACAGATATCCAAACTCTGTCAGCCAGTGCCATGAAGGCGATGCTGTAGGTCTCCAGAAGGCATCAGCTACGTTTTCATGAAGGGTGAGAACCCACAGTAGATTGGTCCTTGCTCCTCCTACTCCTTGTCCCCTGGAAACAGGTGCTGGGACACACCAAGTTCATCCAGTGAGTTGAGGCTGCATTAAGACTAAAGTCTCCCAAGCCTGGGCATTTCTAGTGCTGCCCCCTGGGGCTGCGGCTCACCTGCACCCACCACCTGCTCTCACAGCAACCAGGCTCCTGGGAGAACTCAGATCTCAGAGCAAGGACACTTGCTGTGCCCTGTCTGACCCAGGCCAGAGGTGGCAAGCGGACAGGCTAGGAATGGGAGGACTCCATCATACCTGACAGGTAGACTTTAGGGCACCATGGCCTAGGGGAATTCAATTTTGAGAGGAAAGCTATGCCCGGCAGCTGAGCCTTCAGTGGTTGTCAGCCTTCCCTGACCACTGCCCTCCCTGTTGCTCCCCTCCAGGACCTCTGTGCCCCTCCCCACCCCAGGCATTTTTGTGAGCCAGCTCCTGGACACACAAAGTTCCCAGGGTGTGAACAGTATTTCCACACCACCTTGGCACTGCTGCAGGAACAGGAGGTGTGAGCTCCTGTCACCCACCAAGGAGACAAGAGCAGGGCTTGCAAGGAGAAGGTGTGGTTGGGATCGGAACAATGGCTCTGTCCTCTATTGGAACTCTCAAAGATTTTTTGGGAGAAAGTTACAGGTGCACATATATGATTCTGTCAATGGGAGCACCAGACTTCTGAACAGATTTGACTTTTTGAATGAAGGTTGAGATGATAGCCATTATTTTAAAAGTCAAAAATCCATCAGCAGAGGAGCTTTGGGTCTCTTTGTGCCTACAGAACCCCGGCACACTCTGCTTGCTACTGAGTGAGCAACTGTTGGGGAGGAGAAGAGAGTCCATGACCTCAAGGAGCTCTGGATATGTAGAAAGGGATGAGCGGCAACCTCTGAAATTATTAGAGACCAGTCAATCAGTCCTGTCAGCTACATCTTCAAAACATATCCCAGTTTTGGCCTCCTCTACGTCTCCACTGCTACCCTCTTGACCTGAGCCACCATCAGGCCCCACCTGAAGAAGCTTTCTGAATGAGCTCTGTGCTCCTCTTCCACTGAAGTATATGTTCTCCACACAGCAGCCATGAAATATATAAAAGAGATATATCCACACTTAAAGGCTTCTCATAGCTTCTTTCCTCACTTGGAATACAACCAACCTTCCACACTTGGAATACAACCAACATTTGTTGGGGAACATTGGCGTCTTAGCCATATTGAGTTTTCCAGTCCATGAGCATCGTATCTCTGTTTATTTAGGTATTTCCTTAATTGCTTCAGCAGTGTTCTTAGGTATGTTGAGGTATTATTTACATGTAGTCAAATTCTTTCTTGTTAGGTATACAGTTTGAATTTTGACAAATGCATACAGTTATATAACCACCACGAGGCCTGGTTAACATGGTGAAACCCCATCTCTACTAAAAATACAAAAATTAGCCAGGCATGGTGGCGGGCACCTGCAGCCCCAGCTACTTAGGAGGCTGAGGCAGGAGAATCACTTAAACCTGGGAGGCGGAGGTTGCAGTGAGCCAAGATTGCGCTGCTGCACTCCAGCCTGGGTGACAGAGCATTATTTCAAAGTTTCCCCCGCTTTTTTAGTCCATCCTTTCCTCCCCTTTCAAATCCTATAGTTTTGCCTTTTTCTGGATGCCATATAAGTGGACTCATAGTGGGTAGCCTTCTGTGTTTTGCTGCGTTTGCTTTGTATGATGCTGTTGATGCTTATCCATGCTTTATATGTGCAAATAGTTAATTATTTTTTAGGGCCAAGTGGAATTCCATTGTAAGAATAGGTCACAATTTATTCATCTTTGGATGGACTTTTCAGCTGTTTCCAGTTTTTAAGGTATTACACATACAAGTACATGACTTGAGTACAAGACTTGTGACAACAGGTGTTTTCACTTCTCCTGGGTAAATATCTAGAAGAGAAATTGCTGAGTATTATGGTAAGTGTATGTTTAACGATACGAAAATGTCTTCCAATGTGCTGTACTATTTTTTCATTCTCACAAGCAATGTTTGTGAGTTCCAGTTGTTGAACATTCTTGCTGGCACTTTGTATTGTCCAGCTTTTGTTTTTTGTGATCCACTGCAGTAGGTGTGTTGTAGACCTCATTTCCCTATAGACTGATGATACTGAGCTGCTTTTTATGTATCCCTTTATTGGGAAAGTGTCTTTTCAAATATTTTGCCTTTTGCCCATTTTTAAATGTACACTGTTTATCTTGTTATTGAATTATAAGTGTTATTTTATGTATCTTGGATTAAGTCCTTTATCAGATATACATTCCACAAATATTTCTTCTGGTCTGTTTTTTTCTAGAATTTTTATAGTTTTAATTTTTACAGTTAGATCTATCATCCATTTCAAGTTGATTTTTGTAAATGTTGTGAGAAAAGAGTTAAGTTTGGTGAGGGGGGGTGGTTGGTTTTTGCAAATGGATGTCCAGTTGTTGCCAACATCATTTATTGAATAGGCTATTCTTTTTCCAATGAGTTGCCACAGCAGCTTCATTTAAAAAATCAATTGAGCATATATATGTGGACCTATTTCTGGACTCTCTTCTGTTCCATTGATTTATATCTTTGCCTTCACACTCATGCCACGTGGTCTTGATTGCTGTAGCTTTAGGGCAGGTCTTGAAACCTCATGGTAAGAATGCCTCAACTTTGTTCTTTTTCAAAATTATTTTGGCTGTTGTAGGTCCTTTGCAATTGCATATCAATTTTACTCTTAACTTGTGAATCTCTACCAGAAACATCCTGTTGGGACTTTTATTGAAATTGTTTTTAATCTATAGACCTGTATCTATTAAGTTGAACCTGTAGTTAAAAGCTTGCCCACGAACAAAAACTGTAGGTCAGCATAGATCCACTGATGAAATTTACCAAACATTAAAGAAGCCATACCAATTCTACACAAGCTCTAGAATATAAAAGAGAATGGAACACTTCCCAGCTCATGAAATGAGGGACAACATCCTGACTTTTAAGCCTGAGACCAAAACATTACAAGAAAAAGAAAACAAAAGATTGATATCCCTCGTCAGAGACACAAAAATTCTTTACAAAATTTTAGCAAATGTCATCTTGTCCTAGCTCTAAGCTTTCCTTCCAAGATATTCTGAAAGAGCTACAGATTTATAGCAATAGAAATTCCTTCAGTCTCCTGGGGCAGCTGGAGCCCCTAGGTCAGTTGCTTCCAGCTGCATGCAGTCCATTTACCTGGTGTGCCGCTAGGTACAAAAGGTTAGGAAGCACTGCCTGGATCTCACGGTCTATTACTTCAGTGCCCCTGGCTTTTGTTCTAAACCGTCTTGCCCTCAACCCTCATAGTTTCCCTTGTGACTGCCCTCCAGTACCCCCAGCCCCTCTATTCACCTTCAGCCTGATGTCTCTGCTGCTTCCCACTACTGAGCACTGGTTAGGAAGCCTTATTTATGTTTATATAGAGAGACAGACAAGGTCTTGCTCTGTTGCCCAGGCTGGAGTGCAGTAGCACAGTCCTAGCTCACTGCATCCTCAAACTCAAACAATCCTCCCACCTCAGTCCCCCAAGTAGCTAGGATTACAGGCAGACCACCATGCCCAGCAAGGCACCACTTTTTATGTGGGTCATAGTCACCAACCTTGACTAGCCCTTGGTGCTAGACAAGCTTTCCATGGGTTTCAGCCAATGACCCCTCACATTTTCCTCGGTTATTTTTCTATTCTCAATTGCTTTTTTAAAAGCCTCCTCTCCAACTGCAGCACCCTTTCTTTTCAGATAACCTTACCTGCTATTTTACTGAAAAGAAAAATGGAGACCATTGGATAACAACGTTCTTAGCTATTTTCTCAGCCAGCCACAAGTTCATCAGTGTTGGCATACATATGAGGAATGATTCTCCACGAATCCCTCAAGTCATTAGATGTCTAAGCACCAACAGCCAATTAGATTTAGACTGTCTTCCCGAGAATGTTAGGATAAGCAAGAGCCTTGGAAAGATAGAAATGTCTCTTACATTACAAATTAGTAAAAATAGGGACATCTCCCTTGCCTCCTCAGGGCAGATTTGCTTATATTTCTGGGTAACACAGATATCTCTTTCTGGAAAGGAAGATGGGCAGGTTTTCCAGAAACCCTTATAGGAGATCAGGGCTTCCTAGTCTCAGGCTCCTTCCCCACAATGCAACCCGCCACATGTGCTGGCAACACTTAGCCCTGATCATGTTACCCTGTAAGAATTGGGATTTGGGGAACTGGTGCCAGATGTTACTCTGCCTACTATTTTTGCTGAGAGTAATCATCTGTTTTTTGCCTTAAACCCAGAAGCCTGTGTTTTCTGCCAATATTTATGAAATGTGGCAAGCTGTCTTGTTAACTTGCATATAGGACAGAATCTTAGACTCTCATAGTTCTGAACTTGGCATATACTCTTTGCACCTGCCCTTCAGTCTCAGGAGAGTTCTGGTCCCTCCTCCTTTACAAGGCTAGTCCCTTCTCTGGGCCTTTGGTTCCATCATTTCTCAACTCTTCAGGGACTTGCTCCATTGATAGTCACTCCTGTCTGGCTTTCTCCCACCATCAGGCTAAACGTCATCAAGTCTCTCCCAATTAAAAACAAACATTTCCTCCCTCCAGCTACCATACTTCCTGTCTTCTTACTAGCAAGCTTCTTGAAAGATACGTCTCCTCTTAATGCCATTTCCTACCTCCCATTCATTCTCCAGCTCACTGCAGTCTTATAAGTCTCCTTTACCTGGGTCGACCACAAAAACTTAACCTCTATATTGCCTAGTACAATCAACGTTTTATGTGGTAATCCTACTTCTTAGTGACATTTGACAAACATGCTTCTTGATTTGTCCCCTGGATGTTGTGGCACGTCTCTGACTTTACCTCCTTTTCATTTTCTTTCGTGGGTTCTCTTTTCTTCCTCACCTTAAGCATCCATGAGGCTTAGTATTTCACCCTCTGCCTCCTGCTCTTCTCACACCACACCCTTGCTCTCTGGGGACTCTCATCCAAACTTATCCAAATCCACAGCTACCCTTACCCTCAGGAAGCAGATAAATCCCAAATTTACATTTCCATCCCCAACTGCAGACCCATATACCCAACTGCCTCCTGATCATTCCCATTTGGATGCCCCAGATTGGACTCATTGCTTTTTGCCGCACCTGTTCCTCGCTTGCCCTCATACCCATCTTAGTGATGCCCACAGCCCTGCCAGTCTTGAGACAAGAGACATCAGCATCATCTTCCATGCCCTCATTTTACTTTTTTCCATACTTAATCCTGAAGATTTACCCTTCAGATGTGCCTTGAAGTCCTGTCTTCCTCTCTATCTGCACAGTCATACTTTAAGAGTTGGGTGCTAAATGCTCTGTTTCTTCCCCCCCCAAAAATGTGGTCCCGTCCAGCACTGCTTCAAATTCTTCAAAGTTTGTTGGTGTGATGATTAATTGTATGTGTCAGCTTGAGTGGGTTACAGGTTGCCCAGATATTTAGTTACACATTACTTCTGGATGAATCTGTGAAGGTGTTTCTGGAAGAGAGTAACATTTGAATTGGTAGACTGAGTAAGGCAGATTGTCCTCCCCAGTGTGGGTGGGCCTCATCCAAGCTGTTAAAGGCCTGACTGGAAGGCCTGAGTAAGAGAGAATTATTTCTGCCTGTCTTTGAGCTGCAATATCAATCTTTTACTGCCTTAGACTTGGACTCGAACTAGAACTTATACCATTAGCTCTCCTGGTTCTCAGGCCTTTGGACATAGACTGAAACTATACCAGTGGCTCTCCTGGGTCTCCAGCTTGCCAACTGTTGATCTTGGACTTCTCAGCCTCCATAATCATATGAACAAATACCTTATAGTAAATCTCTCTAGATAAATAGATTGATGATCTTTCACACTCTGTCCCTCTCCCGCTCTCCCCTTTCCTCTCCCCGCTGCTTCCCCTACCCCCATTTGTTCCATTTCTCTAGAGAACTCAGACTGATACTAATACAGATGGACTTTCTATCCATCCGCATATTTCATATTAGCATGCAAAGCCCTTTGTGTGTGATCTCTCCAGCATCTTCCCTCTAGTCTCATTGCCTCCCCATCACAAAGGCCCTCACCAGATCTATGGAACCCCTTCCAGCTACCCTGTGTGCCAGGCTTCTCTGCTACTGGACATGGTATTCTTTATACTGGGGCTGCTCTTCATTCTTCCTTTACTACCTCCCACCCACACTTCAAATCTCAGGTCAGGAGCACACATTAAGTCTTTTTGAAACCTTCTGATCTATTGCCCCTCAGCCAAGTCCCAAAGTTCTTTGCCCTTCTCTGATATTTCTCATACTTGGTAATCATAGTTGATTCATCTTTGCCACTCTCAACACTGAAAGTTCCTTGATGATGCGAATTTTGTCTCAATTTTTTCTATCCCCTGCACCTAGAAAACTCTTGACTCATATCAAATGGTTTTAGTTATTGGTTTAATGAAAAAATAGAAGTCACAGCTATGCCCAGAGCCTACCTGGAGCCCAGCAAAGGAGATAGGAAGAGGTAACATTGGTGTCCCTTACTCTGGCTCCCTTACCCTTCAAATCCATCTTCCACACTGCCATGGGGTTGGTATTCATAAAAAGAAATGGGCATCTAAGTTGGCCCCTCTGGGTGGGCTCTACTAATTGGAGACCATTTGAATGACAGACTTGTGGAACCTGAAATCGCTCCATCCTCCGGCACCAACTCATGACTCTTTAATCATCTGACTAGAGCCCCACTAGGGTTGCCCCACCAGTCCTGCCTCACCAGTCCTCTAATTATCCCTACATTTGCCTGAGTCTTTTAGGGGCCCAGTTTGAACTAGAGCTGATGCCCAAATCCTACAGGAGATGCACTGTGACCATCTGTGACCCCTGCCACATGCAGGTAAGACACTGATGCTTGGGACACTGTGTCACTTGCTCACAGCACCCCTACCCCAAACAGCAAACTATCTTTCTCCTGTGCTAGCCAACCTCTTCACCCGCTTTGCCCCCTCTGCCCCTACCTTCAACCAGCAAGGTGTGCCAAGTCCTCTGAGCAGCCCCTTGCCTTATAATCAATAACGAACAAAGTAGCCCAAGATGGCTGCCCTTGGGCTGACTAGATATTGAAGGCAAAGCAGTTTATAGTGAACTATTTCTGTATTTCAACAGCATTACATTTCTGGCTTTGAATTACATTGCCAATACCTTTTCATATAGTTCAATTTCAATGAGCAATACATTTCTTTTCCCCAGCTGCCTTTTTAGATGAATTTTCTGGAAGGCTGCACCTCTTATCCCAAGTGCATTGCATGCACCTAAATAAATCTCAATTTGTATAATCCCAACATCACAAAATAAATCTGTTGCAGAAAAAAGACTTTGAGACAGGCAGGGAAGCAAAGTCGAGCAGGGTTCCTGTGACTTTGAACCGGTGACCATACTTCTGGGATAGTCCTGTTGTCCCAGCTTGACTATGAAGACTGTCCCCTTTCACTGTCAGTATTTTCCCGTAAACCTTTAAGGCCCCCTCCCAATCACCTTCCCAACATCCGTTTGTCATCTGTGGGCCACCCGTCTGAAGACATGGCTTCACTTGTGGCCATGAAGGTAGGCTAATTCTTGCGGACTCCATCAGTTCATACCACCTCCTCGTAGATTCCCAAATAAGGGAGGTCCTTGAAAGTGTCCGTGCTGGAATTGCTTTGGACAAATGAAACTAATGGATAGGATAGGTCCTTGAAATTTAACTCAAGCTGCACTGGTATAAAATATTCCAGTAACTGTTATTATGACTAGCATTAAAAAGCTGTAAATTACCTTCATAAGGCAAATATGTTCCAAAAAATTCCAACAGTGATGTAAATGAAAGGAAAGGTTCCCAAGAAAAAGCGCATCAGCCACTTCCCCCTCCAACTCCTTGGTTCCCTGTCTCCCAGGACTTACAGAATATTCATTCCCACTGTGAGCCGTACTGCTCTCCTCCTCTCCTGGGCGTCCAGGTGCCCAGAGGGATGTGGCAAAACAGGAGCTGTGAGCCCAAGGGCCGACACATTAGACCAACAGACACTGAAAGCCGGAGCTGCTTCAGGGAGCTTAGAATTTAGGAAGCTGAAAGCAAATCCTAGAAGCATGGAGGTTAGAGGAGAAAAGATGGTGGAAGAAGTTTCCAGAATGACATTAAGCACTGGAAGGGTAAAAAGTATTCCACATCTTTCAGAGAACTAAGCCAGGTGGCTTTCCTGTTACCAGTTCTATTTTTCTCAAACTTTGGCACATTTTGCTTTGGAATAAATAAGCAGATGTCAATTGTCAACAAGCCATTATCAATGCCATTGCCTTTGTGCAATGCGAATCTCCCTCTTCTTATTCCCCAGGCTGAGGCTGAGTTCCAGATGACCAGCCTTGAGCATCCCCTCTGCCCACCCTCCCTGCCTCCCGGAGAGGTGCATATGATAATGAGGTAGCACAATCTCTCTGGACATGTGAAATTGTGGCGTTGTTCTCCTGGACTTTCTGTGAGGCCTTATTCATTTCCAATCTCTTGGGGAACTCTAAGGCCAAAAGAAAGATTTATTTTTTTACCTCATCATCTGGGTTGTTAAAAAGTATTTCCAAACTATTATAGATAGAAAATATCTCATCCATAAGAGATATAAATTTACCAATTTCCTCCCTTTAAAAATATGCTTCAGAGGGATAGAGCGAGTGCAAATCAATCAAGAGAGCACAACATGGTTCTCTGCTCAGAGCCTGAGCGTGCGCCGAGCTGGCAATGGGCCTGTGGATGTGCCCCAGACAGACCTCATTTGTTTCTTTTATCTCCAGCGTCAAGAATCCAGGCTTATTTTGTACTCTTTCACTGTCAAATTCTTGCCAGGAAAAATTCTGAAAAAACGTCTTTAAAGCATGCATGGTAATGCATCACCCAGAGGAGGCTCAGGGGTCACATCACGGCAACAATCAGTGGGTTTTGAGTGAAACAGCCTTGTGTTTGATTGTTAGTGAAAACTGTATCGTTAGTTTTTAAATCTCAAGACCAAACTTTCCTGACCACTGTCATGTTTTAGTCTATAGTCTGACACTTGATGGCAACTCATAAGGATGAGAAGCTCATGCTCGTGTGAAGCTGATCAATCCAGCCCATAGAAGTCGAGTGGCTGGAGAACCAGAGAGGCTGTTCTGAGCACCATTCTCCAAGCATGTCTAAGAGCCCTGTTTATTGTAGAAGCTGAGAGTCACTGGGATGGGTATGTGTGTGGCGTTCCTGAGAAAGAAAGTGGAATCTTACAGCATCACAGCATGTAGGGGTGAAGTGTCCTTGGGGGTAACAGCCAGGGTTCCCTAGATGCCGGTCATTTGCACTTGGCCCTGACAGTGCCCCGTAGCTGCCTATCACCTGGACTTGTGTTTATTTACTCCCGGAACAAAATTCATTTTGTTTATTATAAATGAAAATGATCCCTTTGGTTTGATGGGCTAGTTGCAATTTTTTATTACCACAAATTAAAATAAATGCACACCTATAAAACTGATGTACCACCTGAATCATCTCTAGGAATACCCAGTAGCTCACATACCACTTTGAAGAAATATCAGGTGTGCCCGGAAGGCCGCATCAATAGTACTGGGTGCCATCAGCTTTCTTCAATTCTTGATGTCTTCCCTTCAGCTGGATACAGCCTGGCTGGCTGTGCCAGGCCAAAACATTCACTTCTCAGTGTCTGACTGAAAGATATCAACTCTAGTTTAATACTGCTGATTTCATGGGAAAATCAATTGACTGTTTTTTCACACATGATTTGGAAAGACACGCTATCAAAGTGTGTGTGTGTTGGGAGTAATATAAATGGGTTTTTAGTGGTGGAAGTTTAGTTCAGACAACCCAGAATGGGTAGATGAAGAAACTAAGCTTTAGAGAAATCCAGGAACACACAACGGGAGAGAGGCCTGAAGCGCAAGGGCTCTGATGCCTGGCCACACACACCCCTTTCCTCTGCGTCACCGGCTTCTGCCACTTCCCTCTCCCTCTCCCCAGGGCGAGTTGCTCCTGGCCACATCTGCATTAAATGGATGACCACAGCTCTTCCCAAGGAGCTGCAGTTCCCTGACCCAAAGGAGGTACAAGGCTGGGAAATGGGCTGTGTTGCACTGGAATGATTCAAATGCTGGCATCCGTACCCAGTGTGAGTGGTTAGGGAGCTCCGTGCAGGGACTGTGAGGTTCTTTCTTACTCTCTGGTCCCCATTCAGGGCCAGATGAGGGGCTGGATGATAGAAATTGTTCGGTAAAATGTGTGGAGTAAGTGCGTGTAAAAGTGAGTAAACTAAACAGAAAGCGCCTCCCATGTGTTGTCTACCCTTCCTCATGGGACCCATCTTCCCTAAACAACAAAGCTAGTGTTGCCCCCATTTCTTCCCAGAGCAAATGTCTTCTGAGGCCGGCACAGAAGTAGTGCCAAGAATTTTAACATTGCCACAGAGGCCACAGTTGACACACCTGGGCATATTTAGCATGGAGAAGGGAACTCTTGAAGGGGACATGCCACTTTTCCAGGCTGCAGCAGACATAAGCTAAGATGACCACCATGAGTCGTGCCGCTGTCTGATAACCTTGTCTATAATGGTGTGGGTGGAACCTGCGACTGGCTTTTATTCAATGGAATATGGCAAAATTGATGGATGCCGCTCCCTTGATTAGATGACTTCATCTGGCAAATGCCGCTCCTATGATTGTATCTCACTCTGACACTGTCCTCTCAGACTAGAGAGAAACCCTGCTGCTGGCTCTGAAGGAGCAAGCTGCTGTCTGCCACACAAACTGCTGTGGAGGGGGTCAGCATGACAGGAAACTGGGTGGTCCCTGGCCAACAGCCAGCAGTGAAACTGGGCCTCGGTGCTACATTTGCAAGAGGACGAATTCTGTCCACGATGAGAGACTGTGTTTCGAGCCTCTTAAGAAGCTGCAGCCCTGCTGACGCCGGCATTGCCGCCCAGTCAGCCCCTAGAGCGGAGGCCCCAGCTAAGCTGTGCCTCCTGCTGGAAACAATGTTTGGAACTTAGAAACAACAAATAGATGTTGTTTACTGCCTCTAGGTTTAAGGTGATTGTTATGGCAACAGAAAACTAATGCCAGGGCTTTCTCTCGGTCACATCCTGTGCTAGACATTTAAAAATGGATCATCTCACTTAATTTTCACAAGAACCATAAGAAGTAGGCACCACAATTTCACTGGTTTTACCAGTGTGGAAATCATTGACAGATTTGAGCCCTGGTAAACTTCAGATAACTAAATAATTATGACTAGGCCGATGGTTCCCAAACTGTGCACTGAGCTCCCCACCAAACCCCTGGGGTGCTGCAGAAACTCACAGGCACTTCCATGGAACATTTTAAATTTTTGAGGAAAACCTCTGTTGGGTATTGTGTGAATGACTAGCTCAATGTGGTTTAGTTTCAATATTAAATCATACTATATTCCATTTGATGAGATCATATCTTTGTAAAACTGGGTTTTCAGTGGTTGCTGCAATAAAAAGTATTGAAATTGGGGTGGTTAGTCCAATCCGATTCCAAAGTTTGAGAAGCTGTGCAGGGCCCAACATGCACACATCCCATTACTAAGTAATTGTGGTTATTTAGGAACAAACCAAAATATTTCTTCCTTCAATTTATGTGTGTTTTTATGTCAAACAGCTACTAAGTTGTTAGAAGATAAATTTCCACCGAGCCTCCATCCAGCCAATCCCTGAGAGTCTCCACTTGGAGCTCAGCTCTGGGACTCTCTGTTCTTCCCAGAGCCAGGCATTCCTAGGGAACCTGGAATTCGAAGATCTGGGCATTGGAGGTGGAATTTCCATATTAGCCCAATGGCAGACTAATACGATGCCATAAAAAAAAAAAAAAAAAAAGAGGCCCCAACCACAGTAGATTTAACATGTTTCTCTTATTTAACTCCTTGAGAACACAGGAATGTAATCTAGGGTCGGAGGAGACCTCTCTGCCATTTTCAACATGTGGTTTCCATCCCTGTCCCCTGTCCAAGGAAGCTTCTCTGCTTGTAGCCATCTCCCAGCCAGCAGGAGGGAGGCAAAGGGACACACGGAGTGCAAGTAGCTTCTACTTGAAAGGCAAGACCTGGAAGCTGCCATGCAGCGTCCACTCACACCTCACATCCTGCTGGCTCCAACTTAGTTTTATGGCCCAACCCCACTGCAAGGAAGGCTGGGAAATTTAGTCTTTCATATGTTTAGCTATAACTGAAAGAACTCTATTTCTAAAGTGAAGGAGAGAATGAATATTGTACTAGTGTGCTGGGGCTGCCATAACAAAATACTACAGGTTGGGTGGCTCAAATGATAGAAGTTTATTTTCTCACAGTTCTGGAGGCTGGGACGTCCAAGATCCAGGGTCAGCAGGTTGGTTTCTTGAGAGGCCTCTCTTCTTGGCTGTCTTCATGTTCACAAGGCATTCTTTTTCTTTGCATGTCTGTGTCCAAATTTTCTCTGCTGAGAAGGACTTCAGTCATATTGGATTAGGGTTTACTCTCATTACCTCATTTTAACCAAATTGCCTCTTTTAAAACACTGTCTTCAAAGATAGTCATATTCTGTGGAATCAGAGGTTAGGGCTTTAACATATGAATTTTGAAGGGGCATAATTCAGGTCATAACAGATATTGAAGGACGATTCTCAGTCTTCCACAAGTGTCAAGGCCCAGAAGCCTCAGAGATACCCAGGCTGTAGAGATCACAGCAGAAACTGAGAGGAAGAAATGAGAGGCAGGGAATGTTCAAATGCACCTGTGTCAATCCCTCAGTTAATTCTAGTATCAGGTAAAGGAGCTTAGAAAAACGAGCACTAGAGATTTAGAGATCAGGAAGCCTATCTAAACTTATTCAAACTCAAAAATTTGAAAAACCTACTTGGAATACAATGTTACTATGGGTAGGATTTTGACTGAAAGTCACCAAGGACAGAGCCTATGTCTGCCAGTTTTCCGGCCCTGACATTATGTGGTGTGATGGCCTTTGGAAGGGCTGATGATGTCATAGGTCACAGGGTTTTTGGCTCCTCATGTAATGAAAATTAATATGGAGCCAAGCAGATGTCCCAGACAAGACTTTTATTTCAGCACCTGTGTCTGAGCACAAGGAAGACAGTGGAGGTGCAAGGATCCTCTGGCAGATTCTCAAAAAAAAAAAAAGCCAGTTAGGGATCTTTTGATTAGGCAAAGTGTGGGAATTGACATGGGGGTCGGTTTGCAATGGTTATCTTAAGTAACGAACCACCTGATGGTCTGGCCAGCAGCACCAATGCTGTAAGGCAATTCTTCAGCATTCCTTCCCTAGGTGAAACACTCCATGACTTTGTTTGATATTTGGATTTTCTAAAGCCAGTTTCTGGAATTCTTTTAGGTAAGAGGCATGATTAAACATGGCATCAGTGAGGCAGTGGTGTGGGTTTTGTGGTGAGTGGGGATGTGTGAAAGAATGTTCTAGCAGGGGTGACCTGAAGCCAAACTGCATCCTACCTTGTCTCAAAGATAACTCATCTGTTACTGATGGCTATGGTTCCTTGAACAGAGATAAATGGATGACATTTACAAGCATTTTGAAGAGGAAATCTCTGGACAAAGTTGAGGAAGGAGAGGAAACGCTTAAGGAGCACTTGTGGGTGATTGTTTCACTGGGCACTTTTACACACATCGCTCCTAATTAAAGTGCATAGCAATAGGATGGGTATTATCTTTATTTTGCTGATGGAGGATCCAAGGCTCAAGAGATACTGTGTTATTTTTTCAATGCTTCACGGTGTGTGGAAGAGCCAGATTTGAACTCGGGTCCATTTGATGCTGAAGCTCATGTGCTTTTCATATTTAATTTTTTTAATTTTTTGACCCCTTGCTCCTCCCCTTCATGTGCTTTTACCATGCTCTGCTGTTTCATTTATATTGAGGTGAAAATAATTGAGAGCTGAATTTCCCTGATAGAAGACATTGCCAAGATAGACAAAGAGTCAGAGTGGCAGGCTTCAAAAGCCCTGGGAAGGGTTCAAGAGAATGAAAGAGTGGGAAGGTCTACTGTCTGCTTCTCCTGGCACAATTCTATTTTGACCAGAGCTAGCACTGGGTGTGCTGAGACTTGGCTGTACTTTCTTTCTTTTTTATAAAGAAAATAGATATTTATTTCCTTATAAAAACATCAACATCTACAACAAAATCATTATATAGCTAGAGACTTGTAAAGAAATTGATAGGCTAAGAGAAAACATTCTTAACATAAGAAAAAGGTTTAATATTCTATATTCATCAGTACATATTAAATATGTATACTATATGTCAGGCACTGTTCTTAGTTGTGAGGATATTGAACTGAACAAAATTGATTAACTTTCCTGACTTCTATGCCTTTAAACATTAACAGATTAAATAGTTTCTTAAAATTAATTTTATAAAAGAGACAACCCAAAAGAAAAATGGCAAATCTCAGAAGAAGAAATGAATATGACTAAAGGTAAAGATATGAAATTGCAAACAAAATATGGATATATCGTTTCTTTTACATAGATTGGCAGAAATGAAAGGAATGATAATATCTAGTGTAGGCCAAAGCATAAGGCTTTAGGCTGCCACAGCTGTGCTTTCGTGAGAGCCAAGGCTTTCCCAACCTGGCTGAACAGGAAGGCTGGGACAGAATGGTGCATCTTCTATAGCAGCTGTCCTCAACGTTTTTGACACCAGGGACTGGTTTCATGGAAGACAATTTTTCCATGGACAAGGGGCAAGGTAGAGGGATGGTTTTCGGATGATAATTCAAGTGCATTACATTTATTGTATACTTTATTACTATTACATTGTAATATATGTAATGAAATAGTTATATAACTCACCATAATGTAGAATCAGCGGGAACGCTGAGCTTATTTTCCTGAAACTAAACAGTCCCTTCCGAAGGTGGTGGGAGATCATCAGGCATTAGATTTTCATAAGGAGTGTGCAACCTAGATCCCTCACATGCACAGTTCACAATAGGGTTTGCCTGTCTATGAGATCTAATGCCACCACTGATCTGACAGGAGATGGTGCTCAGGTGGGAATGCAAGCAATGGGGGGCAGCTATAAATACAGATGAAGCTGCCCTCACTCACCTCCTGCTGTGTGGCCTAGTTCCTAACAGGCCATGGATCAGTACTGCTCTGTGGCCCAGGGACTGAGGGACCTTTGCTCTACAGTAATCCACAGGCTGACAGCCAGAGAAGACCCAAATGTGGGACCCCTGCAGGGTGCAGGAGGACCCCCACCCCACCTGAAGTCTGGGTGCTGCAGAGAGCTGCTTTGTCCCACAGCACGTGGGGCAGCCCCATCATGTGTATAGAACAATCTCCAGAGCAGCCCTCATCATTTTTTTCCTCATTCTTTAATTCCTTTCCTTCCTTCCAGTGATTTCTCTTCCCCAGTCTTTCCCAAATGGGCGCTGGCTCTCCCAGAGCCCAGGCTCAGCTCCAGGAAAGAGGAAGCAGAAGACTGGGGCTGGTTACGGCAAGGCTCACTGATTAATTTCAAGCATCTCACCCCTCCCAAGATGCTCGTTTCTAAGCCCAGCCTCCTCTTAACATTCTTCCTATTCCTGTATTTTCCTGGCTGCCTTCCACGGAGATTTGGATTTCATTAGTGATGTGAGCTGATAAAGACAGATAGCACATCCTCAATTTTAAATTCACTGCTCTAATTTAATCTGTCATTTGATGTTTCTGCTTTACAGGCAGGATAATCAGTTGGATTTTCTTGGCTGCTGTTCATAGCTCTAATTTTTAGCTCTGGGGTCAATGTCTTTGCCCTTCCTTGGCCCTTCCTCAGAGTAATTGGTCTCAACAAGCATTCCATCCACCTGAGAAAAATGCTTTCTCTCTCATCTTCTAGTCTCATAAATTCCTAATCTCTTGTTCCATTATATGCTGTGGGCATCTGGTAGACCATTGAGCCCTGACTGAGGCCGACTGTGTCGACTGTGGTTGCCCTTGAGGTTCGTGCCTCACCGGTGTTCAAGCATTCTCTGGCAAATCTGGGCTGGCAGCTGGGCTGGGTGCTCACTTTTGAAGGGATGTGACAATGTGTTGCATGATACAGGCGAACATAATCATATCAATCTTAGGTTGCTGAGCTTTAGGAAAACTCCTGTACACCCTGGTGATGACTTCCCTTTCTAGTGTCATGTTGTCACTGCAGCTCCACCTCATTTCTGAGCAAAACATTACACAGCAGCTCCCTTAGGGAGGATCCTTGCCTGAGAAACTAGATGAGGTGGGTTAGAGGGGGCATTTATGTGAAGATATCTGCACACCATCACTGCCATCCTGTGTACCTGATTGAAAAATGTTGTCCTGAGGAAAGGAGGCCACAGGGACACTCTGGAGATGACTCCCTGAGATCACTCAGCCTAGCCCTATACGGGTGAGTATATATGTCAGTGTGTGTGAGTGTGGGGTGGGGACAGGAGGGTGGAAAAAGGTTTGGCTAAAACAAATTGTGCTAGAAAACCCACTTTGAACTGATTAGAGACAGAGAGAGGGAGTATTGTAATTTTGTTGTTAAATTCTACAGTTTTCAAGGCAAACTTCCCAGGAGCTCAACCATCTGCCTTTTCTCTTCCAAAAACCTAAAAATGAATGGTTTTCAAGCATAGAGGGCAGGAGAAATGAAGAGCTGGTCAACTAGACTCCCTAAGTCTTTAATTCCTTCCTTGAGCAAATGGTCGTCTTTTTAAAATTAGTTTTGAATGGGTTACATATTTACATGATTCAAAGAGTAAAATAATATCAAAAGTACATATTGACAAGTCCCCATCTACCCTGGTTATCTTTCTAGTATCTCTCTAGACAAATGTAAGCAAATGATGATATATATTATTTCCTGTTTCTTAAATAAAAGATAATATACTATAGATATAGTTCTGCACCTTGCTTAAAAAAAAAAAGTTACAACACACCTGGCACGGTGGGTCACACTTGTAATCCCAGCACTTTGGAAGGCCGAGGCAGGCAGATCATGAGGTCAGAAGATCGAGACCATCCTGGCTAACATGGTGAAATCCCATCTCTACTAAAAATACAAAAAATTAGCCGGGCATGGTGGCGGGCGCCTGTAGTCCCAGCTACTCGGGAGACTGAGGCAGGAGAATGACGTGAAACTGGGAGGTGGAGCTTGCAGTGAGCCGAGACTGTGCCACTGCACTCCAGCCTGGGTGACAGAGCTAGACTCTGTCTCAAAAAAAAAAAAAAAAAAAAAAAAAGTTACAAATTTCAAACAGAAGAGATGAAAGATTTTAACAAAGATCAACCATATGCCTACCACCTATATTCTACAATTACATATACACAATTATATATATATATCTACAGTTGTATACATAGAGTTGTCCTATACTTTATCACATATCTAATCATTTTTCCATTCCTCTATTCTCTCATCAGTTCATAGTTTTTACTGTATTTCAGAATAAATTAGATAATAAATTATGTCCTAATATAGTTCAGTATGCTTATCATTAGAGTTCAATATTTGTGTACTCTTTTCCTTTGATGTAAAATTATAAACAAGGAAGTGCACAAATTTTCACTGATTGTTACAAGTAGATGTCTCTGTGAAACCCAAATCCCTGTCAATACATAAAACATCATGATTTCCATACAGTGGTTCCATGTGTCTCTTGCTCATTCCTTGTTCCCACCCAAGAGGGAACTGTTCTGATTTTTTCTCCACAACAGAGCAGTTTTGCCTAACCTCATGAAAATTGAATCTCGTAATACTTACTTTTTAATGTAAGACTTATTTCATGTAGAATAATGCTTTTGAGATTCATTCTGATCAGTAATTTATTCGTTTTTATTGTTGAATAGGATCCCATTGGGATACATTATACCACATACAAGTTTATTCATGTTTGTGTTTATGGACACCCAGTTTTTTTTTTTTACTAGTTTTTGGCTATTATGAATAACATGAACTATTTTTTATTGACATATGATATATGTTTTCATTGCTCTTGGGTAAATAGGAGAGGCTGGGTTGTAGGGTAGGTGTATGTTTGCTTTTATTCAAAACTTCGATGTCTTGTAAAGTAGTTGCACCATTTTGCACTCCAACCAGCAACAGATGAGAGTTCAAATTGTTTCACATCCTTGCCAGCACTTGATACAGCCAGTCTATAATTTTAGCCATTCTAGTGATGTCTGGCAGAATTTCATTATGGCTTTCATTTGCATTTCCCTGATTACTGATGATGTTGAATGGCTTTGCAGTGCTTATTCACCATTCCTATACATCGTCTTTCGTGAATTGTTTAGATCTTTTAGCCAAATGTTTTCTCATTTGTCGATACTTATGCCAATACTACACTTTACTGTATGTCTTCTTACTTCGTTCTTCTTTGATAGGACTGCTTTGGATATTCCAGGTCCTTTAAATTTTCACACATACAGCTATTTAGAATCTGCTTGTCGTTGTTTCTTTAAGTGTGACATTTTGCCAATCTGTTAGGTAAGAATGGCATTTCAATGCAGTTTGTATTTTCATTTCTTTCATTAGATGTGAATTTGATCATTGAACAAACTTTCTAATAGTAATTAGAAAAATGCAGCCTAACGCTTTGGAAGAAGGGAGTGAGCTGGATCAGGTAAACTTTTGACAGAGAAGTATAGTCGTGCATGGTGTAATTATGGGAATATGTTCTGAGAAATGTGTATTGGGCAATTGTGTCATTGTGTGAACATCATAGAGTGTACTGACGTAACCCAGATGGGATAGCCTACTACACATTTAGGCTGTGCGTTATAGCCTGTTGCTCCTAGATACAAACTTGTGCAGCATGTAACTGAACTGAATAGGCAACTGGAACACAATGATTATTTGTGTATCTAAACATATCTAGACATAGAAAAGGTACGGTAAAAATATGGCGTTATAATCTTAGAGGACCACTGTTGCATATGCAATCTTTTGTTGACTGAAATGTCATTACATGTAGCATGACTGTATTTGTGACAGGACTCATAATTGCCTGGCTTCCCACTCCCGTCATTGCACCATTTTCATGACTTTCATCCCAGCCTGTAACCTGCCTCAGCCTCTGGTCTCTTCCAGGAGGTAGGGCTATAGGGTGCTTTATGGCAGCTGAGCAAAATAGCAGCTTAAAAATAAATGTGGAAAGATGGACAAATTCATGGGAATCAAGTAGATGACACAGGTCTAGACTTCTGGGCAGGGGATGCGGAAGTGGGGAGTAAGGCTAAATGCCAAACTCTCCCCTGTGAGCTGTCCAAACCAGGACATTCGCTTAGCACTCTCCAGGCCTCTGTGCACTCTCTCCATGGCCTCTTGGAGTCACTTTGACTTGGCTGGACTAAGATGGCCAAACATGTTACAGCCTGGGTGTTGGAATAAAGGTCAACAAAGGATCATGCTTCACACTCTGAACCTTGCTATTTAAGCAAAGCTCTGGCATGGCTGAGATAAAACAAGGAGGTGGAATTATTTTCAGATAAAGAGCAGCCCTTCCAAGTTTCCTGTCTGTCCCCTATGCCAGCCAAGTAAAGACAGTGCTTTTTAATGTGAATGGCAGTCTTGAGATGGTTCCCTAAAAGGCATTTTAGACATAGAACACGCCATCTAATGGGCCTGCTGTCCCATTTCAGTAGAACATTCTGTCTGCAGATAGAAAACACTGGTTAGAGAAACAAGGTACTACAGGCACTATGTCTCTATAGGAAAACTATTAAACCAATAAATATTTTATATAAGAAAACTGATAAAATGTCTCTTTAGTTGCCTCAGCACAGGAAAAATTGTTCTAACATACAAATTTATAACAATTTATTTTCCTTATTACTTTTAACCCCCATTGTATTATGAAAATATACAGAAATATATACTGCGTAAGAAATAAAGAATAACAATATAGGTATCAGTGTAGAGAGCACTTTACCTTAAGAAGTAGAGGACTGACTGTGGTTCCAGGATGGCTGAATAGGAACAGCTCCAGTCTACAGCTCCCAGCATGAGCGATGCAGAGACGGGTGATTTCTGCATTTCCAACTGAGGTACCAGGTTCATCTCACTGGTGCTTGTCGGACACTGGGGGCAGGACAGTGGGTGCAGCCCACCAAGCGTAAGCCGAAGAAGGATGAGGCATTGCCTCACCCGGGAAGCGCAAGGGGTCATTCCCTTTCCTAGCCAAGGGAATTCCCTTTCGTAGCACAAGGGGAATTCCCTTTCCTAGCCAAGGGAAGCTGTGACAGATGGCACCTGGAAAATCGGGTCACTCCCACCCTAATACTGCGCTTTTCCAACGGTCTTAGCAAATGGCACACCAGGAGATTATATCCCGTGCCTGGCTCGGAGGGTCCCACACCCATGGAGCCTCACTCATTGCTAGCACAGCAGTCTGAGATGGAACTGCAGGGTGGCAGTGAGGCTGGGGGAGAGGCGCCCGCCATTGCTGAGGCTTGAGTAGGTAAACAAAGCGGCCAGGAAGATCTAACTGGGTGGAGCCCACTGCAGCTCAAGGAGGCCTGCCTGCCTCTGTAGGCTCCACCTCTGGGGGCAGGGCATAGCTGAACAAAAGGTAGCAGAAACCTCTGCAGACTTAAATGTCCCTGTCTGACAGCTTTGAAGGGAGTAGTGGTTCTCCCAGCATGGAGTTTGAAATCTCAGAACAGACAGACTGCCTCTTCAAGTGGGTTCCTGGCCCCTAAGTAGCCTAACTGGGAGGCATCCCCCAGTAGGGGCAGACTGACACCTCACATGGCCGGGTACCCCTCTGAGATGAAGCTTCCAGAGGAAGGATTAGGCAGCAACATTTGCTATTCAGCATTATTCGCTGTTCTGCAGCCTCCGCTGGTAATACCCAGGCAAACGGTCTGGAGTGGACCTCCAGCAAACTCCAACAGACTTGCAGCTGAGGGTTCTGACTGTTAGAAGGAAAATTAACAAACAGAAAGGACATCCACACCAAAATCCCATCTGTACGTCACCATCATCAAAGACCAAAGGTAGATAAGACCACAAAGGCAGGGAAAAAACAGAGCAGAAAAGCTGAAAATTCTAAAAATCAGAGCACCTCTCCCCCTCCAAAGGAACGCAGCTCCTCGCCAGCAACGGAACAAAGCTGGATGGAGAATGACTTTGACAAGCTGAGAGAAGGCTTCAGACGATCAAACTACTCCAAGCTAAAGGAGGAAGTTTGAACCCATGGCAAAGAAGCTAAAAACCATGAAAAATGATTAGACAAATGGCTAACTAGAATAAACAGTGTAGAGAAGTCCTTAAATGACCTGATGGAGCTGAAATCATGGCACAAGAACTACATGACAAATGCACAAGCTTCAGTAGCCGATTCGATCAACTAGAAGAAAGGGTATCAGTGATTGAAGATCAAATGAATGAAATGAAGCAAGAAGAGAAGTTTAGAGAAAAGAGAGTAAAAAGAAATGAACAAAGACTCCAAGAAATGTGGGACTATGTGAAAAGACAAAATCTACTTCTGATTGGTGTACCTGAAAGTGATGGGGAGAATGGAACCAAGTTGGAAAACACTCTGCAGGATATTATCATCCAGGAGAAATTCCTCAACCTAGCAAGGCCGGCCAACATTCAAATTCAGGAAATAGAGAGAATGCCACAAAGATACTCCTCGAGAAGAGCAACTCCAAGACACATAATTGTCAGATTCACCAAAGTTGAAATGAAGGAAAAAATGTTAAGGGCAGCCAGAGAGAAAGGTCGGGTTACCCACAAAGGGAAGCCCATCAGACTAACAGCTGATCTCTCAGCAGAAACTCTATAAGCCAGAAGAGAGTGGGAGCCAATATTCAATAATCTTAAAGAAAAGAATTTTCAACCCAGAATTTCATATCCAGCCAAACTAAGCTTCATAAGTGAAGGAGAAATAAAATACTTTATACAGAGCCAAGATGGCCGAATAGGAATAGCTCCGGTCTCCAGCTCCCAGCCCCAGCGACACAGAAGATGGATGATTTCTGCATTTCTGCTTGAGGTACCGGTTTCATCTCACTAGGGAGTGCCTAAGAGTGGGTGCAGGACAGTCGGTGAAGCACACTGTGTGCGAGCCGAAGCAGGGCGAGGCATTACCTCACTCGGGAAGCGCAAGGGGTCAGGGAGTTCCCTTTCCTAGTCAAAGAAAGGGGAAACAGACGGCACCTGGAATATCGGGTCAGTCCCACCCCAATACTGCGCTTTTCCAACGGGCCTGGAAAACGGCACACTAGGAGATTGTGTCCCGCACCTGGCTCGGAGGGTCCTGTGCCCACGGAGTCTTGCTGATTGCTAGCACAGCAGTCTGAGATCAAGCTGCAAGGCGGCAGCGAGGCTGGGGGAGGGGCGCCCGCCATTTCCCAGGCTTGCTTAGGTAAACAAAGCAGCCAGGAAGCTCGAACTGGGTGGAGCCTACCACAGCTCAAGGAGGCCTGCCTGCCTCTATAGGCTCCACCTCTGGGGGCAGGGCACAGACAAACAAAAACTCAGCAAGAACCTCCACAGACTTAAAGGTCCCTGTCTGACTGACAGCTTTGAAGAGAGTAGTGGTTCTCCCAGCACGCAGCTGGAGATCTGAGAACGGACAGACTGCCTCCGAAAGTGGGTCCCTCACCCCTGAGCAGCCTAACTGGGAGGCACCCCCCCAGTAGGGACAGACTGACACCTCATTCAACCGGGTACTCCTCTGAGACAAAACTTTCAGACGAACTATCAGACAGCTGAATTTGTGGTCTCACGAAAATCCGCTGTTCTGCAGCCACCGCTGCTGACACCCAGCCAAACAGGGTCTGGAGTGGACCTCTAGTAAACTCCAACAGACCTGCAGCTGAGGGTCCTGTCTGGTAGAAGGAAAACTAACAAACAGAAAGGACATCCACACCAAAAACCCATCTGTACATCTCCATCATCAAAGACCAAAAGTAGATAAAACCACAAAGATGGGGAAAAAACAGAACAAAAAAACTGGAAACTCTAAAAAACAGAGCACCTCTCCTCCTCCAAAGGAACGCAGTTCCTCACCAGCAACGGAACAAAGCTGGATGATGGAGGATGACTTTGATGAGTTGAGAGAAGAAGGCTTCAGACGATCAAACTACTCTGAGCTACGAGAGGAAATTCAAAACAATAGCAAAGAAGTTAAAAACTTTGAAAAAATATTAGAAGA